>NC_134840.1:103785229-104102229 GCF_965363235.1 Mytilus galloprovincialis | reverse complement strand
TTTCAGAGAATGTTTTGTTCGAATCAGAGTGATTCTTTACAAGGTAGAATGTATTCCTCCCTAAGATAAGATACTTGTACTTGAAACAAAGCAAAACAACACTTTTAATTTGTCTTTTAGATTGGAAGGGGGAATACTAGTGTAGAAAAGTCTATCTTTTTAAAACTATTGCAAGATGAAAGAGTCTTAGATTGTTTGTACTTTTAAAGATCTTTGAAATTTTTTAGTGTCCACATCTGATTCACGCCAACTCTAGAATAGGAAGCCCGGCTTTGATTGCTGATAAAATAGATGGTAATAATTTAGACAGAGTTATTTTGGAGCACTAGGAAGACCCAGCAATACTTGTATATAGTTGTTTGTAAGAACACTTATGTAGTTAAGGTATCCAATACAGTGATGGAAGATCCAGTTCTTCATCTTTGGTTGAAATTCAAAAGGAACGTAGAACAGACATATGATTATCCAGGATTTCCTCTTTGGTAAGTGTCGTGAGGGTATGTGTTGAGTTTCCAAGTGAATTGTCAATACCTAATTCAAGCAGTTAATGTAATGAGATTTACACACAAAAACAATGTTTTATCAGTGGGGACAAGGACATATTTGTCATAACCTGAGTGCGTCAAGAAATGGTCTTGTCAAAGCTGTTATGAAAATGATTCTATATATATATATTGAGTTTAAACTTTGGAATACCTTGTATATTAAAGATTTTGATGAGGTTAGGTTTAAAGGAACCACTTATGATAAGTAAATGTTATTTAGTATGCAATTGTTTTAGCATTTTTGCATATCTTATTTCTTAGAATAATTTGGCCCTGTACTTTCAGTCATTTTGCACTGAGTATTGAGCATTTTGCCTATTTATATGTTAAATTAATGCTATTTCTATTTCAACATTTGCATTTTATTATCCTAATAAACAGGAAAGACATATCTCTGTGTCATTAGTTTATGAACAAAATAAAATTGAGAATGGAAATGGTGAATGTGTCAAAGAGACAACAACCCAACCATAAAACAAACAACAGCAGAAGATCCCCAATAGGTCTTCAATGCAGCGAGAAATTCCCGCACCCGGAGTAGTCCTTCAGCTGGCAACTAAACAAATATATATACTAGTTCAGTGATAATGAACGCCATAATTAACTCCAAATTGTACACAAGTTAGAAGTTTAACTAGCTATAAAACCTGGTTTAATCCACAATTTTCTACAGAAGAAAATGCCTGTTCCAAGTCAGGAATATGACAATTGTTATCCATTTGTTTGATGTGTTTGATTTTTCCATTTGCTTAGGGACTTTCCTTTTAGAATTTTCCTCAGAGTATTTTCGTTATTTAACTTTTTTAAAGAGATATTAAAGAGGTCTTTTGAACAATATAAAAGAAATCCAAGCTTCATAGTATTTGGAAATTAAAACAATAAGAAAACTGTATACAAGCAATAGATTTGGTACGACACAATTTTCCATCTTGTGGCTATACTCTAGCTTCAGTCAAACCATGCTAGTTGACTTTTTGGAAATCATACCACATCTCCTTAATTTTCTGTGATTTAAATTGTATGGTTTAATTCATCATAGATACCAGGATAAAAATTGTGTACACAAGAAGGAAAGTTTGTCTACAGAATAAAATTTGGAATGGAAACAGGGAATGTGTCAAAGAATCAACAACCTGAACAAAGAGCAGAAAACAGCCTAAAACCATCAATAGGTCTTCAACAAAGCAAGAGGATCTTTTCACCATAAGGCTGGCCCCTAAACAAAGATATGTACTAGTTCAGCAAATATGGACTGCACACTAAACGCCAAAACCTATAAATTAACCAAAATTTAAAAACAATCTTACATAACTAACTAGCAAAGGCCAGAGTCTCATCATTGAAGAGCGAATTAGAAAAAATTAAAAGGCCAAATAACACAATAAAGTTTATTCTCATTAATATGATATTTCAAAGAATTGAGTAAACAATTACCATACAATAATAATAGTGCATACATAAGCAAATAAATCCAAAATATGAAAACATTTCATTATAGCAACACAGACTGTTAACACATGTTAGTTACACCATTTTATTTATACAAGAGACTATCAGCATCTTTAAAGAGGTAAATTCAGTAAATAAATATACGTCATCAGGGACCGCCCATTTTGGGGAGAGCTTTCTGTATAAAATTGAAGTCCTGTGCTCTTCTGATTGGTAGATTATGTTTGTAATAAATAATTTTGGATAGATGGATCAAAATTAGAGTTAAAAAAATTAAACGTTAAATGTACTAATTATTTTTACTACAGGGTTAAAAAGTAATGGGGTCAGTAAAGGAATTAAGTGTGAATCTACAGGGTTTGTAAACAAGGCCATGTGAATGCCAAAAAATGCCGCATGACTCTATTGTTGCAAAAGATAGGGCTACATTTGTACTTTCATGAATGATATATTAAAGATTTTAATTTCTAAAGTTAAATGAGGTATAAATTTAATTCAAGACATAGATTAGCATTAAAGTCAATCATCTCAATGGGAGTTTTTTTCCTGAATTTACCCCTATAACAAAAGAGTTCTTCAAAAAGTCACTTGAGTTATCTTTCTTGATACATTACATTTATAATCAACATTGATTAAAATGTCTTCTTTGTAACATGAATCAAGTCCTTAACTAAGATAGATTATTTTTCTCTAGCTGAATGAACACTTCAGACAAAACAACAAAATATTTTTTGGAGTGACCTTCATTGGATTAGACTATCCTCAGGTCACGGGGATTATTCTGCCCCATATCCGAAAACAAAGAAGTAAAACAATATTTTTGAAGTGATCGTCATTGGATTAGACTGTCCTCAGATCACGGGGATTATTCTGCCCCTTTTCCGAAAACAAAGAATTAAAAATGCAAAAGTAAAATTGTATTATTGTTTCACACAAATTCGTCTGGCATTTGTCCTTTCTGCAGCACATTTAAAAGTTCAATTTCAGGCGCTCCTCTTTTCGTCATAGAATTTGAAAGCTGAACTTTTCCTAGACACCATTTTACTTGAACACAATTGTTTTGAATCATTTCAGCTTTAGATGCAATGTCAATACACCTTATCGCTTTTTGTCCGCCATAACTGGATATCATACAGGTTCCCGTAAAATTCTGACGTCATAAAACAAAATACTCTCTGACGCCACAATGGAAATTTTAAAGTGATTGTTGTATGCGTTAAAAGTTCAAGCGGACTGGTCAGTCGGGATTAGCGATAAGGTGTATTCTAAGCCTTTTATCTACAACCAATTTAGTGGATTTGAGTGCCCGAGTGACACTTTTGTTATCGATGAAAGCTGTAATAGGTATCCGTTCCCCATCTCCACAAATGACTATTTCATTAATTGTTTTCCGAAAATATAATGCAGTTTCCGAACCATCTTGCAAACTAAATGCTTCAGCTACTAAAGTATCCTGGAATGTGTGTAAGTCATTATCCTAATGACATTTTTATGCCCCATTTATGGGCATTATGTTTTCTGGTCTGTGCGTCCTCCCGTCCGTTCGTCGTACCGTCCGTCCGTCCGTTCGTCCCGCTTCAGGTTAAAGTTTTTGGTCGAGGTAGTTTTTGATGAAGTTGAAGTCCAATCAATTTGAAACTTAGTAAACATGTTCCCTATGATATGATCTTTCTAATTTTAATGCCAAATTAGAGATTTTATCCATTTTTCATGGTCCACAGAACATAGAAAATGATAGTGCAGATATCCGTGTACTTGGGACACATTCTTGTTATCTTCTTTTTTCTGTAGACTTAGCTTTAATTTTTTATTACCATGTATTGTCAACATGGTCAAGCTTGGTAACTCATAACTGCTTCTCAGTAACTCAATGTACGATGCTGTCCCGTACTGAACCTACTGACCTTGTTTTGTTTACATTCAAATTCCAATTGCGTCAAAATCAGGTGATGTAAAATCGTTCTACCCAATCATTTTTTAATCAAATCTCTCTACTGTCAATTAGGTGATTTTTCAGTCTACGACAATTACGTTATTTGTTTGTGGGATATTGCTTTAAAATAGTTTGCAATATTTTTTTTGTTTTATTTAACAGGAAACCGCATTTTTTGCCATCCCTTTCGACATCAATAGAATTCACTATGAATATTTACCTACGGTCATGATGGTCAGAATATTGATCTTTTTATAATGAATAAAAAATTAATTCTATGAAAAATAAATGTAAATTGTTCTTTATTAACCTACTCTATATTCCTGTACAAAATTATGGCATGTACATCGTTTTTTCCTATAGTTTTCTTTTCATTTTGGTTGGGTTTTTTTCGCGGGAAAATCGGGAAAAAAGGAGCATGTCATTTTGAAATTCCTAAAAATACGATTTGCTTGACTTGTATTGCCTGCCACAAAATTGATGACGCTGAATGGAATGTACACAAAGCAATGTGAAGTTCTAGAATGTTTTTAGGCATTCTGAAGTTGGGAGTGAAACGGGCATTAGAAAATTGGCATTTTTTAGAAATAATTGAGGACAACAATGAACACTTACCTTCAAAAATGTTTTTTTTATTTAAAAGTGCAGAAAAAACGTATTCTGCACTGCTTTTCTACACCGGAAGTAGCGTAGTGACGTCAATGCGTAGTTTGCCCGTGTGTTAAGTTCAAACACAAATACCTAACAAACTGACAAGATGGCCGATTTTAGACTACGGTAGGATAGACCAAACTACCCTTTTTAACGGGATTTTTGTGACAAAAATGTTGGTAATTGATTTGGGGATGTACGGCGGGCGGTCAGGAGGCCGGGCGGGAGGCAGCCAAATGCATTTACTCACAAACCGTTCAACCAAAGCTTTTCAAATTTTAATATGTTGTTACTGACTACAAAATGGAGGTCAATACTGACGATTTTGACTTTTACTGTTTAGGAGTTATGGTTCTTGAAAGATTGAAAAATGGCGTTTCCAGTCATGTCCGTGTATGTACTCATGAACTGTTTAATCAAAGCTGTTTCAAATTTAAATATTTTGTTACTGAGGACAAAATTGAGGTCAAGTTCAATAATGGCGATTTTCACTTTTTCTGTTCAGGAGTTATGGTTCTTAAAGATTGAAAAATTGTGTTTCCAGTCATGTTGTTGCATTTACTCTTGAACCATTCAACTAAAGCTTTTCAAATTTAAATATGTTGTTACTGATGACAAAATGGAGGTCAAATTTGATATTGACGATTTTCACTTTCACTGTTCATCAGTTATGGTACTTGTGATTTTGAAAAATGCCAGTACACAAATAAATTTTAATGAATTTGGTTTGCTGTCGCTCTGACAGCCTCTTGTTATCTATTGACGTGCCATGAAATGGGACAACATTTTCCAATTCGATCTTTTATCCAAACAAAATGAGCTCCTGTACTTCCTTTACCATCATTAATATTTCCTAAAGAAAATATTTATCATGAAACCAATGTAACGAAAATCCTCCTCTTAAATTTTTCCTGCGATGAACCTTTTCCTTATTTTTTCCGTCATTTTTTTTTAAATTCTTCCTTTCCTGCATGAAGAAAATAAATCATCGACATAACAACAGAAAATACCTTGGACAGATCCCTTGACTGTTCAGGATAAACATAGCAGGATCATGTTTTAATTGTCTACATCCTAAATTTATTAGTTCATCTTTAACACTTACTTAGAACTGCCTAGCTCCATCCTTTAGTTCGTACAATCCATGTTTAAGTTTCCAAATGAATTCTTTTGGTGTATCACTTTCAATTGGAGGTTTTATATGTACATCCCGTTCTAACTTGTTACCTTGTTAAAATAATGTTTTTATGTCGGTAGTTTTTATTGTCCATCTCTTGCTTGCAGCAAATGAAAGAAATATTCTAATAGATTTTTAACGTATTGTAGGATTATCTTTAGGAATGAAAGTTTGTTCTTCAAAACCCCGAGCTACTAGTCTAGATCCAGTGTTTCCGTTTTTGTTTGTAATCAACCATCTAGTAGAAATTGTCTTTTGGCCACCATCTTCAACTTTCTAATAAGTGTTAAATTACTTCAGCTTTTCTAATTCTAGTTGCTTTGTAATGTCACTATCTGTCTGATCCACTTCCTCAGTTGTATGAACTTCAGTGTCATTAATCTGGTCTTTAAAAACATTCCATTCTATACTGCCCAAGTTACACTTTTTTGTTCTTCGCTTACATGATCTGTCACATTGTACCATGTCTTATTCCCTCTTGTTGCTTTTCCAGCTCTTCCTAGCACACTTGCACTTATCCATTCATCTGAACCTGGTAGTTTATATCGAATGTTTTTCTTCATGAGATAGATCCTTTAGTGTACTTGTTATTGTTTCTGCAATAATGTCAAGGGATTTCTTTTGTGCAATATTTGGTTCTGTAATCGTTTGTGCAATATTTGGTTCTGTTATCTTTTGTGCAATATTTGGTTCTGTAAGTTTCTTGCCCGTTAAAGTTTCACTATTCTTACACGCTATGTTATCTTGTTCAGTGTTTTCTCCCGAATTATTATTAATTTTGCACAATCTGTTTGGTGATACTCTGACAAATACTCCGCCATGTCTGACAAAAACAACTTTTCCATCTTGAAAAACCACTTTTCCCGGTTCAAGCCAACACTCTTTCCCTTCTCTTTTTATAAATCACCATGTCACCATTCTCATATAATTGTGCAGTTGCCCTTACGTTTTAACGCAAAGCTCTGCTGATTCTTTCGTCTGCCTCAGTCTGAATGTATGCTTTACGTGTCGCATGTAATCTATTTAAATGTTTGGCAAATGCTTCACTACTAGTTGTTCCCTTTAACGCTGGTAGTTGTGCTTTCATTAAGTTTGGCAAATTGGGATTTTTACCAAACACTAACTGGTAACTGCTGAAACCATTCCACATTTGTAGTGATTTCCGTGCCATATTTGCCCATGATAAAAGTGTTCCTGATTCTTCATTTTTGTTTTAAGCCTCAAGTTTAATCGGCATGATATAAGTTATAGCATATACACGTTCACAAAGTCCATTCTGATATGGGCCCATTCCAGCTGTGGTACATACGTAAACATTTAAAATAGATACTACCTTGCTATCTCATCAGAACTAAATTCTCCATTGTCAGACATGAGTGCGCCTATTACTTCGAATATTCCAACCCAGTTCTTCATTAAGGGAGCTGGCTTCTCGGTTTCAAAGTAATTAACTATTCAAAACAATAGCATATATTTTTAGGGAATTAATAAAGGAATCAAAAGAGCATAAAAAATAAAAAGGTCACCGTGCTTGTTTTCGAGATATTAGACATTGAAAGTTTAAGTCCTCAAAATCTATTAAAAAGTAATTAAAATTTTATAAGACTTTAACAGACAGCTTATCATTATATGTGTAAAAGAATTATATAAAAAAAAAATGAGGGTCACCAGGCAAATTTTGTTAAGGCATTCAAATGGATAAAACAGAGGATTCCGAAAATCTGACTAAAATTCCAAAACATGACAAGCGAGCTTCCTTAATTACTTCATAGTTCATTCCCGCCAAGACTAGCAATTTTTCCTCTTTTGTGATACTTGCTTTACGTAACAATTTAAAAGCCAAGAGTTCTAATGGTAGTTTCATATTTTTCTTTTCATTTTTTCTATATTTGCTGTCAAAATTTACAACATACTCATGAATTTACTGACCTTCAGGTCTTGTAAAATCTTCCAATTCTTCAAACTTTTCTAACCTGTCAGCCTGGTCATCCTTAGCAAGATGCTTATCCAGAATATCTACCTATGTAGTAAAACCAGTGTCTTTTTTCAGATCGTCAAGATCAATTTGATCAAAAATTTTTCTCTTATTTTACTTTCATCATCCTCTGGCAAAGTAAGTGCAACAGTTATGCATCTTTTCTTTTTTGATCAAATAGATATAGGAAGATGTGGTGTGAGTGCCAATGAAACAACTCTCCATCCAAATAACAATTTATACAAGTAAACCATTATAGGTCAATGTACGGCCTTCAAAACGGAGCATTGGCTCACACCGAACAACAAGCTATAAAGGGCCCCAAAATAACTAGTGTAAAACAATCAAACGGGAAAACCAACGGTCTAATCTATATAAAAAACGAGAAACGAGAAACACGTATAAAGTACATAAACAAACGACAACTACTGTACATCCGATTCCTGACTTAGGAGAGGTGCAAAAATTTGCAGCGGGATTAAACGTTTTAATGGTACCAAACCTTCTTCCTTTTTCTGAAACAATAGTTTAACATCACAACACACGATAAAATATCAAATGGAAGGCTTAACTTAATCAAAAAAGTCTGTAATTTCACTCCATGCTACTTATTCGTGCTTATAGAGTTCATATGATTTAGATTTGCTGAAAGATGGTAGGTTGATTCTTGTTGCCATAATACCTTTTACTTTTCCCCCTTTTTTAGCTCACCTCACCTCACTTGGCGTCTCCTCTGAAACTACTGGGCCAAATTTAACCAAACTTGGCCACACTCATTATTGGGGTATCTAGATTTAAATATGTGTCCGGTGACCTGGCAAACTAACAAAGATGGCCGTTATGGCTAAAAATAGAACATAGGGGTAAAATGTAGAGTGTCTTGGATCTCTGAAACCAAAGCATTTAGAGCAAATCTGACCAAGGGTAAAATTGTTATTTCGGTCATTATCTATTTACCCTGAAATTTGGAGATGAATCGGTCAACCTGTTGTTAGGCTTCTGCCCCTGAATTGGTAATTTAAGAAAATTTTGCTGCGACCCCTTTTAAAAGGAGTTATTGCCCTTTAGAGTCAATTTTTAAAAAATGATTTTAACCAAAGTTGTACACAATTATTACTAGGGTATCTAGTATAAAACTGTTCCCGATGACCCCGCCCGCGAACCAAGATGGCCGACAGGACTTAAAATAGTATATAGTGTAAAATGCAGATTTTGGCCCAATATCTCTGAAACCAAAGCATTTCGAGCAAATCTGACAAAGGGTAAAAATTGTTATTTAGGTCAAAATATATCTGCCCTGAAATTTTCAGACCATTCAGGCAACCCGTTGTTGGCCCTGAATTGGTAATTTTAAGAAAAATTTGCAGCTTTTAATTATTATCTTGAATATTATGATAGATAGAGATAAACTCTCAACAGCAATAATTTACAGCAAAATAAGACCTACAAATAAGTCAAACATTACCAATATGGTCAATTGACCCCTTAAGGGTGTATTTTTCTGACATTTCAGTCTCATTCAGTGTCATTAAAATTTCGTTCTGGAATTATTTCAAAAACATGTGATACAAGTGGAAAATAGCAATGAATTTGATAATTATCATAATCAAACTTAACTGTGAAAGAATTGTCTAATTCTAATAAGGAGATTTTGAGTAATGCGATTTTCAAATTTTATTACTAATGAAGCCAGTCTTTTTAAGTGAAATTTTGAGATAAATGGGTTAGGGGTACAAAAAAGGATTTTACCAGAAACATAAACATCCCATACAACTTTTTAATCTCAAATGTCTTAGATATGTATTTTTTTCAATCATTTAAAACAAGGAAGTTGAATAATATGCATTTTGTTCTTTAAACAAAGAAAAATCACAACTTTACAAAATTGACAACATGGTAAATTTGACACGAAAAAGCAGCATCAAAATATGATAAAACTTTCTTATATTTACACCTACTTATGTTTTTTTTAGT
Source organism: Mytilus galloprovincialis (assembly GCF_965363235.1). NCBI lineage: Eukaryota > Metazoa > Mollusca > Bivalvia > Mytilida > Mytilidae > Mytilus > Mytilus galloprovincialis. The sequence continues at coordinate 104,092,525 of NC_134840.1, read as the reverse complement.
TGAATTTATTCAGATTGGTCCACTTCATCTTCATTGAGAGTATAAAAAAAAGTTTAATTGTGTAACTGATTTTTATCACTATAATAGCCCAAAAAATGGGTAAAAATTGATGAAAAATGGAAAAGTCATCAAAATTGGGTACTTTTAGAGGGCCGTAGCAATAAAAGAAGCGCACCACCATATGACTTTTTCTTCTTCAATTATTTTTTTACAGTAATATAAACAAAAAAATTTAAATCAGGTTGAGAAAAAAACTTTAATTTTAGGATTAGGGTCGGTAAGGACCAATTTTGGCCTCAAATTTCAGGTTCATCTGACGAAAGAGTTTGACCACTTTTTAAACACTAAAGTGTCTATTTCATTTGATTCAATTAATTTATATGAAAGATTTTAACTAATTTAGTCATTAATTATAATCCGATTCAAGCTCAAATATGAAAAATCTACCAAATATGTCGAAAAATGTCACTTTTCAGATTGTTCTCAAATGAAATTGGCCGCATCCATGTTCATCCTCAACCTTTATATATGTTATGTATTATCATCAAATACAACTTACATTTCAATATTTAGGATGAACACGAATGCGGCCACTTTCGTTTTACACGGAAACTGTCTAAAATTTTACTAAAATGCTAGAAATGTGAAGATTTCAGTAATTTAGCATGACTTAATGGTGTTAGTACCCGATATATGTGCATTGTATTGTCAAAAACATTCCATATTTTTGTCGCAGGAGCATTTTACTATCCAATAAATAACTAAAAGTTTACATTTTAACAATTTTTTAAAACTGCTATATTTTGGGGCCAAAAAGGGGTCTTACTGGACCTACTCCTTTTTGGCTCCTTAGAGGTGTACATCCTTAAGGAGTTATTGCCCTTTATAGTCAATTTTTTTTAATTAATTTTGTAAATTTTGGCAAAATATTTCCCACTGAAACTACTGGGCCAAGTTCACTATAGATGGATATAATTGTAAGCTTCAAGAATGTAGTAAAGTAAGATCTACAAACACATCACCATCACCATCACCGCAACACAATTTTGTCATGAATCCATTTGTGTCCTTTGTTGAATATGCACGTGGACCAAGGTGAGCGACACAGGCTCTAAAGAGCCTCTAGTTTCTTTTTTTGTTGGAACTTCTTTGCATATAAAACCCTCAGGAGATCAGATTGTTATAGTAGAAACACTTTATACACCTTATATTATTGTTCTTTTACACTCTTGACAACTACACTGGATACACGAACTCTTAAATTCATGTTTTGCTCTGTAACCATTTGTTAACACATTTTAGTCACACCATTTTATTTATACAAGAGACTATCAGCCTCTTGTGGGTTACAAGAGCGCAATTATTTGTTAACATTTTACCGGCAAGTTTTTTCCCCCCAAGATGGTACTCAGAAAAGAATTCTATACGGCTTCTGATTGGATGATACATTTATTCGAAAGCTTATTCAATTAGGTTAACAAATTGCAGAAAATTATATTCACATTTTACGAAGTATAGAAAATATCTTCCATTTCTGCACATCAAAGCCATTAAAAAATATGCCTTTTTCATGAGGCGAAAAAAATAGAAGATCTTTTTCAACTGCTTTTTTAAGTAAATTTTTACCGCATGACCCTATTTTTTTTGTTGTAGTGCAACACTGGCATTTTTAGTAACAGGAACTGCTACCCGTTTTTTCTAATTTGTAAAGTCTTCGAGAAAAAACTTACAGAACACCAGTGGTACCCTATGGAAAATTCATTATGAATAATTGCGCTCTTGTAACCTTAAAACAAAAGAGTTCTTTACAAAGTCACTGGAGTTATCTTTCTTGATACATTAAATTGATAATCAGCACAGACAATTCTTTTAATTGTGTATTTTGAACACAATTTAAAATACTAAAAGGGACGAAATTCCATTATTAATTTTGATAAATCTATTGAAACAATATGAGTTGATTAAAATAATTGATTTAACTTTACAGTATTTGTTATATGTTATAAAACACATAATATAAAAAAAAAAAGGAGAATGATATCTTCATTTACTTCAGCAATACAAAGTCATTTTCTGTAACCTTGTCAATAGAATTTCTTCAAAACATTGACATTTGGTATCTATGAAAATAAGATAAATTTCATCAATCCCAAATAAATAGGTACCCATGAAAATGGATGGATCCACAGTAAACATAGATTTCATTAACACTTGTTTTTCAAATTATGACAGTAAATCTTGTAAAACAAATTATTATCTCCAAAAAACATATTTAGCTTTATAAGTATTTATGTAAGTTTTTACATGATTCCGTTATGCAATCATAATTTTCTGCACATCATCCAATTTATAAATTTATTTAGGTCAGTGGGTTTGGCAATTTTAGTAATAGGTTTATTAACTTAATTAACTCTATTACAAATCTAAACCTTGAAAAGGAATAAATTGTTCCATTTTTATTAATATTCATTATACCTACCAATGAGAATTTACATTAATCTAACTAGAATATTCATGTACTCACTGATTACTATGTGTTGAATGCACTCACACGGTAGTGGATGAACTTCCCTCTCTTCAAGAACAATCCAAAATAATATCACCACAACAAATAACCACGGTCACATTTGTTGATGTATTTTGTCTTTATATTCCTTATATGTCGAACACACTAAGATATACTAGGATTGTCTATACTTATTTCAAAGTATACATGCAAGACATGACAACTCAATGTTTTGGAAGCTTCCAGTTTCATGAGTCTAATTAATGTCATTTTTCTGACCAATACAGTGCTGCTTCACAAAATCTGGATCCATTTTCAGTACAATTTTCACATTTACATTATCCACCTCTTCATCTCTGTATTATTATGCTTTCAGATTTTGGTCAACAGTAAATGATATATTCAGCTGAATGGTATGAATCTGCAAATATATAACAACTATGAAACCTTCATAAAAGCACAGGTATAAAAAAATTTAAAGGGATAGAACCTTTATAGCTCTGTAAAAGGAGTCCTCAGTCTTTGTTATATCCTTACATAAAGTTTGATTAAAAGAGATAAATATAACCACAGTCACAAAATTCCTTGTAAGTTTTCCAGAGAGGCGTAAAAGAGGGACGAAAGATACCAAAGGGACAGTCAAACTCATAAATCTAAAACAAACTGACAACGCAATGGCTAAAAATGAAAAAGACAAACAGAAAAACAATAGTACACACGACACAACATAGATAACTAAAGAATAAACAACACGATCCCCACCAAAAACTAGGGGTGATCTCAGTTGCTCCGGAAGGGTAAGCAGATCCTGCTCCACATGTGGCACCCGTCGTGTTGCTTATGTGATAAGACAGTGTGACTTAAAAAATGGTTTATAAAATTAAGCCTTAAAATTTTTGATACTAGAAGTCATTGTTTTATACCTTTTTACTAATGATAAAATTGAGAATGGAAATTGGGAATGTGTCAAAGCGACAACAATCCGACCATAGAGCAAACAACAGCAGAAGGCTACCAATGGGTCTTTAATGTAGTGAGAAATTCCCGCACCCGGAGGCGTCCTTCAGCTGGCTCCTAAACAAATATGTATACTACTTCAGTAACAATGGACGTCATACTAAACTCCGAATTATACACAAGAAACTAAAATTAAAAATCATACAAGACTAACAAAGGCCAGAGGCTCCTGACTTGGGACAGGCGCAAAATTGCGGCAGGTTTAAACATTTTTTTTTAGATTTCAACCCTCCCCTGTATTTGATGTATTCATTGTTTTTAAAGATCAAATAATGGTCAGCATGTTTTATTTATTTTAGGGGAACAGATGTAACATAAATAATATCCGCGCAGACAATACTGTTAATGCACTCAGAAAGATACCAATAATTTTAAATATTTTAATAACTATTAACACATGTTACACAATTGGCCATTAACAGGAAGAGGCCTCACTTAACAGAAAGTGAGTACTTGTAGAAACTTGAAATAGAGTTTTATCTCTTCATATAGTCAAAGTAACACTATATTAACATTCCCTCTGCTTTCTTTTGTTTTATACCATTACAAGATCTTCACCGGGTTTAGACTACCCGCAGATCTTAGGGGATTATTCGGTCCCATATGAAACATAAAACTTGCTTAATTATAAATTACAAGATCGTCACAGGGTTTAGTGAAATATGTCACTATGTAAACAAAGTCCATCAATATTTCCCCTGTTTGAATAACTTGCAAAAGTTCATAAGATGAAGCTCCAAATTTTATTATGCAATTTGCCAAATGTTTTTCTCCTGGAACCATTTAAAATTGTCTACTTCTTTTGGAGCCAATGATTTAGCTATTGCTGCAAAGTCAATTCTTAAACGCTTGTCTTCTTCATGTTTAGAGAAATAAACAGCTTCAACTACACTATAATTATCAATGTAAGCTTCAATTGGTATCATCTGATGTTTTAATCCTAAAATGTCTTCAATTATTTGACGGTGATAGAAACTTGACTCTAACCCATCTTGTAAGCTTATAGCTTCTGTTGTAGTTGTGGATTTTACTAAAAGTTTGATTTTGTTTGTTTGCCAAGTTATGGTACAGCTGTTATCAACTATCCAAATTACATGATATTATATACTACCAGTTCCATTACTAAAATTTCCAGAGAGGCGTCTGTTAAAATGATAATTTTTCATTCTTTGATATTTTTATTCATTTTTGGAAATGAAATTATTGATTTAATTTCCTTAAGTCTATTACATGCTTTGATTGCTATCATCCAATGTGCCACTGTTCCTTTTTTTAAGGTTAAGTACTTACGTGATGAAACTTGAATGGCCCCATTTATTTGGCCAATTAACTTCCTGTACAAAGTTTGCTCACTTGTATTAAGGACATCTTGTTTCATAGCGGCTTTTGGTGGTTCTATAGTTGTGTTATCTATTTTCTTATGTAAAATGATCCAGTATTATGCCATTTAAAATCCTACATATGAAAAGTTTTTCTCTTGAATTTTTCCGGCAACAGTTTTCTCATACCTTCCTCAAATTTTTCATTCCTAGAATGAAGAAAATCATCTACATGGCAACAACTTATTCCACTTAGACATTGGTCAGTATGTTTTACACACATTTCAGGGTCCTAAAGAGAGACGAAAGATACCAGCTAAACTTCATTGATTACATCACAAGAGCTCTTCCCTTACACTTCAATAGAATTTTAAGTCTATACAAGCAGTGCTTTATTCTCCATATATTTCCTTTCTTAGAAATGCTTTCTAGTGGGGGATTCAGAAAAACATCTCTTTCTAATATCTTTCCTTGACCTTATACCCTTTGTATTAACGATCCAATTCATGCCAGCAGTATTTGAAAGAAACATTTCAATCATTCCTTTTCCTTCAGTTGTAATGTCTCTCTGCATGGTAAATTATTCTTCATAACCAAACACAAGACTTTCTTTTGTTTGATTATCTTTGGTTGTAATAACATATCTTGTAGAAAGAGCTTTTTGACCTATGTCATTATATTCTTAATTAGTGTCAAAATTATGGAGTTTTGATAGTTCTATTTGTTTAGCAATTTCCTCATGATTAAAAAAAGAACTGTTTGTCATATTAAACTAATTCAATTCTCATCCTTGTCACCTATGACCTAATCACACTCAACTTTATCTAAATGTACAGTTTTCTTATCTTCCTCAACATCTTGAACTGTTATATCATTGTTTATTTCTATACAACCTCAAAAACACAACTTTTGGATTACCTCCCTCACACTGCTTTTAATTTATATATAAAGAAATGGTGAATTGTCTTGAGGTGATAAGCTGTCAATTTATTTTTCGAAGTTAGTATTAAATGTTTGTCATTTTCTATTTAAAGACTTTTATGATGTATTTAAATGGGTAATTATGGTTGCAAACTGAATTGGAAATTTCAATTGAGAGTATGACCATATCTTGGGGGAAAGTTTTTTTCTCATTTCAGATTTCAGAAATTTAAAAGAAAATTTCTTCAATTTTTTAAACCTTTTTTTTGGCAAAAAAAGTGTGGGGTTACATTTTTTTTGGAGGGGGCGGGGGTTCAATACACAACAACTAGTGTATTGCACAAAAGCTGTTTTAGGTCCATTGCCACTGTTCCATTGAATTGTGATGCCATAAGTAGGGCTGGTCTTGATGGTGTTTTTGCACATCGCTTACAAATTTCATTTGTTCCCCTCTATAGTTGACATTTCTTGTTCATGTTCCTCCTTAATACTCCAGCATCCTTCAAAAGTGCAATTAAACGCTTCATTGGTGGGTGTGAAATATGTCTGTACAACTTAAGTAAGGTTGCATGTATTTTTTTCTAGTCTAATTCTTCAAGTCTCACAGCACATACATCTGAAATTTCTTCAGTTAGGAATGCAGTACTGTCCTGATAAAGTTTATTCAATGACATGTGTTGACCAAATATCTCTGCAGTATCATTTTCCTTGTCCAATTTCACATCAGCCTTTTTCATTGCTGGTCGAGACACAAAGTGGAATGTCAGAATCTATCAGCTAAGTCATCGTTTGAAAGATGTTTGGCCATAAATGTGATTTATGAGTGTGGTCAAACCAGTTTATTTCCTTAAATCATCAAAACTTATCTGATCAAACACCTTTTCTCTTATTTTTGATTCATTATCTTCAGGTAAAGATAAGGCAACACCTTGTATTTTCTTATCTAAAACAGTTATTTCTATCCAGGCAAAAAGTTCATGCTTGTAAAGTTCAAATGATTTCAGATTTGCATTGTAATTGGAAAGGGGGAGCATTTGTTAATGTGCTCAGAAAGACATCAATAATTTTTAAACTTTAATAATTTGCCAATAACTGGAAATGGCCTCATTCAACAGGAAGGGAGTACATATAATCAAGTCAAGCCAATGGTCGAGTTCACTTTGAAACTCTAGAGTCCGCTTCAGAGTTTCAAGAGTATCACGTGAAGGCACTCGAGTTGCTATTCGGAACAACTCTAAGTAACTCTAGGGTAAGGCCCTGACTAAGCATAAAAAAGGAAAAATTATGATTGTTTTGACGTCATTCGACAGTTTTTCGAGTTTAACCCTGGCTCAGTAAGGGATTGAACCGGGAAAAGAGGGGTTAACTCGAGTGATCCGAGTAAACTCGGATTGTACAAACCCAACTCTAGAGTTTCAAGTGAACTCGGCCATAAAGAGTGGACGTGAACTTTTTACAGAGAGAAACTTTCAACAACGTTGTGAAATTGCTATCATGGATACATATTATATTATCCTTACATTTTACATTTGTGTTTTGAATAATATTTATTTGTTGTGGAAAATTTTCTGTAGTTTCCTTCTGAGATTCTTTATTACTGTATAGGATTTTTAGCTTTCCTCTACCAGATAAGCAGCTGGGCATTTAGGGGTATCGGCTTGGATTCCAAGTATGTCCTCTCTGGTTTCCCGTACATTGTCTAATCATTTGTTGCATCCAGGGTAATCTTATTCTTTATTTTGTATAAAATGTGCTTTAATGTTTTGCACTTTTAAAAAAAATAATTTAGGATGAGCGATTCAAGTGAGTGCGTGTGTTCGTATGTTTTAATATGTACTTATTGTTTTTTGGGGGAAGGTTAACTTTCTGGTAGTAAGACCCGTCACGGCCAGGCTGAAAAACTGGAGAGGCAAATGCTCACATTAAATCTGTACTGTAGTGTGTTAAATGTCTTCCTTCAAAACCACAACCTAGAGTGGTGCTCCTAATAAAGGAGAAAGATACAGAACATTCATACATACTTGTGAAAACATGAAATAGAGTTAATTCGCCTGTCCCAAGTCACGAGCCTGTAATTCAGTGGTTGTCGTTTGTTTATGTGTTGCAAATCTGTTTTTCGATATTTTTTTTATATAAATAAGGCCATTAGTTTTCTCGTTTGAATTGTTTTACATTGTCTTATCGGAGCCTTTTATAGCTGACTATGCGGCATGTGCTTTGCTCATTGTTGAAGGCCGTACGGTTACCTATAGTTGTTAATGTCTGTGTCATGTTGGTCTCTTGTGGACAGTTGTCTCATTGAAAATCAAACCACATCTTCTTTTTTTATATTAACTCTATGGCAAGCCTTTTTGCTGTTTATTCTTACTTCAAGATATCTCATCAATTAACTCTATCAGAATATAGTTTATATAAAATATATCTAATAAAGTTAATGTGATATCTTATATAATTTTCTTTCTCTAATTCTTCGTCAATTTATCCCTTTCTGCACTCATTGTATAAAAAAAATTAATCAACGTGTGGTTCGTTTGATCTCAGAACTTCATTGTTTAAAATCCGATTATGACGTCGAATTTTCTTGCTTTCCTCTAAATTTGCTGTTGTGACGGCATGAAAAAAGGCGACCATGCCTGATGACGTCACATAAAAAGAACACATATTTTGCAGATCATTCGAAAAGAAGGAATAAGTTTGTATGGAACGCCACAGCTGTCTTATGTGGATTTCTGATATTACTTTATGTTGTTTTATTATTACTTAATGATATTTTGTCTTTACTTAATATGGTTTTGACATTACGTAATGATGTTTTAATATAACTCAATATGGAATAGTCATTACTTAATGATATTTCGATATTACACGATATGGTTTCGTAATGACTTGATATAGTTTTGTCATTACTCAATATGGTTTTGTCATTACTCGATGTGGTTTTGTCATTATTCAATATGGTTGTGTCATTTTAAGTCAATGAGGTTTTAACATTTCTAGATGTGTATGTAACTTAACGTAATGTAGTTGTTTCATTACATGATGTGGTTTTGTTATTTCGTAATGATGATTTGCCTATTCTTTATAAGGTTTTAACAGTACGTAATGATGTTTCAAAATTTGACGATTTTACACTACTTGATGTTTTTGTTTCATTATTTGTTGTGGTCTTGTGATTCTTTGATGTGGTCCTGTCGTTCTTTGATGTGGTTATTCCATTACTTGATGAGGTAAAACCACGTGACCAATTCGGAAAAAAGATGTTCTATTTTTTAACAGATTTCAATATGTCGTTTGTTCAATGTGCTTTGGATGGGTATCGCCAAAGTTAAAGTTCAAATTAAAGTTCGAGTGGTTGTTCATAGTTATTTGGTATGAAAAAGGGGAACAGCAGACAATAATAATAAAAAAAAATCTAAAAATTTTACAGTATTTCGGACATAATTTTGATATCCCCAAACCACTTGGTCCTGTTATTTCATCCGAAGTAGAAGCAGTATTATAATAAAATCTGTAAAATATTCCACGGAACGCTGTTTCTCGCCTAATATTGCTGTATAAAAGCGTAATGTTGATCGTCTGTACATTCATTGGTAAAAAAATATGTTTTTTCTGTAGATGCTTTTTCTTGATATTGAGGCACAACTCCTATACAAGTTTTAAAACACTTCATGGAGGTTATAAATTTATCATGTCAAAACAGTTTAATTCGGGTTTATTTAACTAAACAAAACTGTATCGTTTTCAACAATGAGCAAAACCCATACCCCATAGTAAACTATAAAGGGTCCCGAAATGGCGCCACTATCGACGACGTTGTTGTGTCTCACTGCCGTTACAGTGATGTCGCAGGCTCGACACAAATCAAAAGACTAATACTTTATTGTTAACAAATGAAACAATTCAAAACAACTCACACTTTAGTTACAGGAAAATCGGGGGAGGGGGCTCGGACTAAGTGACAAAGCATCAATACTATAGAATAAGAATTCTCCGATTTTTTTTTTTAGCGTGAATGAGCATTTGAAACATATATACGAAAATCAATCTTTTATTTTTAATCAATTGAGTTCTCTCATCTACCTCGCACTAATTGAAAAATTTACTTTTTGGAATATCTTTCACATGTGACGACGAACATGTTCCAGTTGTCGTAACCATAATACCGTCATCTTTTACTCGAATGTGAACACAAATTCAAGGCACATACAACATTGAAATCTATCTTAAAATAGAACAGGTTTTTCCGAATTGGTCACATGGATTTAGCTCATCAAGTTATGGGATAACCATATCAAAGAATGACAGGACCACATCAAAGAATCCCAAGACCACAACAAATAATGAAACAAACACATCAAGTAGTGTAAAATCGTCAAATTTTGAAACATCATTACGTAATGTTAAAACCATATAAAGAATAGACAAATCATCATTACGAAATAACAAAACCACATCATGTAATGCAACAACTACATTACGTTAAGTTACATAAAATTGAGAATGGAAATGGGGAATGTGTCAAAGAGACAACAACCCGACCAAATAAAAAACAACAGCAGAGGTTCACCAACAGGTCTTGTAGCGAGAAATTCCCGCACTCGGAGGCGTCCTTCAGCTGGCCCCTAAACAAATATATACTAGTCCAGTGATAATGAACGCCATACTAATTTCCAAATTGTACACAAGAAACTAAAATTAAAATAATACAAGACTAACAAAGGCCAGATGCTCCTGACTTGGGACAGGCGCAAAAATGCGGCGGGGTTAAACATGTTTGTGAGATCTCAACCCTCCCCCTATACCTCTAACCAATGTCGAAAAGTAAACGCATAACAATACGCACATTAAAATTCAGTTCAAGAGAAGTCCGAGTCTGATGTCAATTAAACTGACTGAAAGAATATGATTTCATCATATGAACATCAGGCACAATCCATCCCTTTAGGGGTTTAGTATCATACCATCATAACATATATGAGAAGAACATAACCCGTGTCATGCCAACAACTGTTTTTAGAATAAATGTGTTTAGTTCCGATGCAAAGACCTTATCAGTGACTCAATATTAACGCCAAAATATGCAATCTTTAATGACTTGACAACAGTATCGTAATTATATCCCTTCTTAATAAGTCTATTCAAAGGTTTTGTAAGTTTCTGAGGTGAATACTGACACCTTTGTGCTTTATAAAGAATATTTCCATAAAAAATTGGATGTGAAATACCTGAACGTATTAGAAGTCTGCATGTTGAGCTATATTTACGAATGATGTCTTTATACCGATGATAAAATTTAGTAAATGTTTTGACTAGTTTGTGATATCGAAAACCCTGGTGTAATAATTTTTCAGTAATACATAAATTTCTTTCGTTAAAATCTAAAACATTGTTACATACACGAGCGAATCGTACAAGTTGAGATATATAAACACCGTAAGATGGTGACAAGGGAACGTCACCATCTAAAAACGGATAATTAACGATAGGAAATGAAAAATCATCCCTTTTATCATAAATTTTAGTAATCAGCTTTCCATTAGTGATATAGATATCAAGATCGAGAAAAGGGCAGTGGTCATTGTTAGTATTAGCTTTATTTAAAGTAAGTTCAACAGGATAAATTTCATTAATATACGTACTGAAGTCGTCATTATTGAGAGCCAAAATATCATCCAAATATCTAAAAGTATTATTAAATTTGTTTATCAGATGTTGTTTCGATGGGTCTTTGCTTATTTTTGTCATAAATTGTAACTCATAACAATACAAAAACAGGTCCGCAATAAGTGGTGCACAGTTAGTCCCCATTGGAATTCCGATAATCTGACATATACGGAATCCCCAAAGCGAACAAAAATGTTATATAGTAAAAATTCAAGGGCATATATAGTATCAAAGCATGTCCAATTAACATAGTTTTTTTTGTTTATTGCTACTAAAAAATGACCTAAAAGAGTTTGAACATATATATTCACATTCTGATTTTTTGAATGCCCATTTAATTAGGTGTGTGAATTTTTTCTTAATGAGAATGTGAGGCAATGTGGTATACAGGGTAGAAAAATCAAAACTTTGAACAGATTCAAAATCACCAATATAAGCATGCAATTTATCAAGTACTTCCAACGAGTTCTTGACACTCCAAAAGTAATTTATTCCACTATTTTCGAAGGCCTTATTTGAACAATTTATTATCAGGTTTTTAATTATACACATCTAGAAATGTTAGTACCTCATTGACTTATGACACAACCATATTGAATAATAAATAAATTTGGTGTTTTTACTGTTTTCTGATTGGTTAAAATTATTAGTTTTATTTTCAATGTTGTCAATTTTGATGGCGACACGCCCACTCTGACGTTGTGTATTCATACGCCAACATGTGTGTACGTTGTTATTGTTAATATACATAATATAAAAAGTTCGTTGAGCCTTATTTTGATAGAAATTTATTTATAATGAATGGCAATAATTTATTTTGATTTTATTGAACCATAAAACTAATTTTTGACTCTTCACATTTTACATAATCCGCTTCGCGGATTATTCAATGTGAAGAGTCAAAAATTAGTTTTATGATTCAATAAATTCAAAATAGATAATAGCCATTCATTAAATGACAAAACCACATCGAGTAATGACAAAACCATATTGAGTAATGACACAACTATATCAAGTAAATACGAAACCATATCGTGTAATATCGAAATATCATTAAGTAATGACTATTCCATATTGAGTTATATTAAAACATCATTACGTAATGTCAAAACCATATTAAGTAAAGAGAAAATATCATTAAGTTATAATAAAACAACATAAAGTAATATCAGAATTCCACATAAGACAGCTGTGGCGTTCCATAAGTTTGCCTGCATAATGTTAGAAAATCATTAGAGAAACAGATTCCACCACCAACTCTCGTGTAATACGATATTTATCAACTCTCGATAGTTAAATTTTAAATATTTAAAACGCTCGGGCAAGCCTCGCGTTTTAAATTTGAAAATTTAACTGTCTCGAGTGGATAAATATCGTATTACACTCGATGCAGTGGTAGAATCTATATTTATCTTCTAAATCATATAAGATATCTTATATAAAATATGTTTATAAGATATCTTATATAAAATATGTTAATGAGATGTCTTATAAACTTTAGGAGATATCTTATAAACTTTATGAATGATCTTATATAACATCAAAGATATCTTATATAACATCAAAGATATCTTATATAACATCAAAGATATCTTATATATTATATCAGATATCTTATATATTATATCAGATATATTAATAGTTAATAAAATATATTGTATATAGATCATTATGACATAATCAAGACATCTATAATTTATAAGATATCTTATATGATTTTCTTTATAAAATATATTATAAACTATATTAGATATCTTATAAACTTTATAAGATATCTTATGAATTGTATAAGATTTCTTATATAAAAATTATTTATAAGATAACTTATGTACTTTTAGTACGGCGGCTTGGTGAAAAATTGTGCACATCCTGCTACAAGCATGAAATTTGGCGTAGACCTTCCTCAACTACTACTCTTGTATTTCAGATAGGGAGGCATTTGAAAAAATGTCTCACTTCCGGTTAAATCCACAATGGCGGACATCATACTTAAATCAGCCCAATATCGAAGGCTAGCATGTGAATAGGTGTTATTATAATGCTACTATCATAATATTTGGTACAAATCTTTGTTTTTTACATCTTTTGGATATATCATATAGATTAGTGGCCTTTAAAAATCCTACTTCTGGTAAAATCCAACATGGCGGACATTGTACTAAAATAAGCTTATTTTTTAGGGAGGGTAATTGAAATGTGTTTTAACGTATTACTACTATCATAACATTGTGCAGGAACCTTTGTTTGGTGCTTCTCATGGATACAATGTATAAGACATATATCTTTAAAACCCTTACTTCCGGTAATATCCAAAATGGCGGACATAGAAATATCAGTTTCCTATTTTAATATTCATTTTTTTTCTAAATGTAAAGAAAATGTTTTTTTTTGTGCTGGTCATTATATTTTTGGCTTTAGGTTATCCCAAAAACCACTAATTCTATTATGTTGTAAAGGTTCAAATACAAACTGAACACTGCCGGTAAAAAAACACAATATGGCGTAAATTTCAAAGATGAGTCTTCAATTCATATCTCACATACGGAGTTTTGTATAGACCGATTAAAACAACATAAAATCACTTAAATACTAAAACATTTTCAAAATTACTACTTTTTGGCCAAAAATACATGTTTGTTCACGGTCACCCCACCTGCACACAAGGCAGTGCACAGGAGACCCGATTTTCCCCATTAACAACGACCGCGGCATCCTTTCTTTCAACCACAATGTATAAGCTTCTTACAAACTGATCAGACCTCAAAGTTTTCAAAAGAAACCTCTTTGTCTCTTTGCCACCTATTAGCGCCTCGAATTGGTACCATAAGAGCCAATTCCAGACTCGTCCCCCTAAGCACCTGCCTTAGTATGTTGCGCGTTTTACATGCTGGAATGACTAGAGCAAGTTGAGGGAATAGCCTCAATTAGCCTTCCCTTTTGTCCTTTTACAAGCGAAGAGAGAACCGTATCACAACCGGTAAAGATATGGATCACAATTAGTGTGTGTGATCATTCATTGCCTAGTGCATTTGAAAGGCCATTGATGGATATTAATCCAATTTATATTTTGCCCTCTCAAACACAATCCATAGTTCGTCTACCCCTATGTCACGGAATAGCGAAAAAGCAATGACAGCATCATCAGTAACGACTGTTCGAATATGACTCGTTTAAGTTCGTGTTTTACTGCATCAGACACATGCACCATGATTCTAGTGTCTGCCTTTTAATGTGAACTTAGTGCTAAACTTGAAATACATAATGTGGTGGATAAGATAGAATACCATGAGCATTTGTTGCTACAACTACCATAGGCATCCAAGACTTCATCCACTCGTGTTACAGTTTCAAGGTATTTTATTAAGGTAAGGACAAAATACCCAATAAGCATACTCGTTAGGCCTCAAATACATGTTCATTCACAATCGGAGAGCCGATTTTCCACATTTACAAAGACTGTGATATTGTTTCTCACATCCATAATGTACAAGCTCCTGATAAGATGAAGAAGCCTCACAAAGAGTTGTCCAAAAGGGTTACCATGGATCATATTTATTCTTTCGCCATTCATAAGCGTCTGGACTACACCGAGTCATGGGAATAGCCTCAATAAGTCTTTTCTCTTCCAAAAACACATGTTTTCTTGCTTTGTTAACCCCATCTGATATTGTTTTTCGATATTACAACAAAACCACGTATCGTTTTATCAATGACATTATCAAATCCATAGATGATGTTGTTGGTTGATCAATCATCATTCTAAATGCTAAAGTCACATCTTCAAACGCCATCCATGTGACCAACGCAGTTCCTTTTCCGGCAAACGTGTAATCTCTCAATGCCTAGTTCATTTGATAGATATATATATATCTAAAGCTTTT
This sequence comes from Mytilus galloprovincialis, assembly GCF_965363235.1. Lineage (NCBI taxonomy): Eukaryota > Metazoa > Mollusca > Bivalvia > Mytilida > Mytilidae > Mytilus > Mytilus galloprovincialis. The sequence goes on along the minus strand of NC_134840.1, from coordinate 104,077,217 downwards.
CCCACTTGCAAATGCAAACAAACGTTCGTCAGCCCCTATGCCACAGTATATTGAAGCAGTAATGACATCAGCATAGACTGTTCGAGCCATGACTCAGTTAAGTCTGGGTTTCCCTGTATCAGAGACATCAATCTTGATTCTAGTCTCAGTCCCTTCATGTAAACATGGTGATAAACTTGAAACATCATCGTGTGGTGGATAACACTGAACATCCTGAGTATTTTTTGTTATAACCACCATACTCATCCAAGACTTCATCCGCTTTTGTTACAGTTTCAAGGTATTTTATTAATTTTTATTTATGTTCAGTGTTATCAACAACGTGATGTATTTCAAGTTTAGCATCATGTTCAAATTAAGAAGCTGTCACAAGAATCATAATGCACCGGAGTTTTACTGTAAGATCGCACAATTTTATCAGATGGAGCTAACATGGTTATCGAAGCAAGAAAAGAAATTATTTACACAATGTGGAGGGCTAATTGAGGCTATTCCCTCAACTTGGTATAGTCTTTTCCAGCATGTAAAACGTGCAATAAACTAAGGCGGGTGTTTAGGGGGACGAGCTTAGGATTGGCTCTTATGCTACCCAGCCCAGGCGCTAATGGATGGTGAAGGGACAAAAAAGGGTCCCTTTTAAAAAACTCGTTCTCATAATTTTGACAGAAACTTGTACATTGTGGATGTAAGAAAGGATGCCGTGATCGATGTTAATGTAGAAAATCGGGTCTCTCGTGCACTGCTTTGTGTGCATGTTGGGGTGACCGTGAATAAACATGCTTTTTTGGCCATATGGTAGTAATTTTATAAAGGTTTTAGTACTATAGTGATTTTATTTTGTTTTAATCAATCTATCTAAAACTATATATTGACGAAATGGATTAAGGACTCATCTTAAATTTGTATTTAAATATTTACAACAGAATAGAATTAGTGGTTTTGGGGATAACTTAAAGCCATAAGTTGAATGACCAGCACAAAGAACAAATTGAAAAAAGTTAAATATTTAAATAATAAATTGATATTTCTATGTCCTCCATATTGGATATTACCGGAAGTATGGGTTTTAAAGACATAGGTCTTATACATTGCATCAACGATAAGCACCAAAGAAAGGTTCCTGTACAATGTAATGATAGTAGCAATACGTTAAAACACATTTCAGTTACCCTCCCTAAAAAATAAGCTTATTTTAGTACAATGTCCGCCATGTTGGATTTTACCGGAAGTAGGGGTTTTTAATACCACTAATCTATATAATATATCCAATAATAGTACAAAACAAAGGTTTGTTCCAAATATTATGATAGTAGGATGATAATAACACATATTCACATGCTAGCCTTCAATATTAGGCTGATTTAAGTATGATGTCCGCCATTTTGAATTTAACCGGCAGTGAGACATTTTTTTTTCAAATGCCTACCTATCTGAAATTAAAGAGTAATAGTTGAGGAAGGTCTATGCCAAATTTCATGCTTGTAGCAGATTGTGCACAATTCGTCTGAAATATGCTTGTAGCCGCCGGACTATTTATAAGATATCTCATAAACCTTAGAAGATATCTAATAAACTTTATGAGATATCTTATATAACATTTAAGCTATCTTATATATTATAGGAGATATCTTGAAGTTCGAATAAATAGTAAAACGGCTTGCCATATAACTCTCTTTTATATATAGTCAAAGTAACATTAGATTTACAAATACTTTATAATGAATTCCTGTCCAGGACAAAATTTCAGGATGAAATAGTGTTCTTCACTATGAAATTGTATAAGGTTTTTTGGGACAATACCTCAAAGAGAAATACAGTCCATGCCGATATTCGTCTGTAAACTCAGCATTCACTCACATGCACTTCAATGTGAACACCATGTTTACTTGCGTTTACTTCCCATTAACTCAAACGTTTAAGTAGACATAAAAAGTAAACCTTTATTTTACCTCTGAGTAAACATAAAAAATGCATGTCTTCTATTTTTGATAAAAAGTAAACCCATATTTATCTTTTGTAAGTAAAGTTTGTCATGGTATCCTGGATACACTGACCTATCATATCACATTTCACATGACTAGCTACATGAAAATGGGCAACTGACCTTTTTTGAAAAATATATAGATAAATGATAACAATGAATTGTATGACACAAAGTGGTCAGGGCTATATATACTAGTTTCTTCTTCTTAATACTTATATTGTTGTTAATTCACGTGTAAAATTAAAAGCCTTATTTTTTTTTATATATCATAGGGTCTACTTAAGCTTTGATGTTTAGAGAAAATAATAAAATGTTTTGCTCATCAAATAGTTATTTCAAAATCATTATGTTAAACAAAAAAATACTTTCAATTCAAATGTTTGTCCTTGCCATACTGCCATTAAACTATTACAGATAAAACCTCTGATAACTGATTTAAATGGACTATACTGAAGTAGTTCAAATTGATCAGTGATCAAGAGGTGCTGTTTCATAATTTTTGTTTTGGCATGAAAGATTATTTATACTTGCATACTGAATATCCTTTCTCGATCCTACTTATTGACATTCAATTGATTAGAAATGTTGCATTCAAAATTAGACTTTTTGCGCTTTTTATTACAATCTATTTAAAAAGAAGTTTTTTTCCCTTTTTGTACCTTGTTGTGTTAACCAAGGATTTTAAAAATAAATATTTAATCTAAAGCACTGAAGACGAAGCAATTAAGTACACAAACATTTTATTCGAATCTCACATTGGATACAATACATGTATCAATATTATTTAACTTTAGTTACACAGTGTGCAATTCAGTGGCGGATCGAGAAATTTTCATAAGTGGGCCCCCCCTGCCTGCCTAAGCATCTTCAATGTCATATATTATTATTAGTTCCCTGCTGACAAAGTCGAAGGGGCTTAAGGTTTGCACTCTGTCAGTCTGCCTGTCTGTCCGTTTCTTTGTCTGTCCATCCATCAGTCCGGCAAATCAGTTTCCAAACTTTTTATTTATGCTTGAAGATATTGATTTGATATTTGGTGTATTGCTTTATCAAGACAATTCACAGGTCAAGTTCGATTTTCAAAGTTAAAAAAACTCATTTTTTTTTAAAAAGATTTCCAAAAGACATTGTAATAAGATAAATGACATTTTGGATTCCCCCTCCCCCCCCCTGTTCTTTAATAAATTGTTCGAAGAATTTAGTTGTAGGTTTGTCTGTTTATTTAATGTAGTTTATACCATGACAAGTGATAGTTCAAGTTAGAATTTCTTTCTATTACAATGAATTTGTAACAGGTAGTGGGTTATGTGTTGCCATGCAATACTCACAGAATGCTTGTTTAAATCAAAATCAATAAGCTTATACTACTTAGCATTGTTTGAACACAGAGTAACAGAAATGACCTCAAATAAACAATTCACAGATTATTTTGAGAGATAAAAAAGGACTTTAAGGTTCAAGTCTCTTTAACCATTGATATGACAGATTTATTGAGAAATACAATATTATTTATTGGTATTAGGTAATTTAAAAAATATTAACATTAAGTTGCAATTTAGAAGAAGTGGCATGTATTATGCAAATTAAGTGACCCACTGACATGACTCTTATACGATCTTATAAGCTACACTATTCACTAACAAATATACAATACTGTGGATTAATTAATATGCGTTGATACTATTTTTTTAAGGATTTCGTAGGTACAATGGAACCACAAATTCAAATGTTCATCGAATTACACATTTTCTAAAGGCGTGAATGCAGACTTTGCCAAAACAATGAAATAAAATTTCCACAAACCACGAACATGCAAATTTTCCTCAATCCGTGAAAATTGATACCCATCAAAAATAAATGAATCCACAGTGGTGCTATAGCAAGTTTTTGATGTCCACCACCACTGCTATGTAATTATACACATCATTCTTCCAACCTTTCCATTCGGGATTTTAGATCACTGTGATGTATGAACTCCCTTTCGTAAATAATTTTTTTATGACACTCCGTCCATGAAATATTGTCTCAATTTGAACATACTAAATGTTATTTTGGATAATCTTCATTTAACGAGACAACCATTACTATCGAATATTTTCCATTAGGATCAAATATAAGTTAATGAAACTTTGTAATTCCCTGGACTTTTTTGCTTTGATGGACACAAAATATCATTATACCATAATATCGTAGGACAATATTTTGCTTTACATTGATATCATCTATTCATTGAGCAACAAATTATTCATACATATCCAACTTAAATTCCCTAGTGTATTTATTCTTTTGGGGACAAAGTCAAGTTAAAAATTATTATGTTAAAACAAAACTTACTTTTATTCAAATGTTTGTCCTCGCCATACTGCCACTAAATTATTACAGATAAAACCTCTGATAACTGATTTATATGGAGTTATTTAGAGGTACAGTATCATAATTTTTTTTTAATACGAAAATATTATCTCATTGAATACTGAATATACTTTCTAGATCATACTTATTGGCAATCATCTGAAATGTGGCATTCAAAATTATACTTTTTACCTTTTTTATTCCAATCTATTTAAAAAAAAAGTTGATTTCCCTTTTTTTGTACCTTGTTGTGTTAACCAAGGATTTTAAAAATAGATCTAAAGCACTTAACATGCTTAAGATTGAAACAATTAAGTACATAGATATTTATAATTATACTTTTATGTGAATTGAATACGATACATGTATCGATGTTATTTAACTTTAGTTACACAGTGTGCAATTCAGTGGCGGATCAGGCTCTTGAATACAAAATGAGTTTGGAAATGTATATCCCATATATGCTAGTGAAATTGGTGTAATGCTGCTATATAAGTGGGTGAAATTTATAATTTCAAAATTAAACTCAATTCATTTGTCATAGATTCTGGTACTAGGATGACTGCTTATTTGAAATTCAAGGTATTAAAGTCTAAAAATGAGGCAGAGGAAGCTGTGTCTGTTTTTTCCTGCTTTGACAGAGTAAAAAAGGGAGAAATAGTTATGCCTGTTTCCCGCATTTGCTGCAGCAGCGTAAACAATGAATTAGTTTGTGATTAGGTTTTAATTAGTTTATGGTAACCACAAGTGGTTGCTTTCAGAAAGTACATACAGAGGATACTTGCCACTTATTGTCCAACCAATTCGAATGTAATTTTCAGCTGATACACATCTAGTCATATCTCTCATGCTTGATATCGGAGTCTAAGGCTGATACATTGTATATAAAAATTAGAATGAACCTATTTTTGTGGTAAATGATCCTATAATTTTCTTATGTTGCAGAAATGTCATCGAAGATTTGAACAAATGGAGTGAAGAAATATACATTGCTTGTCGGGTGATAGGTGCTGAACATTTTAAGGTTGCTGGTGGCAACTGTCTGAAGATTAAAGGTCATAGGTGATTTCCATGGCAACAGATAATCAGAAATTCCACCCACCTGCTTGTTTTTGAGTAAACCTTCTTATACGATATCTATATCAATAAAAACTTATGAAATTTCTTATTCTGTATTTATAGATTATCGTTGATCATCTCAGCGAGATTGATTATCTCGCTTGAGCCGAAAAAAGCAATCGAGTTGTGATGGCCAATGATAATCTGATTATTGCTATTTTACCTATGACGACCATGTCAATTTCATGTAAATTTAGTTAGCAACGCCACGTGTCTCCTGTGTTTCTAGCGATAATTTTCCATCTGAAGCCACATGAAAAATTACCACAAAAAAAGATCAAAGGAAAAATGCACAAAATAGCGATAATATATTTTAACAGCTGACGAGTGGAGAAACCTACTAAAATATATTTCTATTTTACAATAACACAATGAAAATAGTTTATTTACTTATATGTTCTAACATTATATATCTTCACCTAGAGTTTCTTTCTTAAATATTTTCTAAATTTCATATATTTAAAGACGAAAATCCCCAAAATTCTGTTGAAAATTTACCTCCAAACATATAACAAAAGTTGTATGGGTTAGTCAAATTACATCACCTGGACAAAACATTGATCTATGGCGTATCATTAGGGTCAAAAGTATATTTTGTTGCAAATGCTAAATTAAATACCGCAAATGCTATAATAGATATAGCAAATGCTATAATGGATATAGAAAATGCTATAAATAATACTGCAAATGCGGTAAATGTAACTCCAAATGCGAAAATTGTAACTCCAAATGCGAAAATTAAAACTGTAAATGCTATTTTTGTTGTGAATGTAGTATTTGCTATTCTCTCACGTATCAAAAGGTTCAAAAGTAAATTACAGCAAAAGCAACAAATTGTAGCATTTGCACCATTTACAATTTCATTTCGCAAATGCATTCACATCTTCATGGATAGTCTGGTCTTTGAAAACCAATTTAGTAGTTGTAAGGTAGTTTAGTATAGAGTCGTGGTATACTGACAAAAGATGTCTCTAAACATGTACACATAAACTCCAACTGAAACTTTTGGTAGACATGAGGGAGCGAAACTGGTCAGGTTATGATCACCATCAGGCACAGTTAATTATGTGTTTGTGATATTTTTTAGTTAATATGTAGTTTTACTACAACACTACAACATTGGCAAACTTAAGGGGTTCATGTACCAGAAACCAGAGTGTGATGGAAATAAATATATGGTTAATGAATAACCATTTACCCATCACAAGTCCCACTCCTAACACCTTGATGAGTCCCCTTTGTCTTAATCCTGGATCTGCAATTGCAACTGTTATGAACTATCAAATTTTCCCATTGATTAATACTTAAATTTTATTGAGGTTTGTTTAACTCTTTGAACAACTTTGACTGTTATGTCAGTATTGAAAAAGACTTTATGAATAAATGGTGGTAGATGTTAAATGTGTTAAACAAAGAATGCTTTTCCGAAGAAAAAAAGTAATGAGTGATGAAAATATTAGAGATAGTAATAAGTATGCCTTTATATTGGTCAAAGTTCTTTTATATTATAAAACTCATTTATTTTATTCATTTTATGAATTGCGCCAACAAAAGGAAGCTAGAAATAAGATCATGTGCAAATTTTAGTTTCACATCCAAATCTTAGAAATAGAAAAGATGTTAATTTTATTAAATTCACATTGCGATAAGACGTGTCACGGTACTTGTCTATCCCAAATTCATGTATTTGGTTTTGATGTTATATTTGTTATTCTCGTGGAATTTTGTCTGTTGCTTGGTCCGTTTCTGTGTGTGTTACATTGTAGTGTTGTGTCGTTGTTATCCTCTTATATTTAATGCGTTTCCCTCAGTTTTAGTTTGTTACCCCGATTTAGTTTTTTGTCCATGGATTTATGAGTTTGAACATCGGTATACTACTGTTGCCTTTATTTATAGGTTAAAGAATAAATTATAAATTTTTAATTTTTTTTTCTTTTTTGTACCAGAGTTTACAATTTAACACAGGGTGTAAGGTAGGTTTGAGTCTATTTCAGAGGAAATACAGTTGCTTGCATTACATCAATTAAACCTCAAGACAATTTCTTTGCTTTAAAATGTTAATAATAAGAATGTGTCCATGGTACACAGATGCCCTACAAGTTCCAAACTTTCAGTTACGCAGATGATTTAGTGTTACCGTCTGAGACACACCAGTGGCTCCAAATGCATTAGACAAACTAAATAAATATTGTATTAAATGGCAGTTGAGTGTAAATACAAACAAGACTAAAATTCTAGCTTTTCAGAATATTTATAAACAATCCCCACCCCTCTTGTTCAATGATAAATTTTTGACTGAAGTTAAGGACTTTAAATTTCTTGGGAATTTTATTAACTATAGGGGAAATTTTACAAAAACTACTGAAGAGCTGTCTAAAAAAGGTATTAAAGTTTTATTTTTATTGAGAGAAAATATATGTCAAACTTCAATTTTATTCCCACTAATCTGTCATGTAAATTATTTGATACTCTTATTAGACCTATTTTGACATACAACTCTGAAATTTGGTTTATGGATAATTTTCAGTCAACTTTTAGGGCATCAAATAGAGCTGCTGTAAATAATACTTTTTGTGACACTCTTGCATTAGCAGAAAAATATCCTTTTGAGAAGGTTCATTCTAAATTTTGTAAAGCAGTATTAGGATTGAAAAAGACAGCCACTAACATAGGTGCTAGATCAGAATGTAGATTTACTTTGGACTCTTATATAAAAACTCAAACACTCATGTATATTTTAATTTTATAGAATAAACTGTAATGATAGTAATCCCCTGGTTAAAGAATCTTTACAAACAAACATAAATTTACATTCTGCAGGAATTTATTCTTGGTACTCATTTGCAGATAAAAATTTTAAAGATATGAAAATAAACCCTGAAAATTACTCTAATATTAATGTACCTTTTAAACAATCAAAAAACTTGTTAAAATGTAATATTGAAAAGTGTGTTTCAGAGGAATATGAAAACACTACTTTAAATAAACTTTCAAAATTGGATTCCTCATCCAAACTTTGTCTTTATGGGAAATTAAAAACTAATTGTCAGTCTGAGGAATATTTAAATTGAAATAATTTTATACATAGACAGTAACTTTCAAAATTTAGACTGAGTGACCATTCTCTAGGCATTGAATTGGGAAGGTACAAAAACATTCCATGAGCACAAAGATTATGTAAAAAATGTGGAGTCCTAGATGACGAATTTCATTTCTGTTTGTATTGTGACATTAACATATCATTGCGTTCTAATCATTTTGCTTATCTTAAAGAATATGTACCATTATTTCAACATCTTGATACATTTAATAAACTAAAAAACATTCTAAACCCCATCCCTGAATTTGTTTGTCATATTGGAGTCTTCATTAAGCAGTCTTTAGAACTGAGGGGGTCAGACCCATGTCAGACAAGCTCATGATTGTGTTTTATACATCAATTTATAATTTGATCTCTTAAAATATGTTCTATTATATTGTATTGTATTTTATTGTATTGCATTGTGTTTAAAATGTATAAATGTTAGTTTGTATTGCTTGACCCTTATGGGTGTAATTTTGCAATAAAGATAGATATTATTATTTTCTATGTTGAGTGGACCGTGAAATTAGGGTCAAAACTCTAATTTTGCTTTAAAACTTGAAAGATTATATTATAGGGAACATGTGTACTAAGTTTCAAGTTGATTAAAATTTAACTTCATCAAAGACTACATTGGAAATAATTTCTTCGCCGAGAAAATCATAACACATTCTAATGTATATATAGTACACTAAAGGTACAGTCATAGAAAATGTCTTAATTCAGATTCTATTCTTGAAAGTTATTGCAATGATCTGTCTAACAAATCATCTTATTATAAGAATGTATTACTTGATGTTGAATCTTTTAAATGACGATAATGCTATTGTAAAATGTTGGTTTCTTCAGACTTTTTGTGCCCCATTTATGGGCGTTATGTTTTCTGGTCTGTGTGTCCTTTCGTTTGTCTGTCCAGCTTCAGGATAAAGTTTTTGATCGAGGTATTTTTTGATGAAGTGGAAGTCCAATCAACCTCAAACTAGGTAAACATGTTCCCTATGATATAATCTTTCTAATTTTAATGCCAAACTAGAGATTTTATCCCATTTTCACTGTCCACTGAACATAGAAAATGATAGTGCGGATGGGGCATCCATGTACATGGGACACATTCTTGTTTTTATTTGAAAACTTGGTTCTGCCATTAATTTTTCTTTACCATAGGCAAAGCTGCACCTAGTATGCCACTTGTCTATAATACTTACAATGTCGGTTTTTTTTCTTACAAAGTGGACATCTTAATTGTTCCATAACCTTTTTTAATCTATTTCTTAGCCGTTTTTTCCTTTTCCTGACCTGTTGATTATTTTTATTTAGTCAAGTGTGGTTCATTTGATCTCACTTCTTCATTGGTCAAAATTTTTGACATCACATTAAAAGAACACATCTCTTTCTAATAAATCAAATCTAACGGTACTAAGCATGGTAAACGCTGAGAAACTTTTTGATTGTTAAGATTTGAGAAAATATTGATGAAAAGGTTTAGTCTGCACAATGTTGAAAAAATTCCATCATACAACAATTTTAGCCTGTGTTTCTTTAAGTAATTGATTATAGTTATATTTTCCAGCTCATATTACAGAAACATATTGAAAATAAAACATCATTTCCTGAGATAGATGGAGGCACTGTTGTTGCTGATTTACACATTCTTATATCAACTGTGGATGACTTTAAAACAGGTATATTACAAATGTATTTCCTTTATGTTGATGACCGAGGATCAGTCTTAAAAAAAACAATCATAGCCAAAAGGCAGACATTAAGGAATAGTTTTGATAGATTTTAAAGACAATCTTGAAAATGTATTTTGCAATACAACCTTTGATCACCTTTCTTCTTAAACAAATCATAAACTTGAAAGCTATCTAGTTACCTAAACCATTTGATTGGGACATTCAATTAATATTATATTATTATTATTTCTATACCTAGGTAAAAGGGTAATAAACCAATTAACAGACAGCATTATTTTAGAGAAGGTGGCAGGACTTGTATAATATCAGCTGATTTCATTTGTCCTACATCAATGGAAAAAGAATCAGATAACCTCAGAAATAGTTTACACAATACATTAAAGGTAATATTGAAATGAAGAAGCTTTTTTCATCATTTAACAAACATTTCTAATTCAATGTCACTTAAAGGGGAACAAAAGTAACTACAAACAAAAACAAAAAAAAAACTACACAGATAATATAAGATTAAGCATTTCAAAAACCTACAAAAAACTCTGTTGCTTCAGAAGTGTCAGTTTTACCTGCTTCACTTGTTTTAATCATGTGAATAAGATGTTGCTGGTGAAAGGACATCATACAATATATAACCCAGTGTCTTGACACTCATTCATTTAAAATATAATTTATTGCTTGTCAGAAGCATTCATTTCATAGTAATTTATGATGGTCTAAATAGGTTGCACAGGATAAAGAATAATGATAAAAAATGTGGAGAATAGGTGTTTAAATATTAAGATTGAAAAATATGTAAAATAAAAGTAGAATAGAGAAAAATGTTCTAAAAGAAAGGCGAAAGTTACCAGAAGGACATTCAAACTCACAAGTTAAAAATAAACTAAAAAGAAAAAAAAAACAGACAAACAAATAATAGAACACAAAACAGAACATAGAAAACTAAAGACTGAGCAACAATAACCCCAACCAAAAACTTGGGGGTCTCAGGTACTCTGGAAGGGTAAGCAGATCATGCGCCACATGCATCACCCATCATGTTGCTCATGTTAGTAAATAGGTAAAAAATTAATAAATCAGGAATCCAGTATCTGAATCCTTATTTATAGTGAAAGTGAATCAAGAGAGTGACAATATAAATAGTACAATACTTCGACATCCTTTTCAAAATTTTGGCACTTTTGTTCATGTTACTTTATCTTTCGTTCTAAACTTGTTCCAATTATGCATGAACACTTTCCACTGCATGTTAAGAAAATCTCTAAATCAGATCTAAACAACTGGATGATTGTAAATGTTTATGTTTGCTCAGACCACAATACATGTGATATCATTTTATTTATGTTTTGCTAATGTTCTCTACATTTGTGTTTTGTAGAGCGAAGTCTTTCCATTATACTTCAGGAATATGATGTCTGCCTTAATATTGGGAAAACTATAGTCAACATAATCATTTTGAAATAAATATAATAAACAACTTGAGAATTATTGCTTTTGTCAGCCTTGTGTCCGTTTAGCCTTCTCACAGCTATGCTGTGCAAATTTATATCTAATATGCATAAAAGTAAATTTTGCAATCATTTAAAAGTTCACACATGCTCATTTGATAAAAATGTGCTGCAAATAAGACATTATGAAAAATTAAAAAAGGTATTTAAATGTGTATATATTTTTCTTCAAATCATTCGATAAATATTATTATGCCCCACCTACGATAGTAGAGGGGCATTATGTTTCTGGTCTGTATGTCCGTTCGTCTGTCTGTTCGTCCTGCTTCAGGTTAAAGTTTTTGGTCAAGGTAGTTTTTGATGAAGTTGAAGTCCAATCAACTTGAAACTTAGTACACATGTTCCTTATGATATAATCTTTCTAATTTTAATGCCAAATAAGAGTTTTAACCCCAATTTCACGGTCCACTGAACATAGAAAATGATAGTGCGAGTGGGGTATCCGTGTACTGGAGACACATTCTTGTTATTTTTTGGTATGATCACCAGGGGTCGAAATTGGCGCTGGTCCGAGACCAGTAGATTTTGTCAGCTGGTGGTCCGGCGGACCAGTAGAAATTTGTCGATAAAACTCACTGATTGCATGGCAATATCGGTTTGTTTGCAAACAAATTTACCTGCGAAATCAATTACGAGGTACTGGGGGTACTAACTAAAGAATTATAATTGATCAAGTTAATTAATATCTCGGGCGAGCGTCCTTCACAACAACCCAAAATGTGGAAAATTTCGGAAGGACCGCCGAACAAAAAAATAAATAAGTGTCATTCAAGAAGAAGATCGGAATAAAGTTTATGAAATTGACAAAAGGAAACGTAAATATCGAAAATCCTGAGGAAAAATCGCGAATAGTTAAATTATATAGTCGATCGCAATGTAGTGATTTATATAACATGTGAAAAATTTGTCCCGGCTATTGAATAGGCACCCTATGATCGTCGTGAGGATTGTGATGATGTGGAAGACAATGTTGACATTTTTTCTGTCCTTGATCCTGATTTTGATAAAGGAAATCATTGAGATTATCAAAACCTTTACCAAAATCAGGATCGAGACTCTCTCTTTTTCTTGTCTAACATATGTAAAAGAAAGCATAAAAATAAGAGTAAAAATCTATCATTTATATTAGTGTTCGTCAAATGAATGTCATTTTTGCAGGACCAGTAGATTTTTCAGTCCACTGGTCCGGCTGGCCAGTACACAAAAAAGCTTAAATTCGACCCCTGATGATCACTGAGGAGGGGTAGTAGTGAGTGTCATCCTAAATTCCTAAAAAAAAAAAAAACAAGAAAAATTGCTTAATCCGAAATTCTCATATTCAACAACTATTCATTCAAGATCAAAGGACTATGAAAAGTCTATGATGTTGAAAAGTACAGGTCAATATCAATACAGTGTTCAACAATGATTTCTTACATCAACTTTAGTAATTTAATGAAACCATTATGATGAAATTGTCTCCAAATGTTGTAGTGAAGAGCAATACAAGCTGTGTTTGTAACATGAATGATATTTGCAAGAATTTTGAATCTACAAAAAAGAGGTTGAAGATATCAAGAGAATATCCAAAACTCAAAAGTCAAAGAAAAACTGATAATGCCATGGCAAATACAATAAACCAGATGTTCAATTGATATTTTATAATGTGTCTTTTTATGTTGTAATGTTACACTACAGTTTCAGGTTAGGGTGAAGGTTGGTGTTTTTTAAAACATTGAAACCCACTGCATTTGTATGCAACTGTCCTTAGTCAGGAGGCTGATGTTCAGTGGTTGTTGATATGGTGCAAAAGTGTTTCTTGTTTTTTATATAGATTATACCGTTAGTTTTCCTGTTTGAATTGTTTTACACAAGCCATTTTGGGGCCGAGCCTTTTGTACTTGTTGATCAGTGTGAACCAAGACTCTGTGTTGAAGGGCGTACTTTGACCTATAATTGTTTCCTTTTTACACATTGTGAATAAGATGGAGAGTTGTCTCATTAGCATTCATACCACATCTTATTTCTATGAACTCGTGTACTTCGGAAGGGTTATCAGGTTCAGCTTCAGATTGTGATGTTAGTGCAAGTACAAATATTGACAGTGTGTCAAGTCTCACCGGAGGATGTCACAATTAAGAAAGAGAACTGTATCGTGGGTACATATGTACCACAATTGAAACATATTGATGGTCATATATAATATTTCATAATGGTTAACAAATTCATGATGCCTCCATAAGACTTTTGAAGGGATGACTTCAGTTTTACCCCTTGAAATTCTTTCTATACCTTCCTTGTAAGCAGTGACCCTGTATCAAGAAGATCTTGATAGGATACAGGCTCTAAAATATCATATTTAAAACTGGGAGATATATACTCCATTGGCAGACCCTACTGGAATGTTACTACATATAAATGGAAAGTTTACAACTGGGGAGCTGCCATCATCCCTTTTAATGGCTTTTATCCTAAATTTTGTTCTCAAATAACCTTTTTGGCATCAATTTCTAGAAGTAAGTCATGATATGACTTCACAGAATCCTGTATTTTAAGTTGGATTGGATGCATTAAACATAGTCGTTAGCTTAGAAATTATACCAATATTAACTCCTTCTCTACCAAAGAAAACATGAATGTGTATGAGCTTTAATATCTGGTGGACATCTATTGAATTACAAGTGGGAGTATGCTAAGCAAGTCAAGGCATGCTTTCCTCTTAAAATATGCAATTTGTCACTCTGCATTATGGTCTATAAATGCTCTAATAGTCTTAACCTCCTAATTTGTCGATAAAAACTACATATCTTCAGGCATTACCAAACTAATATAGACACATTTAAGAAGGATGGACTTGTACAACACTAAATGCCCAGAGACCTATTGGTGCTGCATAATTGACTAGATGTGTCAAAGCGACACAAATGGCCCCGTCCCAAAAAGTTGAAAAATCTGCAATTTCAATATAAACACATGTGGACACAAACATGATGGTAGTCTCACATATCATAAATCAGCTCAAAATCACATATCATAAATCAGCTCAAAATCTGGAGGGGAATAGAGAAAAAATCCGTATAACTGTGATTTTCAATAATTTATCAAAGTCCAAATCCCGTAATTTCGGTAAAATTAGTGGAGCGGAACGAAATTTAAACTTGATCTGTAACTCATCATGGTTAACTCACATACCAAAATCAGCCCAATATCTGAAGGCGTTTAGAATTTTGTTTTTGTATAACTGTGATTTTCAACAATTTCTCAAAGTCCAAAGCCAGTAATTTCTGCAAAAATTAGTGAAGCGTAACGAAACTTAAACTTGATCTGTAACTCATCATGGTTAACTAGCATACCAAAAATCAGCCCAACATCTGAAGGCATTTAGAAAAAAACTCTGTATAATGGTTTGTTGCAGAATGACGGAATGACGGAGTTACGGAATGACGGACAAGGGAAAACTATATGGCACTGACAACTTCGTTGCGGGGCCATAAAAATGAACAAAACATAAATGTACAAAAGTAATTTATGAAATAAATAATAAATTGCTGTAATGAGATCTATCCTCCATTTTCTAGTCAAGTTGGTTGTGTAAACATTTTTTTATAAGCAGTCCTTAGTTCTTGTTCTTGTTTAGCTATTCCTTCTTTACATAATGTCAAATATTTTCTTGTTAATGTATCTGTAAAATAAAATTGTTATTTCATGTTAATAAATACCTTTTGTTTAATGTATCAGAAAAAAAAAGCGAATAAACATGTTAAAAAAACAATCAGCTATAAATGAATTGTTTTACATTGTCATTTTGGAGCCTTTTATAGCTGACTATGCGGTTTGGGCTTTGCTCATTGTTGAAGGCTGTACGGTGACCTATAGTTGTTAATTTTTGTGTCATTTTGGTCTCTTGTGGAGAGTTGTCTCATTGGCAATCATACCACATTCTCTTTTTTTTTTATCTATGTAAATTTGTAAGTGAAAAGGCTGAATTTACACATTAACAAACTTTGTAAATAACTTTTATTACATAACTTCCAATAAAAAGCCTTAAAAACTATGCCCAAAAGAAAAAAGAAAACTTCATCATCACCTTCATTTTTGAAAAATAGGATTTTCTCTTTAGAACTGTAATGCTTTACAAGATAATATACACATTACTTATGTTTTACACCTTTGTGATATTTAAAGCCTTAGCTCCCTTGTTGGTTGGAAGATCAATATACATGAAGTAGACACATTTTAAAAAAGACATCACAAGGATGATTGTGGTCAGGATTGGTTCATTTTGGTCCAGGAGTTACAAAGAAGATTCTTGTAAAAAATGTTGGTTAAGGATTCTGGAAAATGACGCCAAGTAAAGGCAAAAGCTCAGGATGACAGGTCCTTTTGGCCAGTTGAGCAAAATAGCTTTCTACCAAATGATTTTTGTGTCATTTAAATTTGGTCTGTTGTGAAGAGTAGTTTTATTGGCAATCAATAGTTTTATTGGCAATCATACCACAAGTGGTTCATAAGTGTTTCTTGTTGATCGTTTTTTTTTTTATTTAGAAATTTTAGATTAATTAGACCGTTGGTTTCCTGTTTGAATGATTTTACACTAGTAATTTTTTGGGGCCCTTTATAGCTTGTGTTCGATGTGAGCCAAGGCTCCATGCTGAAGACCATACCTTGACCTATAATGGTTTACTTGAATTACTTTTCAAAATTGTGACTTGGATGGAGAGTTGTCTGATTGGCACTTATATCCCATCTTTCTATATCTATCACATCTTCTTAAAAAATCTTTATTTATATTTTCTACCAAATAAGACCAGTACCACTTTTATAATTTTGAAATGCCTTTCAGTAAAATATATTAATTAGTTTGACATGAGCATTATGATCTCAATACTACAAATTCTCATTTCAATGACAAATTGATACAAATAATCAACGTACCATTTTGTTTTGATTGCTGTAAATATTCTAAAGCTTCTTCATAATTCTTCAAATGATAACAAGCCACACCTTTTCTATACAAAGCTTTCACGTTTCCCTTGGAGGCCTCTAATACATTGTTACAATGTTCTACTATCTTCCCATAGTTTGGTTCTTCTTGTTGTAACATGCAAGCTGAAAAATATGCATTTTATTGAATAAGAATAAAAGTTAAATAATCTGCATTGTGAACCACTACTCTAATGCTCAATACTAAGTAAAATTTTATTAGAACTATTAAGTTTTGCAAAACTATGTTTAGACACATTAGAAAAAAATATTGAAAAATTGGTCTGCAGACTAGTACTAGTTTGATGGATTGATTGCAAGTCTATTCAGCAATCCATTATGATGTATATTTACAAGGTTAGGGAGCTACCATTTGATTTTTATGGGGGGGCTAGGATGAAAAATTTTGTCCTGCATTTTTTTTTAGTTGTAATCTCTGTCCTGCCTTTTTATTTTTCACTCTATTCGGTCCTGCTTTTTTTTTTTTAGTTTATCCTGACTTTTTTTTACATACCGGTAAATTGTCATCCTGACTTTTTTTTTATTGCAAGTGTCTCATCCTGCCTTTTTTTTTTTACTCAAAACTCCTGTCCTGCCTATTTTTTTCAAATTTCATCCTAGCCCCCCCCCATAAAAATCAAATGGTAGCTCCCTTAAAATTATCATTTTATTGATTAGTCCTGTGATATTTTGACCTGTTATTCAATTGTTGTTGGTAAATACATGTATCTGTTGTATTTGTTTTTAGTTTAACCCTTTCCTCCATGGATTTTTTTTTTTACATACTTGATTCGCATAGGATTTTTTCAATAAAAAAAAATCATCAGGTTTAAAGTATTAATGCATTGTGAAAACGAACATTTCATCAATGAAATTCAAGTCAGATATTCTCATGAATATCCTTTTCATATGGGATACAATTTTTTTTAAGTCTAGTGCAGACATTTTGTAGTCAATGCGTTTCAAATGAGGTACTACACAGGTGTCAAAAGGCGTTATTATGGAGTAAAGGGGGTGGCGTCAAAAAGCGTCATTATGGAGGAAAGGGTTATATTAGACAATAGGGTTGATTGAACAGAATTGTACCACATTTTGTCATGCCTGGATCTTAGATTGTAAGATTATACAGTTTTGCAATGTTTTGTGAGATGGGAAAGATGTTGCATAAATATGATAAATGAAATCTCTCATTTTAAATTTTGAAATCACTATTTGTATACAATGGTATACAGTATATTATACAGAATTTCAAGAAATCCCAATAATTTATCCAATCTCATTCAATGTTCAGCAAATATATTCAATATCTGATTTTGAATTATTTTCCTTTCAAAGAGAGCATACATACATTGTACATGTAGATGTAACAGAAGGGTCTATAGATAATGAACCAGTAGTGTATCACAAAGAACATCAACAACATGGTGGAATTAAAACATCAATCTTTAGGGTCGAGGATTTTTGTTATATCAACATTAAATTTAGGAGTATGAGATTTCCTGCAATTTTTTTACTAGATTATAAATATACTGAGTGCCAATGAAAACGCAACACTTGGTTTTTCAAAAATAAGATTTATATAAGAAATGATAATCTCTCAACATAAATTGTTCTTGAAAATTAACAATTTTAACAATAGATCGATATCAAACAAAAATGTTTTATTGTCATCTTTCGGGCGCAATAGGTACACGAAACATCCAATGTCGAATCATCAACTAACAGTCCTAACGAAAAATGTTACAACCCCGTGGTGCAGCGCAATCTCGACAGCGCCGTGGAATTGATCATCCTGGACGTTTAATGTGATCCCGAGGAATGTTATTCCACTTGACTTTATGATATTGGAGGTGGTTTTCATCGTCTAAAACATGTCAAATCGGATGCAAAATTTGGTCGATCGGACCAAAATCCGGCGAAAAGCATGACTTTTAGCCAAGGCGGGTGCCAAATGTCTGTGTAACCACCATTGACGTTTTAGGTACATAATGAATGACTTTTGGTCTAAAGAATTTGATATTTACGCCAGACGGCCGTTTAGATGTCACTAAAGAAAGACTGTGGTGCTCTTTAACAATTTCTGCACAAATGGTGCTTTACTGAAATTGCTCCAAAGGTTCTACCATGACCACCATTAAACACTCGTGACATTTGGACAGCCATCATAGTCGATATCGGATATGTGAAAGACCAAATGTATTGGTCTTGCTGAGCGTTTCTTGCTTTTTGTACTCCGGGATGTGGCTTATCATTAAATGATCCATGTTGGTTGAATTTGTGGATGATTTGGGTTATTGAAGAGGCTACAACTTCAGTCTTCTCGTAATTGTATGCTGTGAAAGGCTTTATTGGATCATGCCCAAAACTGCATGTCGCTGGTTGTCGGAAAGTCCTGGCATTTACGCAGATGTTTTCTGCAGTTTCCTAACAATAAGGGTGGGAAAATTCATGACATTAGCCAAGCTTTAAATGACAAAATCGTGAAAATGGTGCGTATGTTGAAAAGCGGTGAACTCGGTTTATGTTCGTTCAAAATAACCCTTACTTCGCATTTGTTCCAAAAATCACTCAACCGTAAAGTTGATGAAAGTTGTCTTAAAAGTCATTTTCAACCAACTATACAAAGTTCTAATAAAAATAAAATAAAAATTATATGATATTTTGGGAAAACAAAAGTGTTGCGTTTTCATTGGCACTCAGTATATTAGCATATGATTTCCTGTGAATTTATAAATCTGACTGCCAAAAAACTATGCTGGCATGCTTCATGATAAACTAAAATTTTCATTCCCTGCATAAGCAAACCTTTAGGAGCTCATCCATAATAAGCACCTGCCTTACACTATATTACACATTAAGGTTTGGGTTTTTTAATTGTTGAAGGCAATACATTTTTTTTGTAAATTGACAAGAATAATTTAGCATCAAGAAGCGACAAGAAAACCTAGTACAGGTTAGCAATGGTACAAGATAACTATGATTAGTGCGGAATTTCTCCCATAGACAACCATACCATGGTATCCGGATCGTTCGCCCTGATTACATGTTCGCCCTAGGTTCGTTCGCACTGAGTTTGTTCGCCCTGATAGTCCGTTCGCCCTGGGTTCGTTCGCCCTATATTCATTTATGATATGAATATATTACATTAACGAACGAAATATATATATCTATTTATATATTGAAATATATGTATATCTATTAAAAGTTAAATACAGAATTTTTGCCAAATTTATATTAATTAAATAAAGTTCTTGGATGCATTGTTACACTTTATTTTATAATTACTGTTGATTGAATTTTGATTGCTGATAAGGTATCATTTGAAATCTTTGATATCACTGATTGTTATATGAATTGTCCTTGATGGATTAATAATGAAAATAACATTTTTCTCAAATAAAATAGTCAGCTTGGATGGGTAAAAACACTGATCAATGACAAGTGATCAATGTACAGGAATTGATCTTGTATAACTGTTACTGAATATTTTTATATTGTTAAAATGTATCAATAAAGTTAAATTTAGACTTAGTCAAAAGTTGTTTTATGTCAAATATTTTTTGTTGTCTTTGAATTCACAGAAACTTATCTTCGTAGCAGCAAGACAACAACTTAGTCTTCAGTTGTTTCACACGCAACACTATACTAAAAAATAAAATCAGGGCGAACAGACTTGAGGCGAACAGGTATTAGGGCGAACAGAAACTAGGGCGAACCAGAATCAGGGTGGACGGACCCGGATTCCCATACCACATCCTCATTTTTACATGTACAAAAAATGTATATTTAAAACATTGTACATGCATGAAGCCTAAACCCCAAACCAAATTGGAAATTAAGTATTTCAGTGTCAATCAACTGCCAGATTACAGTCTAGGCTTAGTCCAAATAATTATGACGTCTTGAAAGGCTATTATAATTTTTTTCTTTGACACCTTACATCGATGTAAGGCGTCAAAGAAAAAAAATATAATAGCCTTTCAAGACGTCATAATTATTTGGACTAAGTCTAGGCTATGCATAATTAAAATTCACCTGCTAAATTATTATAACAATCTGCCTTCAATGTATTTGTTCTATCTTTAACTTCTGTTGGAATATCTGTACTATCTGCCGACAGACCCATTAGGTTTCCTATATTCCTATTTTGACCCACGGCTTTCAGTTGAATTATTGCTCTGTGATATTTGCCAATGGCAACTTTATAGTTTTTTGCTTTATATTGTTCATTGCCTTCCTTTTTAAATCGTTCTGCTGTTTCAATTTTTTCCTTGTCGCTGACGAGCTTAGGTTTTTCAGAACTTTCCATTTTTCACGTGTGGAAGTAAACAGGTAAACAACAATCTTGTTTTTGGTTGTCGTCATCTAAAACTTTTGTGAATAAGGAAATCAATGTATATAATAGTTTGATACAACTATTTTAGAATTAAGGGAGTAAGTCCAATTTCTTTTATCAATATCAATATCATTATTTATTGTTTCACTATAAGGACATACAAATACATCATATTACCGCAAAGATAAATGATATAAAAGGGACAACGATGTACCAACTGATAGGACCGAAAGACACAACGCAATGCTTGATGATAATTAATTGTATGCCAGGTATTTATTTTGCTTAAAATTGATTAGATATTATTAAATAATTTAATTTTGAATAATATAGATATTTTTTTTATAAATTGGTTTTATGTCTTTCGGGTCTGTCAATTATGCAGTATGTTGCTCCATTATGTATGTATGTATGTATGTACTCGAGATTCCGCCAATCTAGACGCACCCCTTGATTGATTGCAAGGGTACAGCGGATCCATGTACACTCCCTAAGGATTAATGGAGATGTGTCCTTTACAATATTATCCCACCACCAGAACAATCCCCACCCAACACCACCTAAGGGAGCGTGTAGGACACCGGGAAGTCTGTTATTATGGTGGAGGAAGCCGAAGTACTCGGAGAGAACCACCGGGCCACTCGGTGGAAACAGACAAACCAGAGAGATATCAGAAGATTGATCTCCAGGTCAAAGTAGGGGACAACTTTGACCAACCGAGGCCCCCAAAGTACCCATTCTAGTTTAAACTCCGGTCTGGGTACCAGAGATGTGTGTGAGAGGGTGAAAATTACCCTTCTGATGTACTGATATTTTTTAGCACCCCGAGTGAGAATCGAACTCGGGACCTTCAGCACTGTAGCCATCGGTCTTAACCACTAGACCACGAACTCACATTCGTTAAACCTGAGACTACTATAACACATAGTCTCAGGTTAAACTGAAGTCATGGTCACTGACCGGGAGGGTTGACTCAACAACTGCATGCTAGATGCATGCATATGCATATAATGTTTTGTTGTTTATTGTTTTTTTATGATGTATTGTATTATTTTGTTGATTTATGTATGCCTTCAACCAGTGGGAATTTAATGTGTATTATTCAATAACCTACAAAACATACATTGTCACTGTGTTGTAGTAGTCTCAGATCACACCGAGAAAAAGCATCACAATATGAATAGAAGGTTATCTAACTGGTAGAATTTTGAAATACAATGTGAGATAGCTCTTATAATATGCTTTCTGTATATCAAAAGAAAAAAGGGGTCTCCGTACGCTATATCATAGATTACCTTAGCCGTATTTGGCACAACTTTTTGGAATTTTGGATTCTCTATGCTCTTCAACTTTTTACTTGTTTGTCTTTATAAATATTTTGATATGAGCGTCACTGATGAGTCTTATGTAGACGAAACGCGCGTCTGGCGTACTAAATTATAATCCTGGTAACTATATAATATAATAGAAAATAGAAAGACAATCAGCTTCTAATGGAAAGGACTAGGAGATAACCAGATAACAAACAGACAGTCTACGAAACACTACAGTTTAGCAAAAAAACATTAGTCATGTATACAAAATTTTGTTTTAAAGTAAACGAAAAACGCTGATTGCGCGCGGCATTGAGACAATTATACACAAGAGTAAAACTGACGTAGATATAAGCAATTATAGGTTAGTAATGAGAAAAACCCATGTCGTATTGTCAGTATATGTTTTATGGCAATCAATATGCGACACTTTAATAAACAGTTTATTATTATATATAAAAGCTACACCGATATGAAAACGATGTGAAAACTAACGACCTAACTTATAACAATACAATTAAAACAATTCAAATATGACATTTTGAACAAACGAAAACCTAGACTGTTGGCCATAGTTCTTAATAAAGCTTGTGTTGTTTCAATACCCAATAGATACAAGAAAATGTGGTATGAGTACATGTGTACAATGAGACTGTGACAACCCTCCATTCAAGTCACAATTTGTAAAAGTAAACCATTAAAGGTCAAAGTACAGCATAATAAACACTGAACACACACTTAACACTAAAAAAAAGACAAGTGTAAAACCATTCAAACAGGAAAACCAAAGTCTAATCAATAAAAAACGAGAAACGAGAAATACTTATGAACCACATCAACAAACGGTAACCACTGTAACGAACAAGTTCCTGACTTAAGGTGGTATGGGTGTATCCGCCATCTTGGATTGTAAAAAACAGAGAATCTAAGGTCCGTATTTTCTATCAAGTTAGCAAAATTTGATGCGGGAATGCAGATATTTAATGTGAATTTTCATTTTTAAGAACCAATTTATAAGAACATAACTTATAAATATTAATATTGTTACAAGTGTTGATTATTTTTGGTTGTTTTTAAATATTTTCAAATTGGCATTTTAAGGGGAGATAACTCTAAAACAGTGCATTTTCTGAAGGACTATACATGGAATTTTCCTATTTTGTCTTTTAGCCGGGAAAAACGTACGGTGACCCTATCTTTTCTTTTGATATTCTCAAAGCGTTGTCTGAAAGCTATCTTTTCATAAAGTATTTAACAATTCTATCATTTTGTTTAGTTTCTATTCACAAAATTGTGTTTTTTTCCTGTATAATCCATACAAAATCTTTCATTTTGTCACAACCTGTAGCTTGAGAAAATGCACGGTGACCTATCATTTTTATAATATTTTTGAACATGTATCAATAGATACTACATTTTGGCAAAGTATAAACAAATTCTATCATTTTTATTTTAGACTCCCATACCACCTTAAGACAGCTGCAAAAGTGGTTGATCCATGGGGAACTATGGTTGGACATCCCCCTTTATCCTGGGTTGGGAACCCCCTTTTTAATATGGCTGGATCCAGTCCTGTGAAAAAAAAATGCGGCGGATTTAAACATTTTACAACATAGAAAGACACACTATAAAATATCAATTGAAATGGCCGAACTCAATCAAAACACGTATTAACAAAACCAAATTAACACTGAACGAACACATTTGATCTATGACACAACGTAAAATTACAATTAATAAAAAAAAAACTCGGGGTGGGGGTGGGGAGGAAGAAGTAAAACAAATTCAGAAAGACAATTATGACCTTGAACAAAATGCCATTAAATATAATAACGTAATAAACGTACACGGGCAATTAAAATAAGTTTGCTGTAAGGGTTACAGCGAGTACGGAAATACTGTTTACAAAATAAATAAATGTGTTTTTCCTGAGCCATATATGTGTATATATGTCTTTGGTTTTTAACAGTATACGAGAAAAAAAATGTATTTTCATACTAAATACTTGAAATATCACATTGGGCAAATCAAAACTAGGAAAACGAGATATAACACAAATGTAGTAAACATTTAATAACAAAAATACATTACAAATTACCGAATCAACACGAAAGTATGTTTGTCACAAATATTTTTTTTAACCTAAAATCAAATAATGCAGTTGTGACATACATTCATTCATCTTTGGGGAGCATATTTTTTTCAAGTACATTTTTTGATTCTTTTAAAATTCTTTGAACATAATTTTTTTGAAGATGCAAGTAAAATAATTAATTGTTTCTTGTTGTTGGTGTTGTTTTAAAAACAAAAGAAAATCAGTTACCAGAAATGTCATTAAAAGTTAAAACTGTATCCAACTGAAGAGACATGTATTGCAAGCCAGTAAACTAGTGGGTGACAGACGTTACAGTGAGTCATATGGGCTGACAAAACTTTTACTTTTTATTATTGGACTGGATTCAGTAGAGAAAATGATATTTGATAATAGATTGTAAATGTACAAAATGAAATGGCCAGTTTTTGTTGGAGGCCGGATTATGAATTCCATAACTCTATACTGGCGAAGGCTTGCTTTTACTCTCAGAAATTATTAAAAAGAACCAAAGGATATGGGGTATCTATCCATATCACAAAATCACTACATGCACACAAAAAATAACCACACAAAAAGCAAAGGTTTTATACATATGCATTATCTGTATGATGATGAGAAAAGAGCTTACATAGGCGCTTACCTACATGTATATGAATGAAATCTCACGAAAAAACAATGTTTTCTTAACAACTAGTATTCAAACGAAACGTTCTCATTTACAGAGACATATAATAATTGTATTATATGTCTCTGTCATTTATAAATTGTTTTGAAACTCTACAGCAAATTTAGTAGGTTGTCTTCAATCTTCAATCTTTGTCGTGATGACAGAGTAATCTCTCTTGTGAATTATCCTCTCTTGTAAAATTATTATCACTAATGTAGTTTCTCTTTTGTACTTAGATATTGTAGGTGGCGCTTTAAAAATATTATAGACTTATATAAATGTATCAAGTGAAAGAAAGAAAAAAAATGGTTAATTAGGTTATCGAAATGACATGAAAAATTAAAAAATATTAAAAATTAAAAGAAATTTGTATTAAATTATCCACTAAAACGGTTTGTTTCCTCTATGTACTCCGCTAATAGTTGATTGATACTTTCTGCATTTGGCAAATTGATTGTTAATAAATTGTCTAAATCTGTTGGAATTTTTCCTGTTATGAAATATATTTGATGGAATAATTTGTCTCTGGCATCTGAATACAGGTCACATTCAAAAAGGTAGTGTTGTACATTTTCTGTTTGTTGTTTCCGAGTTGATGTGCTGGTTTATTATAACTTGTGGTATGCATTTAATTTAAAATAACCTGTTCGTAAACTGTTGATTATGTTGTACATTCTTTTTGACGGGAAATCTTTTTTTACTTTATTTTTAACTTCAGGATGAAATCTGAAATAATGACGTCCAGCATTACTGTTTTCCCATCTGCGTTGCCATTTTTTTGTAACTGAATTTCTAGCTGCTTTTTTCACATCTTGTTTTGTAAATACTATGTCATCAACTGCTAGTGTTTCTGCTTCTTTAGCACTGAGCTTCTTTTGCCAGGGAGTCTGCCTCATCATTTCCTATTATGTTGGCATGTCCTGGTGTCCAGTTTAAGTTGATTAAAATTCCATGTTCATTTAATTTTTTTTATTTTCCCTTTATTTTCGTTAATGGTTTGATGATAGCTGTCACTTTTCCAATTAAGAGTTAAGATACCTAATGCGGTCTGACTGTCCGAAAATAAAGTTAAAGTATCAATTTACTTTTTTGAAAAGATTCTATGTAATCCAGTACAATTTTTATTGCTATAAGTTCGACTAGCAAGATTGATCCTTTGTTAGAGACAGGTCTTTTTAATTTTTCTTCTTGATCATTGATGTAATTATAGCAGGTTGTGGTTATGCTTTAAAACTAGCTCGTTGGTTTTCAGATCTACTCGAAGACTTTTTTACGGAAAAAATCACGATCACAAAGGCGCTTGAAGTACCGGTACACATGTGAATTTCTTAATTTTCATTTTGACAGCTGTATTCACAAACTCCAGGATGGCTGACGCGATGAGGGCCCAAGTAGGTGCTTTGCTAAAGGGAATTGACAGGTAAAACACGATAATACGAAAGTGGTAAAGTTTTCAAAACCGGCGATTCTGATTTTGTTTCGTAAAGAAAATGACACTGCAGCCCTTTTTAGCATGTTTAGATGTTAGACCAGAAACAAACCTGATACTAAACCCCTAACGGGAAGGATTGTGCCTGATATTCATATGATGAAATCATAATCTTTCAATCAGTTTACAGTGACTTGACTGATAGTGTTGCTATCCAACAATTGCAATTCATTCAAAATTTTGACCAAATTGCAATTTGTTTTATTAAACCAAATTGTTCAACTGGTCAGAAATTTGAACAAATTGTTCAGTCAAAACGTGAAAGTGCAAGGTGATAAAATAAATCATACTTACAATCCTATAAGACTTTAACTCCACTGTGTTGATGTTATTTTTAAATTAGTTTATCAATCTGTATAGGTATATATAGCTATTACCATACTAAAGGTGAACTGTTTTATTTGTAATTGCTATAAAAATGTCCAAACTAAGCTTTTATATAGTTTTTCTTTCAAAATGTATTCTATATTCATAAGAATCACACAGTATATGAATAAAAACATCATATTCAGTAAAATAATTTGTAAAATTGCAATATATTTGTAGGAAGGGGAGATAATCTTTTTTGGTTTCAAAAAGTCTTTATTCAAAAGAATAGTATTTTAGGTTATTTCCCCAAGGAAACTTATCAATAGCATATTGTTATTTCACATATAGTTTACTGAATATATGATGTATTATTTTAAATGATATATGATTCTTATAAATATAAAATCCTTTTCGAAAGAAAAACTATATAAAAGCTTAGTTTGGACATTTTTATAGCAATTCAAAATAAAATAGTTGACCTTTAGTATGGTAATGGCTATAATATAACATATATGATATAATATAATTATACCAATTGCAACTCATTCAAAATTTTGACCAAATTGCAATTTGTTTTATTAATCCAAATTGTTCAGCTGGTCAAAAATTTGAACAAATTGTTCAGTCAAAATGTGAAAGTGCAAGGTGATAAAATAAAATATACTTACAATCCTATAAGCCTTTAACTCCACTGTATTGATATATTATATCATATATGTTATATTATAGCCATTACCATACTAAAGGTCAACTATTTTATTTTGAATTGCTATAAAAATGTCCAACCTAAGCTTTTATATAGTTTTTCTTTCGAAAAGGATTTTATATTTATAAGAATCATATATCATTTAAAATAATACATCATATATTCAGTAAACTATATGTGAAATAACAATATGCTATTGATAAGTTTCCTTGGGGAAATAACCTAAAATACTATTCTTTTGAATAAAGACTTTTTGAAACCAAAAAAGATTATCTCCCCTTCCTACAAATATATTGCAATTTTACAAATTATTTTACTGAATATGATGTTTTTATTCATATACTGTGTGATTCTTATGAATATAGAATACATTTTGAAAGAAAAACTATATAAAAGCTTAGTTTGGACATTTTTATAGCAATTACAAATAAAACAGTTCACCTTTAGTATGGTAATAGCTATATATACCTATACAGATTGATAAACTAATTTAAAAATAACATCAACACAGTGGAGTTAAAGTCTTATAGGATTGTAACTAATCACCACAAATAGTTAAACATGTCAGGAAACTCTCATAATGTCTGATGATGGCAGTGAAACACACCAACAACAGCCCATATTATCTGGTGATATCTTTACCATTTTGCATTTGTTAGAACACCAAACCGCCGACTGGGTTTTATCAGCTCGGAATGGACGTTACAAACTTACAGTAAAATGGACACCCGGGAAGATAGCGGAAAGAGAGAGGTTGACATTACCACCAAAAAAGAAGTCATCAAAGTCCCGTTCTGAAAGGAATAACCGCAGGCTGAGGGCATTTTTGGCCAAAAAGTCTGAGTCAACTGCAGAGATTGGAATTCCAGCTCAAATGTTAGACAATGACTCCTCAAAATCTGATGAGCTAGGCAATACCGCTCAACCAATAGAGACAGATTCGGCAACGGACGCACCGGCTGAGCAAATCTCTAAGAAAGATGAAGATCCTCCACTACCAACAGCCACATCATCGCCAAAAGGTCCCGCTTCCTCTATTAGTGCCGAGGGTACATCGACAACTGGTAGAGAAAGAAAGGAACGCCGCAAACACAAAAAGGGGGAGATAAGAATACAAAAAATCACACTAGACCTTCCACAAAAGACTTACCTACTAGAAGTGGAAGGAGAAACAACAATACTTACAGCAAATTGTGACACATTAAAACAACAAAGAATGATAGAGAAACAAGTCAATGAGACCTTCTATAAGGATGTCAAGAGAAGCCATGACCATTGGTTAGATATCAGAGATAAGAGGAACTTTCTCTACTCAGAACAGCGAGTGAAAGACATTGAAAAGCTAGCTGAACAGAACAATTTGTATTTGAAATTATTTAAATAAAGGGCGAGATAAGCCCAGGCCCTATTATATTGTTATACAATTTTTTTGTTAAGGGGGCAACAAATGCCTACCCCACAAAAAAAAAAAAAAAAAAAAAAAAAAAAAAAAAAAAAAGTCTTATAGGATTGTAAGTATGATTTATTTTATCACCTTGCACTTTCACGTTTTGACTGAACAATTTGTTCAAATTTCTGACCAGTTGAACAATTTGGTTTAATAAAACAAATTGCAATTTGGTCAAAATTTTGAATGAATTGCAATTGTTGGATAGCAATACTATCAGTCAAGTCACTGTAATTAAAGTCTGGAGCTGGCATGTCAGTAAACTGCTAGTAGTCTGTTGTTATTTATGTATTATTGTCATTTTGTTTATTTTCTTTAGTTACATCTTCTGACATCAGACTCGGACTTCTCTTGAATTGAATTTTAAATGTGCATATTGTTATGCATTTACTTTTCTACATTGGCTAGAGGTATAGGGGGAGGGTTGAGATCTCATAAACATGTTTAACCCCGCCGCATTTTTGCGCCTGTCCCAAGTCAGGAGCCTCTGGCCTTTGTTAGTCTTGTATTTTTTTAATTTTAGTTTCTTGTGTACAATTTGGAAATTAGTATGGCATTCATTATCACTGAACTAGTATATATTTTTTTAGGGGCCAGCTGAAGCAGTGAAGGACGCCTCCAGCACAGGGGCTTGTTACAATTGCCGGGTTTACTATCCATACGAACCCCTAAAAAAACACAAGGGAGGAAGCTCATTAGCGACAATGCTTCAAATTATTGCTGTAAAATTTTTCAAAGACTTTCACTTACTTTGTGACCTGAATAAATCTGTTCCCACTTGAATTATCTCTTCAATGACATATATTTATTACCTTAAGTAACCTCTATAACTATTGTAATCCTTAAAACAAACTCGACATTTCTGAAATAGAACGAATCGAGGCCCTAAATTTGAAAATGAAAGTACTAAAGCGACACCTAACGGAAAATATATTTTTGGCACTCTCGGGTGTTACCATAAATATTCTGTTTTTCGGAAGTCTACTGTATTTTAGATTTCAATAATGTAAAAATTGGCGGGAATTTTTAAGTACACACTGTCCTTCATCGCCATATTGTGGTAAACTCTCGAGAGAACCGAAAATATATTTTCCGGTAGGTGTCGCTTTAGTACTTTCATTTTCAAATTTAGGGCCTCGATTCGTTCTATTTCAGAAATGTCGAGTTTGTTTTAAGGATTACAATAGTTATAGAGGTTACTTAAGGTAATAAATATATGTCATTGAAGAGATAATTCAAGTGGGAACAGATTTATTCAGGTCACAAAGTAAGTGAAAGTCTTTGAAAAATTTTACAGCAATAATTTGAAGCATTGTCGCAAATGAGCTTCCTCCCTTGTGTTTTTTTAGGGGTTCATATGGATAGTAAACCCGGCAATTGTAACAAGCCCCTGTGCCTCCAGGTGCAGGAATGTCTCGCTACATTGAAGACCTGTTAGTGACCTTCTGCTGTTGTTTTTTCTATGGTCAGGTTGTCTCTTTGACACATTCCCTATTTCCATTCTCAATTTTACTGATTAAGATATTTTATCAAAATTTTCTGTTCCTCATATTACCAAACATCCTCTTGAAAGCATATACTTCCATGATCTGTACAGCTAATCAATCTTTTAATGAATTAAATGTTATCAAAGTTCTTGAAACTTAATATTTTTCTGTCTTTTCTTCTTTTACATACAAAATTTGTGTAGAGAATCAGAGTCCCCTATTTACGGTAGAAAATCAGTAAAAAATAAATAAATAATCAGGAAAATTTCCCGAAATTTTCATTCTCCTTTTACATGTTTAAGAACTCAAAATCGTTAACTTTTTTCAGACATTTTTAATTTGCACATTTGCACAGAAATGTACTTCCTTTCAGTTGTGTCATGAGACTTTGAGTAGTCTAGTAAAATATAGAAACTCCAGGAACACAATAGTCAATACTAATTTCATTTTTTAATATTTCTTTGTCTAATATGAATAAATGTTACCTGATGATCGCATTTATTTGTTTACCTTGAATATGATGTCTTAACTTATATAACGTCATAACATAAATCCCAAACAACAGAACCAAAATCTGAAACGTTACAGTATTTCTGTTTCTTTTTTGGAAGTTTAAATATGTTTGAATTTTTAAAAAAACAATTCATACAGACTTTGTCCCCTTTCACAGGTAATGCCTGCCTCATATTAGTATTGACAGCAGTGCCATATTGCCAAACTTACTGGTCTTACTAATAATTTTGAGTTCCTACATTTGTAATGAGATACATTATGTACATGTATGCCGATGGTGACCTGTAGTTGTTAATTTCTGTGTCATTTGGTCTCTTGTACATGTTGTGAGAAGTTGTCTAATTGGCAATCATACCACATCTTCTTTTTTACATGTATATATATATTGAAAATGGAAAATTATATACATGTAAAATTCAGAAAAAGTGTTTTTTTTAAATCTGAAATTGGAATCAAACCATGTTATGTACATTTAGTTGATTTACATAACTGACTTGTAGCATTCTCCTTGTGAGTTGGAGAGATCATTGATTAATCCCTGAGCTGGTTGGACTAAAGACTTTGTCCAAATATTACATTAAAATTAATGAAGTTCAGTATATTTATGTCACTCAGGTTTCAACTGAATTTTGGAAATGGCAAGACTAAATCTGACTAGCTCATCCCCTGGACAATTGTCAATTATAGTTACTTTTGTAAGCACTTTATTAAGATCATTAATTGTATCCCACTTTTGATGGAAATCATCTTTCTCATTTGGAGATGATCCATAACAATTTATTGACATTTTGTTTTATTACAGATACAACCCTGAAAATCTAGTAACTTTGGAAAAATATATAAACATGCAGGCACAAGAGAACACATATGACTTGGAAGCTAATCTGGCTGTTTTAAAATTGTAAGTATATACATGTTTCTAACTTTAATTTCTATATACATGTACATGTACAATGTATAAACAACATAATAAACTAAATGCTTTACTTTTTACTAATCAGGACATGGATTGAGAGTTGTCTCATTGGCACTCATATGGTCATACCACATCTTCTTGTTTCTAAATGACACATAATCGATCTAAGCTGTAGTGTATATACATGTGAATAGTGTAAATTAGAATACTGCAGATTTATTTATTTTAGTGGATACCAATTTTCTGAAAGTGATGAACAATTGCATTTTCGTTCATATTTGATTTCATGTGCCAAAGTGATGATATAATGATTTAAAAATATGAAGCAGCTAAAACAGTCCATTGGCCATGGGCTCACTTTAAGACTGGTTTCTTTTCAAACTTCAGCTACTGTTCACATTTAGTTTTGCCGTTTCTTTGTAAATGAACCAGATTAACATGTAGATACATTGTCTGATAATATCATTATAACCTTTTCAAGTTGATCCATCATACATCTCATTAACTGTCTGATTTCAAACCAAGAAACATACAGGAATAAAGTATAAGAAAAAGTATGTAGATTACAGTATTTTTTTTAAAGCACCTTTGCCATTGGATTATAAACAGTACTGTTTTAGCACACATTGTTGTTATCTCATTATTGTATATTTTGTTTTCAGGTACCAGTTCAATCCAAACCATTACCAGACCACTGTAGCAGCTCAGGTTCTACTAAAAGCTTTGACAAACCTGCCTCACACAGACTTTACATTGTGTAAATGTTTAATAGACCTTAATAAGGTATGAACAAATGGTTATAGGAATCATCTGTCAATAAAAAAAAGTGCTTATTAATAAACCAGTTTCTAAGTATGTAAAGTTTTAATCTTGAATCTTGCAAAATGTTCTCAAAAAACTTTAAGATTAAAAATCTGCCATTAACACAAAATTCTCCAAATAATCCTGAATGAGAAAACATATTTCTTGTTTTACTATTTTCTGGTAATCCAAAAAGGGGAAAATCAGTTGCATGAAAAATGCTCATGTATTTTGAAATCTTTGTGTTTTTCAAAGGATACAATAAAATATATATACAATTTAGTTTTTTACTGGTATTGGAATAAAATGTTGTAAATGTGAAACAGCTTCATTTAATTTTTCCTGATCTTTTTGGATTTTCACTGAGATTATTCGTTTTCACCAACTAACATTTATTGTACAAGTTCTTGAAACAATGTAGATATTATTTATCACCTCTCAAGAAGAATCAGTCATTGGTTTTCTATAAGATGTTTTATGGACGGTTTTTGTCCCTCTTTTTTTTTACTCAATTGGAAAATTATTTACACCCCTTTTATTTTAGCACATGAATGAATTATGCTACATTTCATGCCTTGAAACCTCAAGACTTTTTATTGTTTACTTCAGAAATAATCACATTTTACAACAGTTAATAAATATTAATCTATATTTTAGTAATTTCTTTACATTTTGTGTTTAAATTTCATCATTGTGCAAACTCATGTACCCTATGCATTGTGCATTTATAATAAAATAAGATTTTAACTCATTTTGTTTTAGCAAGAAGAAGAGCCTATAATGAAGGTGATGCATATTGCCGAGATGTTGGAGATGTGTCAGTTCAAAAGTTTCTGGGTAGATATTTGTTGTACAGTTGTTACTGAATAGATATAAAGAGATGTATGGTATAGGTCGGTAAGACAGCATTTCAATCAGACAAATTACCAAAAAGACATAAAGGGCAACAATCAGGGGAACCTTATCAAAGATACCAGGCAGACTTGGGGTCAATTACATTTGAATGTAATTAATTAAATTACACATTACATTGCAAAAATGATCAATTACATCAATTACACATTACACAGTTTTTGAAA
This sequence comes from Mytilus galloprovincialis, assembly GCF_965363235.1. Lineage (NCBI taxonomy): Eukaryota > Metazoa > Mollusca > Bivalvia > Mytilida > Mytilidae > Mytilus > Mytilus galloprovincialis. The sequence continues at coordinate 104,043,361 of NC_134840.1, read as the reverse complement.
TGTAATTAATTAAATTACAATTACTTTACTAATGTAATTAATTAAATTACACATTACATTTGATCATGATATTTTTTAACAAAATTTTACATGTATATATAATGCATGTGTAAAATATTCATGTAAGCATAGTTTAAGTGTTGCATTTGATAATTATTTAATTTAGTTATTTTAATGTTTTGTCATTTAGTCTGAAAACAGCAATTGTAATTAGTCTTTCGACAGGGGCTTATAAATGTGCTAGATATTGCCCAATCAAAAAATGGAAGTTTTATGATTAGAAGATCATCATGTTGATAGGAGAGGATATTTGTTCCTATTAACTTGCCAATACATTAAGGTGTATTTTGACATCTCAGAAATGAACTCATTTGAATTAAACATAAGAATAAAAAAATATAAAGGAATTAAAAATATTTTTTTATTTTACTTTAAAAATATTAAAAAGTGTGATTGTCACAATATTGAAAATAATTTTTAGCACAAACAATGTATATAATGTCTAAATATTAGCAATATTTTGCTTATTAGATAAAATACATGTAATAGTGGCATTGCCCCTGGCCATTTTAATCTGATTAATTGCTGTTTGTTTTTACAGCTGTTAATTTTTATTTCTATAATCCTTTTGTGTATACTAATTTGACAAAATTATTGTATGCAGTGATTTTAAATTCTAAACGAACTGTCTAAGAAAGATGTTACACAGTGACACATGTTTTTGTTTTTGTTAAACAAGGTGATTAATTACTTATCAATCTTTATAGTTAAAAGATCTTTCTTAAAAACTGAACAACCCCTATATATTGTCACATTTTTTAAATTATAAAACTATTAAAAAATAATCTGTAGGTCAAATATATGATATAAAAACTTCAGAATAAATTACAGACTTCATACATTAAATAAGCATGTGATATCAATATTTGAAAAAATACATATAATTTAAGTTTATATTGTTAAATACAAATCCTAATCTTTAACACCATAAAAGTAATTGAAATGTAATTCAAAAGTAATTGAGCATTACATGCTTTTTTCATTGTAATTAATTAAATTACCATTACATGTAATTAAAAAAATGCTCAATTACACATTACATTCAATTACATGGAAAATTGTAATGCATTACACTCAATTACCATTACATTTTTAATTACCCCATCCCTGATACCAGGTTCATAATTTTCTAGGCCAGATGTGTGTTTTCTCTACAAAATATTCATCAGTGACGCTCGTATAAAAAAGGGCACAAATAAAGTTAAAACTTGAGTCTTCATTAGACATGTCTATACAGTATTAATGGTCCTAAGTCTAAAAAGGTAGTGTACTTGTTTTTATAGTCTTTTCAAACTGGGATTTAAATTTTCTTGTTGTTTGTTTTATTGGTTTCTTATGTTTACTTTTCAGGAATGCCTAAAAATAGACCAAGAACTAAGTACCAGTGTTCATGTTATTACAGGTTTTGAAGACAGCATAAGAAAATGTAAGTTGGAATGTGTTATATAAGTATCAGGGATCTCCATGACCTGTTTTATGATTGTTCTCCTGGACCTATTTTGATCTTCTTAAAGTGTCCGCCCTGTTATTTCATAATGGTCATTTGATTTCTTTCTATAACATTTTAGATCCATACAAACATAGATTCTAATAGAATAGTAGCTCTAGATAACTAGTGTAAAACAGTTGAAAGTTTGGACAGATTTAACTTCTTTTTCATGTTTTTTTCCAGTTGTGTGCCATGTTGTCAGTACCACATACCAGACCATACCATTCGATACACTCACAGAATTACTAGGCAATATACCAGGTAAGGTGCCAGTACTATAAATACTTGTATATATCTTTTTTCTAAGTCAATTGATTGAAATTTTGAGATAGCACAGTAACACAATAGAATTGTTGTCATTACTGTAATTTGTTTAGGGCTGTCCCCAAATTTATTGTGTTTGGTTATTTGAAGATAACGTTTAAAGGAAACATCTAATTAAAATTTATGCATGGATGGGTCAAATAAAAAGTGTCTTCCGACCCCCTCTCCCCATACATTTTTTTTTTTGGAACATACCTTATTGTTTAACACATATTGGTATCTAAACAATATTGATGTACATTCAAAGTTTGGGAGTCTCAAGGCTATTGCATAAAAAGTATAAAAAGAAACTACACAATAAATACAAATGTCTTCTTCCTTATCATTTATTTTCTAGATTTTTATTGGTACATTAATTAAATTTAATCCTAGAAATTTTCATATTTGTCTGCTTAGGACTCAAAATAAAAAGTGTAATTTTTTTTTTTGTAGAATCTCAAGTGAAACAATGGATTTCAAAATATGGCTGGTCCTTACAGAATGATGGAAATATTTACATCACAAACCAAGAGGAAAATATCAAAACAAAAAACATCACCGAGAAAATTACATTTGAAAGTAAGTAATATAACAGAAAAAAATAATAAAGTTAATAATCCGAACACATGGAGATCAGGAGTGGTGTCCTCATGTTATTTGTAAATAATATTATTTAGAAGGCGTAAAACACAACCGAAATTTTTTGCTGACACAGCTTGGCAAAATTTTGAAAGTCACACCCCGGTAACATTGAATCCTGAAGGAAAATAGTACATATACATTCTTGTCTTTCAAATGATTGGCTATGAGTTTTCCTGAAGGAGGTAAATCTGGTATCACAACAATGAAAATCACAAAAAAAGCTAAATAAAAAATGAAATTGTATTACACAGAAAATACATTTGATAGAATTGTAGGTCACGGAAAATATTTCAGATTAGTTTACCATTTCTATGCTGAATTGTGTGTTAACTATCATCCTCTCATACTCAAGCTGAGTCACAAATAATGTGTTAGAATAGTGTTGGTCTGATACAAAGCAGGGTTCATATTCATACCAAATCAATATATCCTTATCCCTGAATATGCATGGTATATTTTTTCACCTTTATAATACATTATATTTTTTTGTGGTCAAAGAATTAAATGACACCATTCATCCCTTTAAGACTTTAATTCACCATGGCAATTAAAACTATTTTGAATGCTTAAACTTTTTATTTCTGTTTTTCTTATGTTCTTATTTTATTTCCCATTCTGCTAATATATATATATATAGCCATGCACAGTCTCCATTAAAGATTGTTAAAGATGTGAAAAGTTGTTATTCTTTTTTTCAGGTGTTGCAGGTATAATGGCAGCCTATAAGTAACGAAAGGACATGTGATTTATGTGGACTAATGTTATATGTGTCATCTTACTGTCATAAAATAATCAGAAATTTGATAATTAAAAAAACATTAAACATTTACTGTGATTTTAACTTCAGCAGATTTTCAGCTGACAGAATAATTGATTTTCATCATCGGCAGATACAAACTTAACCTTTATGTATGAAATAGGGAAATGTAAAAAAAATAGGTACATGTTATTCCCCATTTATTCTGTCTGTATAGTGTGTTAGTAGCCTGCCCTGTCATCCTCAAATCTACCATGTATCCTGACTCTTTTTCTCTCATTTTTTTAGATATTGATAATGAGCTAACTGTTATTGGTAGGTACTTAATAGTACGCTACAGAGGAAATCATGTTTCATTTTGAATGATCCATTTTAAAAAAAATAGTAAATTTAAAAAAAAGTAATTGTAGTTATGCAATTAGGTATTGATATGATTTATTTGACTCACCTTGCCTTAGTCAAAACTTATCTCTTGTTTCTGACAGCAACAGTGTCAGTGGTGGATCCAAAATTGCATTAGTTTGTGGTTGTGTCAATTTATCGGGTCATTATACCACATGGTATTATGACCCCAGGTTCACTTTTTAGGGGGGTTCAAAATACCATATGACTGGCTTCAAAGTTATTGTGATACTGCCTATTCTAGAGGTGGCCTGAATCAGATGTGGATACAAAAAAATTCTAAAGACCTTTTAGAGTACATACAATCTAAGACTTTCTCATCTTGCAATAGTATTTAAACGTTTGACTTTACACTTTACATAAGTATTCCCCATTCCAAACTAAAAGACACATTGAAAGAGTCAGTACAGTATTGCCTGTATCATATAAAAAAGAATGGTGAACGTAGATACTATTAGTTATCTTGGTGAAATCAGGGGTGTACAGAATTTTACACCGTTGTTGAAAATTCATACACCCTGAGGCAAAATTTTATTTTCCCCGGGTGAACAAGGGTGGGGTGTTATTTACACCGGGGTAGTCAACCAATCAGATTGCAGTATTTTTGCTGCATAAGAAATAGAAGTAGCATATTAATCTATTGCAATAAAAAATCTTAATATCTAATAAAATTTGTAGATTTAGCTAACAAAGTCCTTATATTTGTATAAAGTAACATTCGTTTATAGTGGAAAATTGTTTTAACGTTGAATAAGCTACAATTAAAAATTGCTTGCTGGTTCTCTCTGTGATTACCACTATATTACACTGGTTCTTTTCCCAACCAATCAGTCACCAAGGGAAGATAAATAAATCGATTTTCGTTCATAGTCTTTCAAAAATGATGAACGGTTCTTTATATTGGTATGTTATCATTTTAAACGTTTCAAATTCATGAAATTATATTGGTACATCAATGTTTTTGATACACCAATAACAAAAACTGAAATATATTGAATTGATACATTTTGTAATTATTCAAAATTATATCAGAAACTTAATTATAAAATAATGAACCTGTTAAGGGGAGAGAATACTCGCATAACTTTTTCGAATTGGCACATAATACAACGAAATGTCACTCTTGCATACAAGTGGCACATCAATATAATTAATTATCTGCGAAATCGTCCCCCACCTTCAATGATGATTCTAAATTATAAATATAACCAAAAGTTGTTAATCTATAGATAGTTAAGACTAATGAAAGCTAACCCAATGTAAAAATATTTCTTTGCAATTTTTTAAAACTTCCTCAGAAAAATACTCGAGCCACTTGGCTTTCATAGCTCAAAATTAACGTTTTTACACAATATTTGAATAAAATAGTTGAAGATTATTCGCTTCTCAAAGTGTAAGACGCAATAAAAATCGTATGCTTGCACCATCCTACAGAAATACGGATTTAATTAAGTCCTGATCATTTCGACATTTCTTCGTATATTTTGAACAAAACCGGTTTTAACCAAATCACAAGTACGTGTTAAGATCCGACTAAATACCTATTTTCCTATATGGTCAGGTAAAGTTGCTAATAGAAGCACTTGTCTTGGGGAGGGATAAATCCTACTTTGTAAAAATCACTCTGAAACTAACCTGCCGCATGTCCCAAGTCAGGAGCCTCTGGCCTTTGTTAGTTTTGTATGATTTTTAATTTTAGTTTCTTGTGTATAATTCGGATTTTAGTATGACATCCATTATCACTGAACTACTATATATATTTGTTAAGGGGCCAGCTGAAGGATGCCTCCGGGTGCAGTAGTTTCTCGCTGCATTGGAGACCTATTGGTGACCTTCTACTGTTGTCTGTTCTATGGTCGGATTGTTGTCTCTTTTTGACACATTCCCCATTTCCATTCTCAATTTTATTATGCTTGATTTCTTGATTGAAAAGTTAAACATATCTGTTACGTTTGGAGGACGTGTTTTTCAACACACTGTCAGCATTCCAATGGGAACCAATTGTGCCCTGTTCTTCTCGACTTGTTTCTTTATTGTTATATTGCTGATTCATACAAGAACTTCTTAGGAAGAAAGATAAGAAGTTAGCAATATCCGTTTACCTACTTTCCGCTAAATAGATGATGTTCTCTCACTAAATAATTCAAAATTTGGTGACTATGTTGAACGCATCTATCCCATCGAACTAGAGATAAAGGGTACAACAGATACAGTTAAGTCTGCCTTATATCTTGACTTACATCTAGAAGTTGACAATGAGGGTCGGTTGAAAATAAAACATTACTACAAAAGAGATGAGTTCAGCTTCCCAATTGTGAACTGTCCATTTCTATGTAGCAACATTCCAGCAGCGCCTGCACACGGAGTATATATCTCCCAATTGATTTCCTATCATAATTTCCTTGATGGAGGGTTGCTGCTTACAAGGAAGCTGTTAAACCAAAAGTTCCAAATGGTGAAGTTGAAATGTTCCCTTCATAAATTTTGCAGACGCCATCACGAGTTGGTTGACCGTTATGGGATAACAGTTTCACAGATGATATCTGATATGTTCGTTATGCCGTAACTACAATCCCCATCCCTTTTCACCACGAATGTGACCTACCGAATTAAGGCTATTTTCCAGGTTTTTTATAACATGAGCAACATGACGGGTGCCAGGATCTGCTTACTCTTCCGGAGCACCTGATATCACCCAAGTTTCTGTTGGGGTTCGTGTTGCTTAGTCATTAGTTTTCTATGCTGTGTCTTGTGTACTATTATTTGTCTGTTTGTCTTTTTATTATTTTGTAGCCATGACGTCAGTTAATTTTCGATCTATGAGCTTGATTGTCCCTCTGGTATCTTTTGCCCCTCTTTTATCATGTGCACTGATGTCTAATATTTAAAAAAAAAAAAAAAATCAATCATCAAAATAGAATGGAAAGAATACTTTTATGGCACTGTACTTTTTTTATTGTCCATTGTTATTGTTAAACAATAAAACCACCTTGCTAAGCAAAGTACATTGAGGTCTTGTAGCTTGTTGCTTCAATGAGGTTTACCCAACATCTCCTTTGATTTGCAACAAGAAAGTTTATATAGTGAAAATGATATCGGTTTTTTACACTATGATTTTCCTGGGACCATTTGGAGGAAATGTTGGACCATCTTCCCTTGCTCCGACAATAATTTTGTTGTTCTTAGAAATATGAAATGCATAATTTATAATCAGTGGTGCAGCTGTGTCTCCAGAATTGCTTATTTGCATTCTTACTACACCACTTAAATTGATAGTTTTTTTTTAATTATTGATCCATCTTGAAGAAGTTTAATGTGTTTTATTTTCTTTGAGCTATAATTACATATCCACCTTGATCCATTATTAAATGCCATACAAGTGACTGTTAAAAAGGTGGTTTTGAATTTTCTGTATAGATTGAATTTAGTATTACACATTTTCTCCTCCAATCTTCCATACATTGATGCAATGGTTTGTTGTGTAATACACCCAGGAACAAAATTTGGAAGACCTTTTCACTTGGTAACATCAACCGATCTTATTTCTTCCTTTTCTGTTTTTTCTTTTCCTGCAGTTTTAATGACCTTCATCACATCCTTTGAGGCTATTGAATTCTTAAGCCCTAAAATTCTCCTTTGTCTTGTTTTCATTAGCTTCCAACGGCTTAATCATGTTGTTTACTCTGTCATCAAGTTGGCTTAGAAGTTTCTCTGACTGTTCATGAATGGTATCTTTTAAAACTTTCTCTTGATGTTGTGTTGCTTGTTTTTCCTCTGTATAGCTTGAAAGTCCTTCTGTTTTCATCTTCTGAAGTGTCTCCATGTTTGTTATCAATAAAGTAAGATCTTTGGCTGTGCTAGCATGCAAGTCTCTCAGAACATTTATAGCAACTTTGAATTTTTCACTTATTTCAATCATGTTATATGTATTATGTGTGTTTGTAATACACAAAAGACAACTTCTTCACAATCAGTACAAAATAAGCAGCTTTTTTTTCCAGAATGTTTATCACATGTAATATTATTGAAATCATATTGTGTCCTTATTGCTTTTGGTCAGATGCAATATTTTTCTAATCAACAATTTTATGTTCTTCTGTGGATTTGACCTTCTGATGGATTTTCCTGCATTGATCACACACCAATAAATTACACAGTAAACATTTCCACTTAATTTTACTTTCTTCTTCACACATTTGACATGCTAAAACTGTCTATCCTTTCTGGAAAGATTTTGATGAAGCCATTTTCTGTGTATAAGTTTACATGAATTTAAATTTCCAACGTATTTTATTGCTTAAATTTTATCTATTGTCAAACTTCTTTGTCATTAATATGTACCTTGGTAACTACATGATATATGATTACCACATTAGGTATTTTCAATGTACATGTATTTGTGATAAAACTAATCAATAAATTAAACCGAATAGAATACTAAAAACTGGAGTTAAAACATGGACGTAAAGAGCATTTTTTGTTAAACTGCTAATCTGTCATTTTTTATACCTCTGACAAAATTTTGACAGGAGGTATTACGGTATAGAAAAATGTCCGGCGTCTGTCCATCGTAAACATTGTAACTTGAGAACAACTTATCCAAGTTTCACGAACTTAACATTCTAATTGGTTTTTTTTTAATGATTTTTATGATGGTCAAACAATCTGTAAACTTTTTGGTGAAAATAAGATTAAAACTTTTTGAGTTACGGGACTTAGTAAATAAAAGTTACGGGACTTAGTAAATAAAACAGGCATCAGAACAAAATTAATTTGCCTATACATTCTTTGTAAAAATAATGACATAAAAAAAATGACATTTGCTCCACATGAAGATCATACTTTTCTCAGGAAAATATTGCAATGCCAGAAAAATCCATCAGTGCTTTCGTCCGTAACAACCCAATACACATCCACGGGGTTCACTTAACCAACGACAAGATAGTAAACACCAAACATTTGACCTTTGAACTGATGACAATTTACAACTTTCAATTTTAAATATTCAAGTTTTGGCTAACAGAACAATTCATTCAAACACTATTCTACCAAAATTAACCAAGAAACACTCACTTTTGCACAGAAAAAGCAAAGAAAAAAATTATGAAAGAAATTACCTATTTTTACTATAGGGACTACATTCCTAGACCACGAGCAAAGGGAATTAATTGTGATCTGAAGCCAACAGGGGTTTGTTTTTTCACATCGCGCCATATTTCAGAAACGATTATGATTATTGCTTAAAATCTCATACACTTCTTAATTAACTTAATCTTAAGTTCTGTTTACTTTTTGGTGATGATTATTGAGTTTTTTTTTTTTTTTTTTTTTTGGGGGGGAGGGGGGGGGGGGGGGGGGTCCATGTCGCGCCGTATCTCAAAAAGAAATTATGATTCTTGATTAAAACTTTGCACGCTTCTTAGTTATTTTAATCTCAAGATCCTTATACTTTTTGGTGATGATACAGAATTTTATTTTAGAGTTATTGATTTAAAAAAAAAAGGGGGGGATCACATGTTGTGCCGTATCTCAAAAAGGATTTATGATTATTGCTTAAAACTTCACACATTTCTTAGTTATATAAATCTTATGATCTGTATACTTTTTGGTGATGATTCAAAGCTTTATTTTACAGTCATTAAGTTTTTTGTAAAAAAGGGAGGGTTTTCACATGTCGCGCCGTATCTCAGAAACTATTTATGATTATTGCATAAAACTTCACACACGAGACAACGGGCGTATCACGCGCTTGTGGCACAGCTGTTTATTTCCTCCAGTTTTTATCCCTTACTAACTATGTTTTTTTGCTCAATGGGCCACAATATAAAAATAAGGACCAAAACTTGACCTTGTTCACTGATCCATGAAATGAGGTCAAGTGAAAACTGTCTAACGGACATGAGGACCTTGCACGATACTCACACACAAAATATAGTTATCATATTTCTAATTATAAGAGAGAAATTAACTTTACAATAAATTACAACTTGTTTTGAAGTATCCACTGAACCATGATAATGAGGTCGAGGACAATGGACATGTGACAGACAGAAACGTAAGAGATGATTTCAGCTTCCCAATAGTGAAGCGTTAGGAAGCTGAAAACATCACTTCGTTAATTCTACGGATCCCATCACGAGTTGGTTGACCGTTACGGAATTTCTGTTAATATAAAGATGGTATCGGATATGTTCCTGATGTTGTAACTACAATCTTGTTCCCTTTTCATGAATGTGACCTACGGAATTAAGACTTTTTACCTTTTTTGTGACATTTTTACCTATTGTGTCCGTTTGTTTTGATCACGCATCATTATCATTATTATTAAATTTGATGCGACTGTCGTACAAGTGAGAGCTTTAGCGCTATAAAACCAGGTTCAATCCACCATTTTCTACATTTGAAAATGCCTGTACCAAGTCAGATATATGACAGTTCTTGTCCATTCGCTTTTGATGTGTTTTGTTATTTGATTTTGCCAATACTTTTTTCGTAACATGAGGCATCTATATGTATGAAGCGTCCAGGTCTTCCACCTTCTAAATGATTAAGCTTTAAAGGAGTTAGAAAACGCCGCCGCCGGATCACTATCCCTATGTAAAGATTTCTGCGACAAAAGTCGGAGGCTCGATAAAAATCAATAGCACACTACATTTAGTAAAGGAAGCGATATGTGTTTAAAAGAGGGACGAAAGATACCAAAGGGACAGTCAAACTCATAAATCTAAAACAAACTGATAACGCCATGGCTAAAAATGAAAAAGACAAACAAACAACAGAATTTAAACATACGTATTACAAATTAAAATCTACACAGCGTTATACTACTGTTGCCTTTATTTATGACACAAGATATATTTTTAGCTGCCTCATTGTAAACTTTCCTTTTCTATGTAGCAAAATTCTAGCAGCGCATGCAAACGGCGTATACACATACTTCCAGGGATGCGATATTCCAGGGCTTTTATCTCCTATCATGATTTCTTAATAGAAGGTTGCTGCTCACAAGAGAGATATTAAGAGTTCCAAGTGATGAATTTGGTGAATGCCACTGTTATTGGAGTTTGTATTTTCTGAGGGTATCACCAGCCCAGTAGTCAGCACTTCTGTGTTGACATGAATTATATTGATATGGTCATGATTATAAATTAACTGTTTACAAAACTTTGAATTTTTTAAATACTAAGGCTTTTCTACCTCAGGAATAGATTACCTAAGCTGTATTTGGTAAAACCATTTAGAATTTTTGGTTCTCAATGCTCTTCAACTTGGAACATTATTTGGCCTTTAAAAATAAAACTGATTCGAATGTCATTGATGAGGCTTTTGTAGACGAAACGTGCGGTTTGCTCAAATGTAAAATTTCAATTCTGGTATCTATGATGGGTTTATTTGACATCATGCCTTCGTATATTTTACAGATGTTATCTTGAATTGGTTGACCGTTGTGGAGTATCTGTTTCACAGATCAGGGCCGTAAATTGCCTCCCCTTAAAAAAAAAATTTGGACCCTTTTTAGACAAAAAATGATTTATTTTTTTTCGGTTTTTTCCCCTGTATGCAATGTACCTCCCCACAATCCACCACTTGTTGGAATTTTGTAACATTTCAATAATTAAGCGCCTAAAATTATTGAATACAGTTGTCTGCTCTATGGTCGGATTGTTGTCTCTTTGACACATTCCCTATTTTCATTCCCTATTTTCATTCTTAATTTTGTAATTCAGAGTAACATTAGGTGTAAAGTATTTTTGTTTACGCTTTATACTGCTTTATGACTTCACAAGCCATTTTTACTAAGTTTTAGTGAAACAAGTTGCGAACTTAAAATGAAAGACTCCCTGACATTGCCAATATAGCATTTTTTGTGGTTTATCCTGCTTTTTTGTCTGTTCAAATCGAGCTATTTTAACTTCGCTTCACAGACACAATTTACAAACCTTAAACTGAAAATTCACATGTAATTTATTACTCATAATTTTGATCATAAAATTCAAATTAATATAAAGTAACACTGTTTGTTTATACTGAAAGTTTTATTTGGTTAAGCTTTATCAAATGCCAAGGCGATTTTTCTGTGACCGGATGAATCCCATCTCTTGAGCACTTCTATACCTTCAATATTGCCAACATTGTCACTTCTATGTATGTGTAGCATAGCAAGACCACACAATCTGTTTCCGTCATTATTGACCTATTCCATGTTTTGAGGCGCCGTAGCGCAGAACACGACCTTTCACAACTGCAAGACCCAACTGGCAAGGCTAACAAAAGCAGAAGTATTTGCCTTATATTTGGGTAAAACTGCGTGTGTTTGATTGTTTACTCTATTGTACATTTTGACCCAATCTCCTTAACCGACGTAACAGTTTTCCATCTATGAACTTCTTGTGGCAAGCCATCGTATGGAATATCATTTATATACTCATTAGCAATAGAGCCTATAATGTCTTCCGTCAACTTACAAAAGTACCGTGGTAGCAAGTAAAATCCGTAAAGCATTGGCTTAATATCGTCCGGAAATCTGTCATTGGGATTTTTAATGATGTGATCAATCAGAGGTATAACAATGTTGATCCGATAATGCTGTTCTACAGTTTCAGCTGCTGCATTTGCCCTATGGCGTTGGCGTCCAGATGTCGCGGTTTGTTGATCGTAATGTCGTTCTTATTTGCGATTGTAGATGCTCTTTTAAAAAACCCATCAAAAGCTTCTTCGGTGTGTTCCCGTATCTCGAGGAAAGATGCAGCTAGTGAACGGACTTGAACGTGTGCTTCCACAATATCACAGTTTTCAGATTGAAGCTCTATGGACAAGGGTCTTAGGTATCCTAGTAGGAACTGGGTTACTACCGTTACTACTAATATTTCAAAGTTATTCACCAGATTTAAATATCGAACACACCCTACAATTATGATTATTAATCACCTTGTTGGTCAAATTAATAACCGGTGCTATTTAAAGAATGCATGATTTTAACCATTTATTTTATTTTCTGTTTTTTTTTTCGTTTTTTTTTTTTTTGGGGGGGGGGTCAGCCCGCAATAGGAGACAACTGCCTACATGCATCCATGTAATTTACGGCCCTGCAGATGATAACAGATATGTTGCAATTGTATTAACTACAATGTGTCTACTTTTCTCGAATGTAACTTACCGAAATTTTGGTACTAGCATGAGCAACACGACGAGTGACACATATGTGGAACAGGATCATCAGGATCTGATTACCCGTTCATGACACCTCATAACACCCGCGGTTTATAGTAAGAATCGTTTTGATTATGTCCTTTTATGTTGCGTTTTGTGTACTGTTGTATTTGTGTTGATTTTGCTCTTTTTTTAGCCATGGCGTTGTCAGTTTATTTTCGACTTATTCGTTTGAATCCCTTTGTATCTTTCACCACTCCTTCATTAACGAATATACACTAAATCTGATAAATAGTAACCTTTTCTATGAATAAAACGAACTCAAAATCACACAAAAGTACTACACAAATTTGAACAAAACATATAGATTTAAAGGAGAAGCTATAAAGCCTTCATTTTGAATTTAATCAAAGACAGTAATAGTAATAGTACACCGCTATTCAAAAGTCATATATCGATTTTGAGAAAACAAATCCGTTTCAACGCATGTTGGCGTTTGTTTTTATAGAAGTTAAGTGTTTTTGTTGCTCCTTTTGTTTCTCTTATAGTTTATGTGTTTCCCTCGGTTAAGGTTTGTGATCCAGATTTGTTTCAGTCCAATCGATTAGTTACTATTGGAAAGCGGTAAAGAACTATTGACCTTAGGTATTTACAAACTCAAACCGAGGAAAACACCTCAAATATAAGATGAAAACAACGGCACAACGGAAACACTGAACTGCAACAAAAAGAAACTCAAACTTACATGAGTATTTGGTAACAACTGTAAATAAACTCATCATAGATACCTGGACTAAATTTAGTATATACGCCAGACGCGCGTTTCGTCTACAAAAGACTCATCAGTGACGCTCGAATCCAAAAAAGTTAAAAAGGTCAAATAAAGTACGAAGTTAAAGAGCATTGAGGACCAAAATTCATAAAAGTTTGGCCAAATACAGCTAAGGTAATCTATGCCTGAGGTAGAAAAGCCTTAGTATTTCAAAAAATTCAAAAATGTGTAAACAGTAAATTTATAAATATAACCATATAACATTCTTATTATTGACTCAATGAGATAGTTTAAATGTTCAAATAACATCTATAACTGGTGTTTGCATGACATATACCTCCTATCAAATAGAATATAATAACATATTGGATATTGTATTACATATCTGCTATTAGTCTTCTCTCGACTGCAGTTTGTTCATTTTCCTATTCTACAACTAAATTTAGATAAGAGCAATAACCTTCCCCCGCCAAAGAAAGAAAGAAAAAAAAACAATCAAGCAAACGCAATAACAGAAAGGTAGCATATACTCAAAAAACACTATAACCTCGTAAAAAATATACAATCAACAGTCAAACAACGTCTAGGGCTTCTTATACACCGAAAATAATGAATGTAAAATATTTCCTTTTGTTTAATCGAGGACGGGGTTTTGGTAAATTGGTGTTCAAACAAAAATCAATGAACAGAATTTATAAAATTAATACATTTATTCAAACTCCTTTGAATTCTTAGTGAAAGTAATGTAAAATAAAATCACAAAAATACTGAACTCCGAGGAAAATTCAAAACGGAAAGTCCCTTATCAAATGGCAAAATCAAAAGTTCAAACACATCAAACGAATGGATATCAACTGTCATAATCCTTACTTGGTAGAAAATGGTAGATTAAACTGGTTTTATAGGTTGTTAAACCTCTCACTTGTACGACAGTCGCATCAAATTCCATTATATTGACAACGGTGTGCGAACAAAACAAACAGACATAATAGGTAAAAATGTAAAAAAAAGGAGGTACAGCAGTCAGCACCGTTGCAATATCTGATCGATTGACCCTGTTGTATTTGAAAATAATTTAACAACAAATTATAAAATGTTTAGGCCGTCTGAAATGACATTTCAAAATATGCGGACTTCACAAACAGATATGTTGAATAACTTAGTTTTTGGAGGGTGAAAAGAAAGCTCAAATTACATCAAAACAATAAACAGATACTTTGATCTTCCATCTCAATATTTCATATCATTAGGGTCTTATAAGACAAAAAAATTGCTTCGCCTAGCGCAGCCTGACACGACCACAGTGATCGATCCTTGAAAAGTTGGGCAAGTTTGGACACAATATTCAAGCTTGAAACTCTTCAAATTTGAATTATGATAAAATTATGGACATAATATATGTTTCTGAATTTTAAAAAAATGTAGTCATTGATCATAAAACTTATAGGACATTTAATTTACCTAGTATGATCTCATTTCCAAATTCTAACAATATTGTAAGATTCAGCATATCCATATACAAAAATTACAAAAAAATATTTTTGCTGAACTCAAGAAAAGTTTAATTTTGGACCCTTGAACCCTTACAGGGGCACTAGCTGTCAAATTCATGTTCTCCGATTTGACTAAAATTCCCATATTTGTGTTATATCAATGTTCAAAATTATCCGAATTATAGCAAGTCTAAAATAAACAGTTTACAGGACATGGGCATGACAATATGTAGCGTCGTTTCGAGTGTATTTTAGTCTAGACGCCAACTTATTAACTGTCGAGTTGACCTCCCGAATACAACCGATGCCCATATAAGCGACATTAACATAAATATAGATATAGATTGATAGCGGAATTCGTGAAGATTGGATTCTTCTAGGTCTATTTAATTTCATTTATGTATTAAAAATATATGTTAATCATCATTTTTACCTGTATAAGAATGTTATTTTTGAGGATCGAATCAGTCAATCAAATGATTTACCTTTGTTTCACTTTCAATTTTAACATTCTTTTCTTTTAAATAATAAAACACGCACACAATTCATGCTTTATATATCTCTAGCTATTGGGTTAAATAGAAGTTCACATGAATACGGATTAAATGAGGTCGAATTGTTCACTTGCTTGTGAATAATTCATCATCAGTGTTTCTTAGTTTATTTTGACTAAATAGAACCATAATTATTATTCCACTATTTCACTTTCATTAATGTTTGAACAAAAAGAATCATATTTCATATTTTTTATGTATCTGGTAGCTAATGCCCCTTTAATATCGACTAATTTGTAAACAGGGCTCATAATAAAAAATAAATAAATGCACAATAATCAGTATATCATAAAACCGCAATCACACAAAAAAATAAGAAAAAATCCCCCTTCTCAAAAAAGAAAATTGAAATGAAAATTAAACAATTTAGAAATTTCAGCTTAAAGAAAAAAATGACCCTCTCAGAAAACAACACCCCAAACTTTTATGACCCCCCTCTTCTCAATTATTTTTTAAAATTTCGAGATTAATTTTCTTTCAGGAAAAATGTACAATTTCAGAGAGTAAACTTAAATACAAGCCATTGTCTCTATACTGAAAAAGAAAAGAAAACAAGAAGTGGTATGAATGCAAAGACACAGGAAATTAACAGCTTTAGGTCACCGTACGGCGTTCAACGATTAGCAAAGCCCATACAGCATATGTAAACCAATCCAAACGGGAAAACTGTAACGGCCTTATTAATATACAGAAAAATGAAAGAAAAAAAAATTATGTTACACATCAACAAACCACCAAATTACAGGTTCCTGCAACAAACTTAAAGAATGTGGCGGGATTAAATTTGTTAGCAGGATCCTAACCATCCCCTAATCTGAGACAGTGGTGTAACAGTACAACATAAGTACGAACTATAAAAAACCTCCAGATGGATACAAATAGAATTACATACAACGAAAACACGTGGACGTGACTGGGTACCTGTACATGCCAACCACTAAATTATCAACCAATACACACCCAACATCTAATGGATTTAGTGTAAAGACGTCATAGACATTCAGAGAAAAACATGATCTTGTGCAATGCTTGTTTTTGGCCCTTTCGTTAGCCCTGAATTCCTGAACATTTGGGATAATTACTCTCAAACATAATCTCAGCCTTCCCTTTGTGATATAGAACCGTGTACTACAATTTCAGAGAGATCCGTAAACTTACATACGAGTTATTGTCAGGAACTACAAAAAATATTTTTCTGCTTCTCTTTCTGCCCGTAATTCCTTAACTGTGGATACCAAAAGTTAAACCTCCAAATTCTACCCTACCCTTCATTTGCGGTATTGAACCTTCTGGTGGAATTTGATAGAGATCCATTTACTTAAAATATCGTTATTGTTAGAAAACCAAATGACTTGTGTCTTCGGACAACGATTATCCGACCACGACGAAGATGATAACATTATACGAACGCAAATTTCTAAAAAAAATCTTATGTCTCAACTCTTATCATTAAATATAATTTGTATTGCATGTTTCGTCCTTCACTCCCAGTTTTAAAATGGATGACTTTTTATACCACCGTAAGTAATCATTTTCTTCATCGCAAATTTTACAGCAATAAATATTGTATTCAAAAGATCTTGATCTGCAGCCTTTACAATTTGTTTTTATGGTAACATTAGCTGACTGTTAATGTGATACTTACACGGAAATTAATTAAATCTTAATGCATAATTATAATTAGCAACGGTAAATAGTTTTAAATAACTTACTGCTTATTCATCAGTTAATTTGTCTTTTCAAAATTAATTAGAGATTAAATGACTATATATAACGAATAATATACGATGCAAAACACACAGTATAGCTTAAACAATGAAACATGTCTATCAGGATTTATAATACTGTTATAATAATGATTTTGCTTTTCATTGTTTTCAAACACGATTTTGGTCACGCATCTGACATCAAAGTAAGATCCGAGGAACGAAGAGATGTTGACTCTGGTAATAACGCAAGCCAGAACTACCGAACAACTGATTTCACTCGGGTAGAAGAAAATTCCAGGATTAGCCAAACAACTATTTTGTCCGAAAGTCACCGGTTTAGCTACCAAACGAGTATTTCCCCAGAAGGCGCTTTAATCTTATCAGAACCATGTTATCTATATGGGACCTGCGAGTTTACACAGGCAATGAAGAAACAATACTGTAATTGTGATAAACAATGTCATCAATTTAAAGATTGTTGTCATGGTATCAAGTATAACGAAAATCAAAACTCTGTATACACACCATATTACCAATGCTACAAATATTCCAGTGCCAAATATACAGGACTAGTTGCTGTGGCCGAATGCCCGGATACGGAAGTGAATACCACTGTTGCACTTCTTTGTCAAAGTAATGATTTGCTGAATATAGGACCATGTGTTGTTAATAACAATATTATATTTAAAAATAAGTACTGTGCTTTTTGTCATAATATTACTTTGTATGATACATTTGATCTTCAAATTCAACTTGTTGGGGTAGACCCATCAATACTTCAGGAAAACAGATCGAGTTCGGAAAGAATGGATTATTTTTTACAAAACGGAAAAGGCTTGCGATTATTGGCACCAAATGGTATTACTATTTGTCCATGTATGCTTGAACTAGATGACAACAATGACACACTTTGCCAAATGTTCATAAATCCAGTTTACCAATATATAAGCCGACAATTTCAACTATACAGAAATCGGTTCTGTGTTCCAGTACCATCACGTGACTTAGTCAAACGATTGGTCCACTGTATGATAATTTTGATCGATATAAAATTTACCCAATGACCATATTATTTTCATTTGAAGAAATGAAACAAAATACAGAGTAGTGTACTAATTTATTTATTATATAAAAATTGACAAACATGAGCAACACAACGGGTACCATATGAAGAGCAAGATCTGCTTACACTTTCGGAACTTGAGATCATCCCCAGTTTTCGGTGGGGTTTTTGTTGCTCGTTTTTAGTTTCAATGTTGCATTTTGTGCACTTTTGTTTGTCTATTTGTCTTTTTCTTTTACTTTAACCCTTTCAAATATATTTTAGTATTTCGTAAGCCTGAGTATGAAAACATGAGTGTAACAAGAGTGGAATAGTTTACAGATATTTAAATATCATGAAGTCTGTGATAAAAAAAAGGATCGAAAGTGAATAGCATGAGCTCAAAAAGTTAAGATACCGAGTTAATCAATGTGTGGATTCATTTTTTCGTACGAATCAATTTTCGTGTATTGAGGAAAGCTTGCATTTTCGTAAGTATTTGATTTCGTTTTTTGCCAATGTCTGCAAAAGAACCTTAATATGATTTAACACAAATACTATAACTATAAACATGAATTAAAGTACTAAAAACAAAGTTTAAAAGCACAAAAAAACTTTAAGAACCGTTAAAAAAATGTCACACAAATATTTTTTTTCAGTGGTCAATTATATATCAACTTTTCGATTGAACATCTAAGTACTCTTTAAAATATGTTCAAACAAACACAAATTACACGTGGATCTTAAATACATCTTAAATAAAGTCAAGCTCATTTGATATGCTATATCACCGCTAATACATATAGCTGAAGTAAAATTGCTATTGCTGAAAAAATAAAAGACCACCAGACAAACAAAAGTACACAAAAATCAACATATTAAACTAAAGACTGAGCAACAAAAACAATCCTACAAAAACTGTAAAGGTAAGCAGATGATTAAATAGTTATTTCGAATAATTTACGACTTGCAATAGTTTGATATGTAAATATATTTGTAAATGGTACTCACATTTTACTTTCAGATAAATGCGAGCAATCCATGTGATTTAGAAATCTTTACAAATTTTGCTATGCAAACAGCTACTGCGTGTTTCCAATGGACTTTGACCAAGATGATTGAATTTGTTAAAGTAACTCGAACTGCGGCTCGTCTTCCACAGGGAGATACAAGTAACGTTGCAGAAGTCAGACTGGATGTTACGATCACCAAACCATCTTTCATTCATGAAATAAATTCAATGGAGCAGAATCTAAGTAATTTAATGTGGAATATGTTCTTGACTTATGACAATAACACTATTGAAATTATTAAAGAGCAGAATTTACCATTGACAATGCAAAACAAATCGTTTGGTAGGATATTAAGTGGTTTGAAAATAAATGATATAGTTAAGGATCTTTCAAGAAATAGTGTAAACTTATCATATAAACCGCATATTAAAACCAAACATTCAACTATAAGTAAATTGTTGGGATAGTATCTGGTCAATTACATTATCAACATGACTCAATTTACCATTCCAGAATCTAAGCCTACCGGGTTCAATGAATTACACAGAAGGCATCCTGTCCGGCATATTGATGCTATCTTTATTAATTCGATTTTTAAATCTGATTATGTGTGTGATTTCTTGAATAACGGTGTTGAAAACCAATGTCTGAATGTTTTAAAAGCATGAAGTTTGCAGTAAATTTATGAAAGGAAAACAATAATATTGTCTTTTTGTAGTATAATATGCCTTTAGTTGTAAGTTGCTTGTTAAGGAAAACCTTCATTTATAACTTTACCAGTCTGGAAGTAAATATTCAGATTTCTCAAAGATCCGGATTAATTTACTTCTTAATTTACCTTTTGAAAAGTTAAAATTCGCTGAGTAACCTAAATCTGTTAATCATTTGGCAGCATAACTACTCTGTTTACCTAACTGAATAAAAGTTTTAAAAGTTGTATGCGAGTCTGTGTTGAGTTATTGTGAATTATTGCTTGTTTAGATTTGTATATATTGTTATTTCCATCGATATCTTCATTGCTTAGGGATAACATTAAAAGTTCAATTTAGGATAAAAAAAAAAACTTAATTCATATAGTGTTTGCACTGACACCCTACCCCCTCTTAACTTAATTTGGGGAAAATTTATTGACCAATAAGGATATATATAAAATCGATGTCAATTAAACAAAACTTGCAACAATTTTGAGCCCCCACCCCAAAACTATTTGAATTAAGTTTTTGTATCCTTCATTGATTTTTTTTCATGTCGTCCCTTACTGTTGTTAATTTTGATTTTTTATTTTTATATCTGATTTAATATATGTTTGATATTTTTTGTACTGGTTTATCAAAGTGTTGTGTAACATTGCCGTATATCAAAGTGGTGTGTAACAATGCCGTATATCAAAGTGTTGTGTAACATTGCCGTATATCAAAGTGGTGTGTAACATTGCCGTATATCAAAGTGTTGTGTAACATTGCCGTATATCAAAGTGGTGTGTAACATTGCCGTTATCAAAGTGTTGTGTAACATTGCCGTACATCATAGTGTTTTATAGCATTGCCGTATATCAAAGTGTTGTGTAACCTCGCCGTATATCAAAGTGTTTTATAGCATTGCCGTTTATCAAAGTGTTGCGTAACATCGTCGTACATCATAGTGTTGTATAACTTTGCCGTATTTTAAAGTGTTGTTCAACACTGCCGTATATCAAACTGTTGTGTAACATTGCCGTACATACAAGTGTTGTGTAACATTGCCGTATATCAATGTGTTGTGTAACATTGCTGTACATCAAAGTGTTCTGTAACATTGCCGTACATCAAAATGTTGTGTAACATTGCCGTACATCAAAGTGTTGTGTAACATTGCCGTATATCAAAGTGTTGTGCAACATTGCTGTTTATCAAAGTTTTGTGTAAAATTACCGTATATCGAAGTGTTGTGTAACCATGCCGTTTATCAAAGTGTTGTGTAACATCGCTGTACATCAAAGTGTTGTGTAACATTGCCGTATTTCAAAGTGTTGTGCAACATTGCCGTATATCAAAGTGTTGTGTAACATTGCCGTATTTCAAAGTGTTGTGCAACATTGCCGTATCTCAAAGTCTTCTGTTACATTGCCGTATATCAAAATGTTGTATAACATTGCCGTATCTCAAAGTCTTGTGTTACATTGCCGTATATCAAAATGTTGTATAACATTGCCGTATATCAAAGTGTTGTGTAACATTGCCGTATATCAAAGTGTTGTATAACATTGCGTATATCAAAGTGTTGTATAAAATTGCCGTATATCAAAGTGTTGTATAACATTGCCGTATATCTAAGTGTTGTGTAAGATCGCCGTAAATCAAAGTGTTGTGGAACATTGCCGTACATCAAGTGTTGTGTAACATTGCCGTATCTCAAATTGTTGTGGAACATTGCCGTATATCAAAGTGTTGTTGAACATTGCAGTATATCAAAGTGTTGTGTAACATTGCCGTATATCAAAGTGTTGTGGAACATTGCCGTATATTAAAGTGTTGTGGAACATTGCCGTATATCAAAGTGTTGTGTAACATTGCCGTATATTAAAGTGTTGTGGAACATTGCCGTATATCAAAGTGTTGTATAACATTGCCGTATATCAAAGTGTTGTGTAACATTGCCGTATATCAAAGTGTTGTATAACATTGCGTATATCAAAGTGTTGTATAAAATTGCCGTATATCAAAGTGTTGTATAACATTGCCGTATATCTAAGTGTTGTGTAAGATCGCCGTTAATCAAAGTGTTGTGGAACATTGCCGTACATCAAGTGTTGTGTAACATTGCCGTATCTCAAAGTGTTGTGGAACATTGCCGTATATCAAAGTGTTGTTGAACATTGCAGTATATCAAAGTGTTGTGTAACATTGCCGTATATCAAAGTGTTGTGGAACATTGCCGTATATTAAAGTGTTGTGGAACATTGCCGTATATCAAAGTGTTGTGTAACATTGCCGTATATCAAAGTGTTGTGGAACATTGCCGTATATTAAAGTGTTGTGGAACATTGCCGTATATCACAGTGTTGTGTAACATTGCCGTATATCAAAGTGTTGTGTAACATTGCCGTATAACAAACTGTTGTGTAACATTGCCATATATACCAAAGTGTTTTGTAACATTGCCTGAATGTCATCAGGTTTGAATATTATAAAACTTTGTTTGGGGGAAGATGGCACAAATTACCGTAAAACGATTGACAACTACTTTGATCTTCCTTTTCAACTTATTGTATACGATATCATTAAGAAAAATATTGTATTAATCCATTTCATAAAATTTCTTGTCCAATATTTACTTTGAGCTTTTCCTTTATTTTTTCTAGCTTTCCCTTGTTTTTTTTCTAACTTTCCCTTATTTTTTCACAAAAACATCATAACAGAAAAAAATGAGACTACTAGATATGATTTATCCTCATATGGACAATTAACAAAAAAGGTTTATTTTTTGTTCACAATCTTGCAAGATTAATCTATGTCTTTGTGCAAGAGAGTTTTATAAGACAATTAAATACTTTGTCTAGCGCAGCCTGACATGACCGCAGAGTTCGAACTCAGAACAGTTGGGCAAGTTTGGAAACAATAGTCAAGCTGGATACTGTTTGAATTGGAATTATAATAAAATATTGAACATTATATATGTTTCTGACATAAAATAAATGTAGTCAAAGATCATAAAACTTTGAAATAGGACATTTAATATACCTAGTATGATCTGTTTTCCAAAATTCTAACAATATGGTTAATTTCAGCATATGCATATCAAAAATCACAAAAAAATATTTTTGTTGAAATCAAGCAAAATTTAATTTTGGACCCTTCAACCCTTAATATGAACTAATAAATAGAGCTCTAAATGACAAAAAAATGCGAATGAGAAAACTCTCCACAAGAGACTAAACGACTAAGGAATCAATAGCTTTAGGTCACCGTACGGATAAGCAAAACTCATACCGCATAGTCAGTATAAAAGGTCCAGAAATCACATATGTAAAACAACACAAACGGGAAAACTAACGGCCTTATTAATACACAAAAAAGTGAACGAAATATGTTACACAGCAACAAACCACTGAATTACAAGCTCCTGGAATATACATACATAATGTGGCGGGGTTAAACATGTTAGCAGGATCCTAACCCTCCCCTTATATGAGACAGTGGTGTAATAGTACAACAATTGAACGAACTATAAAAATCATGAAAAAGGCTAGATACTCTTCAGATTGATACAAATAGAAATACATACAACAAAAACACGTGGACGTGACTGGGTACCTGTACATGCATACCACTAAATTATTAATCAATACACATCCAACATCCAATGGATTTAGTATAAAGACGTCAAAAACATTTAGAGAAAAACATAATCTTGTTTAATGCTTGTGTTTGGCCATTTTTTTCTCTCAAACATAATCACAGCCTTCCTTTTGTACCGTGTACTACAATTTCAGAGAGATCCATAAACTTACATACGAGTTATTGTAAGGAACTAAAAAAAGATTTTTCTTCTTCCCTTTCTGCCCCGAATTCCTAAACTGTAGATACCAAAACCTCCAAAATCAACCCTAACCTTCTTTTGCGGTATTTAACCTTCTGGTGGAATTTCATAGAAATCAATTCACTTAAACTAACGTTATTGTCAGAAAACCAAATGACTTGTGTCTTCGAACGACGATTATCCAACGACGACGACGACACGATGATAACATTATACGAACGTTATTTAAAAAAAAAATCTTATGACTTTTATCATTAAATATAATTTGTATTGTATGTTCTGGCCTTCACTCCCAGTTTTCAAATGACCACAGATGACTTTTTAAGTATAATCGTTTTCTTCAATTATCGGAAATAGTACAGAAATAAATATTGTTTTCAAAGGATCCTGATCTTCAGCCTTAACAATTTGTTTTTTAATCTGATACTTACACAGAAATTAATTCAATCTTATTGCATACTAACAATTAGCACCGGTCAATAGTTAATACATCAACAGAGATGTTAATAATTTACTGCTTATTTATAAGTAAATATATCTTTTCAAAATTAATTAGAGATTGAATGACTATATATAATGATTAATATAAGATGCAAAGCACACAGTATAGCTTAAACACTGAAACATGTCTATCAGGATTTTATATACTGTTATAATAATGTTTTTGCTTTTCATTGTTTTCAAACACGATTTTGTTCACACATCGGAAATCAAAGTAAGATCGGAGGAACGAAGAGATGTTGACTCTGGTAATAACACAAGCCAGAACTATCGAACAACTGATTTTACTCGGGTGGAAGAAAATTCTATACTTAGACAAACAACTAGTTTGTCCGAAAGTCACCGGTTTAGCTACCAAACGAGTATTTCCCCAGAAGGCGCTTTAATTCTATCCGAACCATGTTATCTATATGAGACCTGCGAGTTTACACAGGCAATGGAAAAACAGTACTGTAATTGTGATGAACAATGTCATCAATTTAAAGACTGTTGTCATGGTATTAAGTATAACGAAAATCAAAACTCTGTATACACACCATATTACCAATGCTACAAATATTCCAGTACCGAATATACTGGACTGGTTGCTGTGGCTGAATGCCCGGATACGGAAGTGAATACCACTGTTGCACTTCTTTGTCAAAGTAATGATTTGCTGAATGTAGGACCATGTGTTGTTAATAACAATATTATATTTAAAAATAAGTACTGTGCTTTTTGTCATAATATCACTTTGTATGATACATTTGATCTTAGAATTCAACTTGTTGGGGTAGACCCATCAATACTTCAGGAAAACATATCGAGTTTGGAAAGAATGGATTATTGTTTACAAAACGGAAAAGGCTTTCGATTATTGGCACCAAATGGTATAACCATCCGTCCATGTATGCTGAAACTAGAAGACAACAATGACACACTTTGCCAAATGTTCATCAATCCAGTTTACCAATTTATCCACAGAGAGTTACAGATATACAGAAATCGGTTCTGTGTTCCAGTACCATCACGTGACTTAGTCAAATGCCTTGGTCCACTGTATGATAATTTTGATCGATTTAAAATTTACCCAATGACCATATTATTTTCATTTGAAGAAAGGAAACAACATACAGCGTATTGTACCAATTTGAATTACCAGGTAACTTGAAATTTATCTATTATATAAAAATTGACAAACATGATCAACACAACGGGTACCATATGTAGAGCAAGATCTGCTTACACTTTCGGAACTTGAGATCATCCCCAGTTTTCGGTGGGGTTCTTGTTGCTCGTTTTTAGTTCCCATGTTGCATTTTGTGCACTTTTGTTTGTCTATTTGTCTTTTTCTTTTACTGTAACCTTTCAAATATATGTTAGTGTTTCGTAAGCCGAAATATTAAACCATGAGTGAAACAAGCGTGAAAATAGTTTACAGATATTTAAATATCATTAAGTCTGTGATAAAAAAAAAAAATAAAGCGAAAGTGAATAGCATGAGCCCCAAAAGTTATGATACCGAATTAATTTAAAGTAATGTGGATCCATTTTTTCGTGAGTATCAATTGTAGTGTATTGAGGAAAGCTTGCATTTTTGTAAGTATTTGATATCGTTTTTTGTCAATGTCTGCAAACAAAACTAAATATGATTTAACACAAATACATTAACTATAAACATGAATTAATGTACAAAAGACAAAGTTTGAAAGCATAAAAAAACTTTAAGAACCGTTAATTAATTGTCACACAAATTTTTTTTTTCCAGTGGTCAATTATTTATCAACTTTACGATTGAACGTCTTTAAGATATGTTCAAACAAACACAAAATACACGTGAATCTTAAATGTCTTTTAAATAAAGTCAATCTCATTTGATATGCTATATCACTGCTAATACATATAGCTGAGGTAAAAGAGGCGAAAGTTACCAGAGGGGCATTTAAACTAATAAGTCGAAATGAAACTGATAACGCCATTGCTGAAAAAGTAAAAAGACCATCAGACAATCAAAAGTACACAAAAATCAACATATTAAACTAAAGACTTATCAACAAAACCAATCCTACAAAAACTGTAAAGGTAAGCAGATGATTAAATAGTTATTTCAAATAAAAACAAGGTTACGACTTGTAATAGTTTGATTTGTAAATATATTTGTAAATGGTACTCACATTTTACTTTCAGATAAATGCGAGCAATCCATGTGATTTAGAAATCTTTACAAATTTTGCTATGCAAACATGGAGTTTTTACCTTGTATCGAGTGTTACGCTGACAAAAGAACATATTTCATCAGCTACTGCGTGTTTCCAATGGACTTTGACCAAGATGATTGAATTTGTTAAAGTAACTCGAACCTCGGTTTTTCTTCCGCAGGGAGATACAAGTAACGTTGTAGAAGTCAGACTGGATGTTACGATCACCAAACCATCTTTCATTCATGAAATAAAGTCAATGGAGCAGAATCTAAGTAATTCAATGTGGAATATGTTCTTGACTTATGACAATAACACTATTGAAATAATTAAAGAGCAGAATTTACCATTGTCAATGCAAAACGAATCGTTTGGTAGGATATTCAGGGGTTTGGAAATAAAGAATATAGTTAAGGATCTTTCAAGAAATAGTGTAAACTTATCAAAATCTGAACATATTGGTTGTAAGAGGATTTCAGTGCTTGCTGGTCAAATTGAGTTGTTCAAAATACAAGTTATGGATATAGTCTGTCACGAATACTTTGGACAACAAGACTCCAATAAAAGCGGAGACTTTACCTCCTCTATAAAAGCTATCCTGACATATTTTTGCTTTTCAGTCTCAGTTGTGGCATTAGTTTTCTCTTTAATTTTGAGCAGACAGTTTAACATCTCTTCAAGTATTGCAGGTTCCAACATGGAAAACATTTCCATTTCACTAATTTGTGCAAACATTTTGTTCATGATTGGAAGTTTTATCACCAAACCAACCATCCTGTGTTACACTGTTGGCATATTTCTTCATTACTTGTGGCTGTCTGTGTTTTCGTTCATGTGGATATCAGTTCTATATATAGCCAAGAATCTTACATCAATGAAGTCCGGCAACAAAACAATTAAACAGACAGGTACCTTCACAAGGAGAGTTTTGATGGTTAGCGCCTTGTTGATTCCAGTTGTATTTGTTGTTCCTGCTGTCATACTGGATCAATTTGATGTTGAGAATTTATCTGCAGGATATGGAAACCCAGGTTGCTTCCCAAACAGGTATCCAGCAAATATTATTTTCTTCAGTGGACCAGTTGTTTTTTGCGCAGTGATTAGTTACGCTATTCTGATGAGAGTTATAGTCAAGATTTGCTTGCGGCATATTAAAACCAAACATATCATCCAATCTTCAAATTTTCAGCATGCAAAACTGTTTATGCGACTTGTCCTTTTATCTGGAATCTTTTGGGTGACGGGCTTTTTATCTGGTATTTTGAAGTCTGAATGGCTAGAATACATATTCATATTACTGTGTGGACTGCAAGGCTTATTCTTTTCTATAGCTAACTTGACAACAAGATATATGTATGGTAATCTAAAATCTACATTTAGAAGAACTCCGGCATCGTCCTACAATTTGAATTGATAGAGTAAGAAAGTCCTGGCATGAGAAAAAATGAAATGCTAAGATTACTCTTTTTTGTAGAACAAAACTCTCTGTTGAGTTTTGTTTGCTCCATTCAAACCAGGGAATGGTTGCTTGTAAATAAATGATATTGTTTTCTGGTTTAAATTTATCGTGAATAAATGCTTGTTGGTTTAGGTTTTTGATTTGTATTTCTGTCAGTCCATATGTCAAAATTCCAATAGGTAACTTAATGGTCTAATATGAGTTTGCTTTATTTCAATTTTTGTTTGCATTGTTGATACGTTGCTCCTTTCAACTTATAAGTAAATTGTTGGGATAGTATCTGGTCAATTACATTATCAACATGGCTCAATTTACCATTTTAGAATCTAAAGCCTACCGGGTTCAATGAATTACCCAGAAGGCATCCTGTCCGGCATATTGATGCTATCTTTATTAATTCGACTTTTAAATCTGATTATGTGTGCGATTTCTTCAATAACTGTGTTGAAAACCAATATCTGAATGTTTTAAAAGCATGGAAGTTTGCAGTAAATTTATGAAAGGAACACAATAATATTGTCTTTTTGTAGTATAATATGCCTTTAGTTGTAAGTTGCTTGTTAAAGAAAACCTTCATTTATAACTTTACCAGTCTGGAAGTAAATATTCAGATTTCTCAAAGATCCGGATTAATTTACTTCTTAATTTAACTTTTGAAAAGTTATAAAATTCGCTGAGTAACCTAAATCTGTTAATCATTTGGCAGCACAACTACTCTGTTTACCAAACTGAATAAAAGTTTTAAAAGTTGTATGCGAGTCTGTGGCGAGTTACTGTGAATTATTGCTTGTTCAGATTTGTATATATTGTTATTTCCATCGATATCTTCATTGCTTAGGGATAACATTAAAAGTTCAATTTAGGATTAAAAAAAAAACTTAATTCATATAGTGTTTTCACTGACCCCCTACCCCCTTTTAACTTCATTTGGGAAAAATTTATTGACCAATAAGGATATATATAAAATCGATGTCAATTAAACAAAACTTGCAACAATTTTGAGCCCCCACCCCAAAACTATTTGAATTAAGTTTTTGTATCCTTCATTGATTTTTTTTCATGTCGTCCCTTACTGTTGTTAATTTTGATTTTTTATTTTTATATCTGATTTAATATATGTTTGATATTTTTTGTACTGGTTTATCAAAGTGTTGTGTAACATTGCCGTATATCAAAGTGGTGTGTAACATTGCCGTATATGAAAGTGTTGTATAGCATTGCCGTATATCAAAGTGTTGTGTAACATTGCCGTACATCATAGTGTTTTATAGCATTGCCGTATATCAAATTGTTGTGTAACCTCGCCGTATATCAAAGTGTTTTATAACATTGCCGTATATCAAAGTGTTGTGTAACATCTCCGTACATCATAGTGTTGTGTAACATTGCCGTACTTTAAAGTGTTGTGCAACACTGCCGTATATCAAACTGTTGTGTAACATTGCCGTACATACAAGTGTTGTGTAACATTGCCGTATATCAATGTGTTGTGTAACATTCCTGTACATACAAGTGTTGTGTAACATTGCCGTATATCAATGTGTTGTGTAACATTCCTGTACATCAAAGTGTTGTGCAACATTGCCGTACATCAAAGTGTTGTGTTACATTACCGTACATCAAAGTGGTGTGTAACATTGCCGTATATAAAAGTGTTGTGTAACATTGTCGTTTATCAAAGTGTTGTGTAAAATTACCGTATATCGAAGTGTTGTGTAACCATGCCGTTTATTAAAGTGTTGTGTACCATCGCTGTACATCAAAGTGTTGTGTAACATTGCCGTATTTCATAGTGTTGTGCAAAATTGCCGTATATCAAAATGTTGTGTAATATTGCCTTACATCCAAGTATTGTGTTACATTGCCGTATCTCAAAGTGTTGTGTTACATTGCCGTATATCAAAGTGTTGTATAACATTGCCGTATATTAAAGTGTTGTGTAACATTGCCGTATATCAAAGTGTTGTATAACATTGCCGTATATTAAAGTGTTGTATAACATTGCGTATATCAAAGTGTTTTATAAAATTGCCGTATATCAAAGTGTTGTATAACATTGCCGTATATCAAAGTGTTGTGTAACATTACCGTACATCTAAGTGTTGTGTAACATCGCCGTATATCAAAGTGTTGTGGAACATTGCCGTACATTCAAGTGTTGTGTAACATTGCCGTATCTCAAATTGTTGTGGAACATTGCCGTATAATAAAGTGTTGTGGAACATTGCAGTATATCAAAGTGTTGTGTAACATTGCCGTATATCAAAGTGTTGTGGAACATTGCCGTATATTAAAGTGTTGTGTAACATTGCCGTATATCAAAGTGTTGTGTAACATTGCCGTATAACAAACTGTTGTGTAACATTGTCATATACCAAAGTGTTTTGTAACATTGCCTGAATGTCATCAGGTTTGAATATATAAAACTTTGTTGTAAAATAATAAATTTGATTCGTCATAATAATAGTCTCTATTTGTAGTATACATGGTAAAGTAGGCCTTAACGTACAAGCTGACTATTAAGAAAGTCTTCGTGTGTATCAACAATTAGTCTTAACGTATCAATCCTAAGATTTGTTTAAGGGCTGTCAGCTGAAATTATACAGTATTATAGTATGACCAAGCTATTTTAAGTGTTTGACATGTACATATTGATTGCAAGTTAACAATGAGAAGACTGTATCCTCTTTTTTGTCACATTTATTTTTTGTCAAGTCACCTTTAATGTCAATTTTTAGATGTGAGCCTTTTTTTGGCACATTGTAAATTACGTTTTAGTTTCTGTATTAATGCTCTTCAACTTTTATATGATTAGGCCTTTGTATATTTTTATTCGAGCGCCACTGATGATTTAAAGAAGACGAAACGCCGTCTGGCGGACCATATTATGAACCTTGTTCTTTTGATGATTTTTCATTAAACTACACCAAAAACAAAAGACTGGGCTACCAAATGCAACTTTCATACGAGTAAGAATTTTTGTTGTCTTTTCAAATAGGTTTAATACGCCATTTTCTAAATAGGAAACTGAAATGACTGTGCCAAGTTCAGAATATGACAGTTGTTTTCCATCCATTTGATATGTTCAAGCTTTTGATTTCGCCATTTTACAAAAGACTTTCCGTTTTGAATTTACTCGCAGTTCGATATTTTGATTGTTTTACTTTCTACATGCATATCACCAAGAATTGATGATTGCATGCGTTCTGGCAGGGTAAATAGATCATGCTCTACAAATGGCATTAACGTGGTGTTGTTCATGGTGAGTGCAAATACAGCGATGAGTCTCATTTGGTCATGTCACGATCGACGTTAAATAAAGAATACACAAAAAATTATGCCAACTATGAGACAGAAAAATTAGTTACGTCATTCTTGCTTCGCAATGTTGACTTTAACCACGTGATGATAGTTTAGCGAAGCAACATCATATCTGTTTTGGAGTTTGAGAAATGTATTGGCGACAAACTTATAAAAAATTTAAATAACGAAAAATTAATAGAGGTTTTGAACCCTTTCCTTTTATTTATGAGACGAATTTGT
Source organism: Mytilus galloprovincialis (assembly GCF_965363235.1). Classification (NCBI taxonomy): domain Eukaryota; kingdom Metazoa; phylum Mollusca; class Bivalvia; order Mytilida; family Mytilidae; genus Mytilus; species Mytilus galloprovincialis. The sequence continues at coordinate 104,011,777 of NC_134840.1, read as the reverse complement.
TTTTGTTTAGATACATTTGAATCTAACATTGTATTTAAATTTTTAAAACAATATTTCTATGCGAATAGTTGCGGCGATAATTTATGGTTGTTCATAATGTGTAAAATGTAAAATATTATAGGTCAAAGAGCGATATTCAACACTAAGCTTTGGCTCAGTTTGCTGTCAACGCTCGAGTTAAAATATCCCTTTAACATCTCCCACTTCTTCTCAATGATGTATAAGAAATGAACACGGACACATCATCTATAGAAATAAATGAGACATTAAAGAATATCCAAATTCATCTATGTTCAACTTTGCCTGAGAGAGTTGGAGAGTTTTTAACTTCTGAGTATGATACGTGTGTGTCAATTGTTTTCTATGATACGTGTGTGTCAATTGTTTTCTATGATACGTGTTTGTCAATTGTTTTCTATGATACGTGTGTGACAATTGTTTTCTATGATATTTGTGTGTCAATTGTTTTCCATGATACGTGTGTGTTAATTGTTTTCAACATCCCTAGTACTGTTTACCATTTTGCCATTTGATTAGGGACTTTCCGATGTGAATTTTCCTCGGAGTTCAGTAATTTCGTTTTTTTGACTTTTTTACGCTTGTATAGAAAATGCTACAAATGTGCAAAATTCAACCAGTATCATAAAGAAAAAAAGATATCCCAATAAAAAAATCGATTTAGATATTTAGATAAGCACAGTTTTGGCAGGGTAAAAAAAGAACTTTTTTATATTTTTAACTGATTCTACTTACAAAAAAAGTTTTTTTTGGGGGGGGGGGGGGGATTTCTAAAATTTTGGTCAGATGGAGACGATAACCTCAAGAAATATGTATTACATCCTGCTCATGTACCTTGATTAACCAATAGCTTGTTTCTGGATTCTATAAATTATTCACTTGTATTAATATGTACATGCAAAATTATGTACATTACTTTACCTGAATTTAATTAATAAAATATGTTTACACTAACCAACGGTCATACTTAATATTGGTTTCTTACACACAACCTCCCACTTCCGGTAACAAAAATCGCCTTTTAATTGTCATTAGAACTGGAAAATGTTGTCAGTAGTGACTCGGTACACGCACTTTTAAAATGAAATAGTAGAGTGTAATTAGATGTTTAAGACAAATTAATATATTGCATCTTGTATGTTTTTTCATTTGTTTATATAAGACTCTTATTTTTTTATTTTTATCCTTAACGTTTAGATTCAATCAGTGACTGGAGCTCTGTTTCAAGTGCGTGTTATCCTATGTGTTCATTTATTGCGAATAATTGTTTCTTCAGATATGTGAATATCGTTGAATTCATATGTCATTGTTCCAAAAAAAAAAAACACTGGGATGTTGGATTGTGTTGACTTTTATTCTTAAAGCCTTCTGTATTGTTGAATTGGCTTTTCCTTAATTTTTAAAGCCATCTGCATTGTTGAATTGGCTTTTCCTAATTCTTAAACATTCTGCACTGTTGAATTCAGGGATTGCCTTTATTCTAAAAACTTTCTTCATTATTGAATTGGGGTTCCCTTTACTCTAAAAGCTTTCTGCATTATTGAATGGGATTACCTTTTATTCTAAAAACTTTCTTCATTATTGAATTGGGGTTCCCTTTACTCTAAAAGCTTTCTGCATTATTGAATGGGATTACCTTTTATTCTAAAAACTTTCTGCATTGATTTTTTTTTTAATTCTTAAAGCCTTCTGCGTTGTTGAAATGTGTTTTCCTTAATTCTAAAACATTCTGCAATGTTGAATTGGGGTTTCCATTATTTCTAAAAGCTTTCTGCATTATTGAATGGGATTACCTTTTATTCTAAAAACTTTCTTCATTATTGAATTGGGGTTCCCTTTACTCTAAAAGCTTTCTGCATTATTGAATGGGATTACTTTTTATTCTAAAAACTTTCTGCATTGATTTTTTTTTCAATTCTTAAAGCCTTCTGCGTTGTTGAAATGGGTTTTCCTTAATTCTAAAACATTCTGCAATGTTGAATTGGGGTTTCCATTATTTCTAAAAGCTTTCTGCATTATTGAATGGGATTACCTTTTATTCTAAAAACTTTCTTCATTATTGAATTGGGGTTCCCTTTACTCTAAAAGCTTTCTGCATTATTGAATGGGATTACTTTTTATTCTAAAAACTTTCTGCATTGATTTTTTTTTCAATTCTTAAAGCCTTCTGCGTTGTTGAAATGGGTTTTCCTTAATTCTAAAACATTCTGCAATGTTGAATTGGGGTTTCCTTTATTTCTAAAAGCTTTCTGCATTATTAAATTTGGGTTCCCTTTATTCTTAAAGCTTTCTGCATTCTTAAATTCGGATTTCCTCATTTTTAAAGCTTTCTGGATTGTTGAATTGGGGTTTCCTTTATTTAGATAGCCATTTTATTGTTGAATTGATGTCTGCTTAATTTTACACACTATCTTCATTGGCCAACAGGCGTCAGCTTAATTTGCTCAGCTACTTCCTCATATGTGTTTTTTTAATATTGTAAGTATAATTAAAAAACGTTACAATGATTAAATACTTTCATTTTTACAATTGTACTATATAACTAACATTATTTACAGTACGTTTGTAATACGTTAATGTAGTACGAGCCACGTAAATTATGTAATCTAATAGTACTGTGAAAGTACATAAAAATTTAAGTACTTAAACATGTTCAAAAGTGCTTTTGTAACATTTGCAATTGCGTAATTGAATATGTCTTTATAAGAAAGTTTTAGAAGTAAACAGGAATTAAATGAACATATGAAACATCTGCTTAAATGTCATTATGTTGGAAAGTTATGACGAGATGTTATAAATCAAAAAGTATAATTTAAAAAATACTGAACTCCGAGGAAAATTCAAAACGGAAAGTCCCTAATCAAATGATAAAATGAAATTATAAAACACATTAAACAAATGGACAACAACTGTCATATTTTGACTTAGTACAGGCATTTTCAAATGTAGAAAATGGTGGATTGAACCTGGTTTTATAGCGCTAAACCTCTAACTTGTATGACAGTCGCATCAAATTCCACTATATTTACAACGATGCATGAACAAAAAGGAAATAATAGGTAAAATTGTTAAAATAGGGGTACAGCAGTCATCACCGTGTCACAATCTCAATCTAATAAAAACAAACCAATATTTAACAAAGAAGCACAAAAAGACATATTTCAAATTTAACATGCACGTTCATTGCTTACTTATTTTTGTTTTTTAAATCAACCCATACAGGATTGAAATATTTGAAGTCCTGTGACTGAATGGCTAGGTTCACATCAACTCTGTGAACCTAGTCATTCAGTCACAGGACTTCAAATATCGCGGATTTGACGTCAGAATGTAAACGTCACACAGGTAGAGATATTAAATGATTTTTGTCGTTCAAATATTTTTCAAATTAAAATAGAAAATAACATAATGGCATTATAATAGAACAATAACATAATGGTGGGATGTTGAAAAGTACATAGCCACGTCATATGTACCAAAGAAACACAAAACGACAAACGTACAAATAACACCAGAAAAAATTAAAGATAATACAAACAACACATTGACGGAATACATAAGTACCGAGCCACATCAAATGAATATCATTAAAAAAGACCAAACAGTAAAAGTAATATTAATAATAGAACAACAACAAATAAAAGAACAATATAACACGTTATTAAGATGATAAACAACGTCAGTACGCAGAATCTATACACCAAGACCATCATGTTTTATTTGTGAAGTTGAAATGGAATATTAATCAACAAGGAGTTCAACAGAGATAATTTTGTTATAATGATATGTTTTCTTTTCGAATGAATAAAGGGATTGAGGAAGATACGTCATCATGGTCAATGCAAGAGCAATTTTACTAAAAAAAAATATTGAAAGAGTTGGTATTGATTTTTTTCATAAAAAAACCGGCAAATGTAGATACAAGTTTAGTTTAAACATATTTTATTGTTCCAAAAAGAGACAAATCGATTATCTTGTCTTAGGGGAGATAAATCCTTCTAAAGAATCACTCTGATTCAAACAAAAAATTATCAAGATGCTTGATTTCTTTATTGACAACACATTTGTTACGTTTGGAGGACGTGTATTTCTACAAGCTATCGGTATTCTCATTGGAACCAATTGTGCCCCTCTTCTTGCCGACTTGTTCCTTTGTTTTTATGAGGCTAACGTCATACAGGAACTTCTGAGGAAGAAACTAAAGAAGTAAACCATATCCTTCAACTTTACTTTCCGCTCTATTGAATTTGTTCTCTCACTAAATAATTGAAAATGTGGTGATTATGTTGAACGCATCTATCCAATCGAACTAGAGATAAAGGATTTTTGTTTTGCTTTCTTAATGTTTGTTGATGAATCATTCCATATGAAGCTAGCTCCAAAAATTAGCATTTAAGCCAGCACATCTCTAAAAGCACTGATCATTTTATGGACAACGTTTTACACACTATAACACAACTGCCCTGGAATAGGCATTTTGAATAGGATTTATCAGCGAGTTTTAATACATGAGCAATACAACGGGTGCCACAAGTGAATCATCTTTTCTTTGAAAGGGAGATAACACCGAATACGTACTTTTATATTTATGTACCTTACAACTGACCAGATACATATAAAATGTGTCTATTTCTTTGATGGTTAAGCATGGTTAAGACGTCGGATACTTTAAAGGATATAATGAGGCGACTTTAGGTCAGATACTATAAAGGATATAATGAGGCGACTTTAGGGGAAAGAGTAAACATCAATTGTGATAATTCTTTACAGATTTAAGAAAAAATAAAGATAGTAATCCCGGTCAAATTCCATGTTGTATCTAAAGCAAAATGTGTTAATGTATATCAATTTCTCATTTATAAGCGACTGGTGTTTTTTTGCAAGTATACATACAACGCTCTAACCATAAAACTTGAAAACCGCCGATGCGTATATACATAGCTCGGTTTTATTTGAGAGTTTGAATCTTTTTTTTTTTGGTATGCCCATTCAAAAGACAGTTAAAATTGACTAATATCAATGATAATAGAATTAGCTATGAAACCCAATTCATTCATGTTTAGTTTGAAAGTAAATTGAAATTACTCCCAAACTTTGCTGCCGAGCATAACACACCGATGCTCTATGAACCTCATTGAATCTAGATAATGTATAAAGCATGAAATTTATAATTACTTCCAAAGACTTAAAGAGTACTTACAATTATTTGAGAACATGTATGTACTTAGAAACTAACAAAAACAGAACATAGTACATATTCAAATCTATTTTTATAAAATCAGCAATTGCGTTGTTAAACATATTTATAGTAAAAAGTGTTTAAAGTTTAAAGGAAGTAATAAACATGAGTAACATCTGCCATGATGTTTAAATATTATGGCAATTTGTTGTATAATAATCAACAAAGTTTTTTTTTGTTAGAATTATGTTTTCTTTTGAAAAGAAATAAAAGGGGCTGTAGTATAAACGTCAATGAGACAACAACACAACGCGTGAAACGATATATAGCGAACAGTAGACAGTGTATATTAAAGAAAATTGTGTCCGAGGACACGAATGCTTCTGCTGAAGCTTTGCAATTTTGAAAGTTAAATTTTACATTCGACTTGTAACACACTAAAATGCATATCCTAATTATAAAAAGTTTAAAATAATCAATTTACGATATATAGACTCGACGGCATCTATCAGTTCTTTGTGTGTATCAAATCTAGACGCCATCCATTTAATGATTGAGGTGACCGCCGAAGACTGTCGACGGTCATATTACTCCAAATAAGTTTAATATAGATGTAAATAGAATGCGAACTCGTGCAATTTGATTTTTTTATGCCTGTTTGATTTGATATCTTAGGTTGAAAATATGTTAATAATCGTTATTAACTGTATAAGAATGTGTTTTCCAGATCTGATCAGTCAACCAAGTGGTTGTTACCTTGTATAATTTCCAATATTACATTCTTTCCCATTTAATAACTAAACAAGCCTAGTTCATGCGTAATCCATCTGTATCTATAGAAGTCAATTAAAATTCACATTTACATTGCTTTTGACAAAACTGAACCAAATTGGTTGTTAAAAACGAATTATTATAGGATATTTCAATATTTAACTTTCATAAATGCATGAACCAAGAAAAAAATCATATTGTATTGTATTTATAACTCGTTGCTAAAGCATCTTTAAGGTTGTTGCTCAGTGTAAAATGTGTCTCAAACACTTGCAGTATATAAGTGTATAATTTGATTTTAAATATCTCTTTTTTAATATGACAGTGAGCTTTATTATCATTTATTTTTTCTTAAACTTTGTCGATACCACTGTTTGTTTCCAAGTGTATCTTCATCTTTGCAGATCGTGTTAAATTCTCCATAGTTAAATATAAACAAATTACGGTTATTGTTCAATGATTTGTTTTTGCAATGAAATAACATTAGAATTTCGCTAAAAAAATAAGTTGATTAATTTCTAATTTAAAGTATAATTTGAATTTGTGTATGTAGTTTCATAAGATATCTGCAAATGTCGCTTCGTTTCATGCAGAATGAATAACGGTTAATAGCTATTTACACCACTGGGTCGACTCCAATGCTACATTATGATATTCTCTGAGTCCGTCATACAGGTACCAGAGTCCTTAAATTTTAATACTGCAATTGAAGTGGCCACCATTGCCATATGTAATGGCAAAGAGTGAGTAGCTCCAAATTATAAACATCCACTGTTTCTAATTATGATAATTAACATTCCATTGAAAATTTAAGAGGTATAAAGAATGATACAAACGGAAAATACTACGGGTATACAAGTCTGAGTCATACACAATCAGGTCTACCTTAAAAGACTGCTTATGATACAATATCTATTCCTGTTATAAAATGGCCATTTCATGTTTATAATAGTTGCAGTTTTAAGTATGGTCTTAATGTAGTCACATATATGCGGGAGATTTGGAATGCTTAAATATTTATGGATCAAACACTATTACAGGAACATACAAAGAGTGATAAGGTACAATGTATAAATAGAAATCTTAGCTTAATCTGTAGACTGGACAGATGTTTATACTCTGCTGTTTCAACTGTTGTTAGTTTCACCATTCTCAAATTTTATTTAGCAGTGCAATTTTTTTTTCAAGCAGGTGACAGCATAAATGTTTTTTAGCTACAGTGCAAAATATTTTTTTTTCTGTCAGCTAGGCCATCAAAATATACGCCCCCCACCCCAGATAAAAAAATGGTTGTTTCCTAAAATGTGTCTTTTTCTTTGAATGTTAAACATGTTAAAGTCGTCAGATACTATAAAGGTTATAATGAGGCGACTTTAGGGAAAAGAGTAAACATCAATTGTTATAATTCTTTACAGATGGTAAGAAAAAATTAAGATAGTAATCCCGGTCAAATTCCATGTTGAATCTAAAAAAAATTGATGGTTTTTTTCCTGGTATACATTCAACACTCAAACAAACAAAAAATATAAACCTTCGATGCATATATACATAGACTAGGGAGTTATATGACCAGCAAATAAACCTAGCTCGGTTTTGTAAGAGAGTTTGAATCTCTTATTATATTTTTTTTCTCAGTATGCCCCTTCAAAAGACAGTGGAAGTGACAATATCAATGATAATAGAATTAGCTATGAAACCCAATTCATTCGTTTTTAATTTGAAAGTAAATTAAACTGAAATAACTTTTCTAACTTTGCTCTATGTACCTCATTGAATCTAGATAATGTATCAAGCATGAAATTTATAATAACTGCCAAAGACTTAAAGAGTACTTACAATTAATTATTTGAGAACAGGTATGTACTTAGATACTGAAAAAAACTAAAAATTATTCATATTCAAATCTATTTTTATTAAATCGGTAATTGCGTGGTTAAACATCTTTATTGAAAAAAGTGTTTAGATTTTAAAGGAAGTAAAGAACATGAGAAACATCTGCTATGATGTTTGAATATTATTAGATGTATAATAATCAACAAAGTGTTTTTGTTAAAATTATGTTTTCTTTTAAAAAATAAAAGGGGGCTGTGGTATAAACGTCAATGGAGACAACAACACAACGCGTGAAACGATATCTAGCGGACAGTAGACAGTAAATAAAAGTAAAATATGTTTGAGGACACGAATGCTCCTGCCCAAGCTTTGCAATTTTGAATGTTAAAAAGGGGCATAACTCTAGAACGGTATGTGAACCACTGCTAACATTCGAACCCTGTCTTCTAGTGCTGGTTCCTATCAATGTGCATGAGCTCCATAAAATTTAGATGAGGAAAGTTAAAATGCGAAAACGAAAATTGGACGGACAAAGGGACGGAAGGACGGTAAAGGAAAACACTTAGTGTCCTGGTTGCCTACGTCGGAGGCATAACAATCGACATTTGTTGAACCATACGTCAAGTTTTTAATCGTCCATATACAATTAACCGAGTTATAAATTATTTAAGGTAGAAAACAGCATGGATCTGTCAACAACACCAAACTGTTCAAATCATTACACATATTAGATCATCTGACATAAGACAGCAACTAACAAGGTTCAAGGCATTGTAAATGCATATGAAATTCGTGTTCACCGATTTGTCTAAAATTCTTACATTCGACATGTAACAAACTATTAAATCTAGACGCCATCCAATTACGGTCATATAACCCCATATAAGTTTAGCAAAAATATAAATAGATTGCGAACTCGTGCAATTAAATTTTTCTATGTCTGTTTGATTAATATCTTAGATTGAAATTATCTTAATAATCGTTTTAAACTGTAATCTAAATGGGTTTTACCTTGTTTAACTTCCAATGTTACATTCTTTTCGATTTAATGACCAAACAAGCCTAGTTCCCGCGTAATCTATCCCTATCTATAGAAGTCAATTAATATTCACATGAATATGGATTCCTTGATGTCAAATTATTCACATGCAAGTGAATAATTCATTAGGGAGGTTCATTTGCTTATTTTGACAAAACGGAACCAAAATGGTTGTTAAAAACAAATTATTATTTCACTATTTCATTAATGATAAAACCTAATAAAAAATCATGTTCTATTTTATTTATAGCTTAAGTATCTTTAAGGTTGTTGCTCCGTGAAAAATGTTTCTCAAATGCTTGCAGTTTATAAGTATAGTAATATTTTTTTAAATGTCTCTTTTATTGATAGTGAGCTGTTTTATTATTTATTTTTTCTTAAACTTTGTCGATACTATTTTTTGTTCTCAAGGGTATCATTCTTCATCTTTGTAGATAATGTTAAATTTCCCGTTGTTTGATATAAAGAAACTACAGATATTGTCCAAAGATTCGTTATTGCAATAAAAACGACATCAGAATTTCGCAGAAAAAAAATTACGTTGATTATTTTCTAATCTTTAAAGTATGAAATTGTTTGTGTCTAGCGCCAATTCAAATTAATTTTAACACGTTTACAAAATTAACATAAGTGATTATGCAATTAGCAACTTTTCACAAGCTGTTTCTTAATTTGCATAATTTCAGTATATATAAATAGAGTCAAATTTCTTTCTTTACTAAAGACACTCTTAACAAAGGTATGTTTTACTATCATAATTTCCTTATGGCATATACAGTCAGCACTTTTTTAATACAATCGATGTGTTCATTTTCTGTACATTTATTCTTAATCAAATGCGCAATTACTCAGAACGAATCTAGCTAAGTCACAGATTGACTTAGTCATATATCCACGGAATTCGGTATATTTGTTATTTCCCGGTTGTTGTTTTTTTTGGTAAAATTTTTTGAACATTTTGGTTTTTAATCCCAATTTGATTTGGTTTTCTAAGGGATTTGATTCGAGCGTCACTGCTCGATCTTTGAGTAGACAAAACGCGCTCCAAGTAACTTTGATGAGATTCTGGCAAAGAAGTGTATGTGTATTTTCAAGTAATACTTTTATTTTTTTCTCATTTTTTAGACAAATTTTGACAATAGTACATCAATGTTTGTTTTTGATAAAAAGATTTTTAGAGTTCCGGAAATTTTTTGATGAAGCCATTCAGTCAGAAACTTCATTTTTAACAACAAACAGATTTAATTTTCATAAGCTGTTTTTTTTTAATTTTAAATTTTATTTAGTACTTTTCAATTTAGTTTTTTTTCTCTCATTACCGAAGACACTCTAAGGAATATAGGTGTTCATATATTATTCTAGCATAATTTATACTGTTTCAGTATTGGTGACTTAAGGAATAATTGTCATTATAATATCGGAAACATGAAGGGGGATTTGAAAACCAAGGTCACTCATATTTTATATCCAAATTCAAAATCAAAGCGTTTCTATTTTGTTTTAAAGTCATAATTTTCTTACATCCTTTACTAATGAATTCAATAAGGTGAAGGCGTTAGAAATAATGTATTTTGTGCATTTGAAATAATTCATCACTTTCAACTTTATTTTCAATCCTGATGAACTAAACACATATTTTACAATTAACAGCTTTACATGTGACCGTGACGTCATAAACTTTTTTAAAATGATTTAATCCTTAAAAATAGAGTTTGGAATTCAAATATTATGAATAACTGTATTTGTGTCTATCTATTCGAAATAATTTTAAAAATATGTGGTGTACTAGACTTTTTATATACCCCGCGTTTTACACCTCATTTTTATTGAATATCTTCATTCACAGAAACAAATGTTACAGCTGTTCGTTCTATATAGTTACAATGGCCGGTTTGTATACTTCACCGTAATACTAATCCTAATGAATAAATATTTGCTCGCTACTTTATACCAGATAAAGATTTCATATAATTTGAATCTTGCGTAATCCTGCACCAGTATATTTAGCATTAGTTTTATATCATAAAAAATCCGAGAAACCTTGACTTCTTTAAATACTTTTCAATTATGATTTCCCTATTTAAATACATTATAACTGCAACTCAATTTTCAAGGAAAAAGTAAGTGTTACTGCTTTCAAAGATCGGACTACAGAACCCAAATTAAACACTATTTATCTATACCATTTTAGTAACCTAGGATTGTAAATAGTCAAAAGTTTAATGATGAGCCAGCTTTCCAAATTTACATTTCATCTGCTAGTAAAGTTCCACAAACTTTAAAGAATCGGAAAGGCCATTGTCCATGATGTTAAAAGGAGTGGGTATAGATAACTACCCTAGAGGTATCATTATCTAAAACATCATAGATAACTACCCTAGAGGTATCATTATCTAAAACATCATAGATAACTACCCTAGAGGTATCATTATCTAAAACATCATAGATAACTACCCTAGAGGTATCATTATCTAAAACATCATAGATAACTACCCTAGAGGTATCATTATCTAAAACATCATAAATAACTACCCTAGAGGTATCATTATATTTGGTTGGTTTCTATTTTACATTGACAATGTAACACGAGATTTGAGATGGGCCGAATATCGAGGATATTGGAACCTTATCGACAAAATTGTTTAGAGTGACGTACATTTTATTATTATAATATTCATCAACTTGAAGTTATCTGATAAACAATTAAATAGCAGTCCCGAAGCGCGTCTCCTAATATTCATTGAATAATCGGCTTAAATTAGATTAAACATTTATAATCCTTTTTATTTGCAGAAAAAAAATGAGAATGAGGGTTTTTCTTGTTTTGTCTCTTATGATAGTCGAAGCCTTCGCATACCGCTACCGCTATTACAGATATTCAAAATGGAAACCACGAGACGTCCCAGAATGTATGAGTCCAGGCCTCGTTGCGCAATTTGAAGACAATCCGAAACTAAAGGAATATATAATAGAACGACACAAAGGCCTTTCAAACTCTGCAAGAATAAACTTTAAGAAATATAACAAATATCCAGCAATAGAAAACTTTCTTAAGTCACTAGATAATGAACCATCGATTGGGCCATCAGGACAGGAAATCTTTGCTCATGACGAAGTAATAGGCACAACTGTAGAAAATCGAAAAATATATTTAGTAAAGATATTCAAAAAAGATATGCATAAACGAACCAGATATTCAAAACGTATGAGGAAACCTGCAATTTTGATAGATGGTACATTAAAGGCACGTGAATGGATCTCACTAGCGGTAGTGCTGTATTTCATTAACCAACTTAAGAATAATCCTCAACAGGATCCTGCCATAGAAAAATTAGTCGACATGTATGACTGGTATTTCATCCCTGTAGCCAATCCTGATGGCTACGTTTATACTTATACAACAGATCCTTGCTGGAGGAAAAATCGACGACAGACTTCGTCAGACCCCGTTTGTTTTGGTGTTGATTTAAATAGAAATTTTGGTTACGATGACAAAACGTGGGATCCTTCTGTTGGTGGATCAACAGATCCTTGTAATTATAACGGTTATGCTGGTACCGGTCCATTTACTGAGGAGGAAACTAAAGCCGTGATGAAAGTGATGAACAGAAAGGGTGTAAACTTCGTTGCTTACTTTTCTTTCCAAAGTTATAGTCAAATATGGGCATATCCTTGGGGATACAAAAAGGAAGCACTACCAGACGCAAAAGACCTCAGGAAGGCTGCTCAAGTAGGAGCAGATGCAATATTTGCTAAGAGCAAAATGATATACAGAGTGAACCAATCTGCCCGTATTCCAGAATTTGGACTAATTGCTGGAGCTTCAGATGATTATGCAAGAGGTGGAGCAAACATCAAATACTCGTATACAATTGCACTCAGGGATACAGGAGAGAAAAAATTCTTTCTACCTGCATCAGAAATCACTCCTAATGGCGAAGAAATGCTGGAGGGAGTAAAAGCTTTTGCAAACTACATCTACAAGCCTCGAAGAAAATACTATTATTATAATAAGTGGTAAAGCCACGTTTGTTTAAAGGAAATTCAAATAATTGCTTAACATAGCATTTAGAAAATTCAAAGATAAAGAAAAAAAATTGTACTGTGTTCTTACATTCTTTTCTACATTTACGAATATAAAGTATTCTCAATAAACTTAATGCAAATTAGAGAGTTTTGAGGATGAAGAAAATCACAATAGCTAGTTATACATCTCAATTGTATGACAGTTGCATAGAATTCAATAAATTGAAAAAAATGTGTAATAAAAACAAAAAGACATAATAGGTAAAAAAAAACGTCTACAATCGGGGTAAAGCAGACAACATTGTATTACAATCTTAATCACTATAAAAACAAATTACTATTTCAACAGAGAAACACAAATGGCATTCATTCAAGATTACAAAAATGTCAGTTGACTTCTTTTTCCACATACTTAAGGTAGATTACAAATGCAAAGTTTTAAGACTTAACTGGTTCTACAGACCTTGCACGGTCGGTAAGATAGATTCATGGTATACCACCATCTTAGACTGAACTATTGTAGTACACAATCAGTCTAGTTATTTTGCCCAAATCTGCAAATTAGTAGACAGAGTGCAATTTTATTTGTTAATGTTTTTTTTTAATATAAAGAAAACTCGCTGATTTATTGATTTTCTTCAAAATATTTTATCAAATACCAAACATTTGAGTATAACAATCAATTTATTAAAATAAGCCATTTAAGGGGAGATAACTCATTTAGCGAAAATTTTATACTGTAATGATAGGGATTTTTTTAATTTTCACTTGTAGCAAGAAAACATGTTCTGTGACACTATTTTTTCTTTATCTTTTCTTAAAGTCATAAGAAACAAGTGACCGGTGAAAAGTGATATTCTTCCTTTTACATACTTTCTAAATTGGAGGGAGTAATTGGTGGTCTGACACCTTTTGGTTTTTCTCGTTTTTCTACCAAAATAACTGAATCTGAATACTCATATGAATGGGTGACAAATGAGACTATGCACTGTACCTATAGGACACGGAGGAATGATGATCAGTTTATTGTGGAAAGAAGAGAAGCGACACACAAAATGAAGTCTGCTCGTTTAATAATATATATATAGAATCTCAACATTTGATTGTGGATATTGTTTTTTATACCGAAAAATGACCTTTCTGTCAATCTTTTTTTAATATTCTTCGTTTCATCTCCCCTTTGAGGAAGTTTTTGTTATCCAAATGTTATACTTTGACCAAATAGTATGGTGTTATAACTACTCCTGCGGTTCCATCATTCATTATGGTAATTTTTATAAATTTCCTGTTTACAAAACTATTATTTTTTTCGAAAAACTAAGGTTATTCTTATCCATGGTAAAGACTAACTTAGCCTTATTTAGCACAATTGTTTTTGAATTTTTGGTCCTCAATGCCCTTCAGCTTAGTGCTTGTTTAGCTTTATAACTATTTTGATCTGAGCTGAGGAGTCTTATGTAGACGAAACGCGCGTCTGGCGTAATAAATTATAATCCTGGTAACCTTTGATAACTATATAATCATACCTGCAGCATCACCTATCCCATTTCGGAAACTATAATCGTAAAATATAATTTGCCTCAACGAATGTGTAATAGTTGGGTTATTTACGCCAAAGTGTTATTTGCTGTACATTTTTGTACTAACTTTAATGTATATTTCTTTAATTTCTGAAATCTTTCGACGGTGTTCGTGTAAATGATTATAATTACAGGACTGGAAAATTAAAGTACCAAGTCAGGAAAATGGCCATAGTTCGTTGCTGTGTGTGTAACATTTTTACGTTGTGTTTCCGTTGTGTCGTTTCTTTTCTCCTATATTTGAGTGTGAATTCACATTACTATAATACGTGTCACGTTACTTTTCTATCCTAAATTCATGTATTTGGTTTTGATGTTATATTGGTTATTCTCATCGGATTTTGTCTAATGCTTAGTCTGTTGCTGTGTGTGTTACATTTTAATGTTTTGTCGTTGTTCTCCTCTAATATCTAATGCGTTTCCCTCAGTTTTAGTTTGTTACCCCGATTTTGTTTTTTGTCCATAGATTTGTGAGTTTTGAACAGCGGTATACTACTGTTGCCTTTATTTATCAATGTTATTTACACACTTGACTATACACTACTGAAACCCAGACATAATTGTACGACTTTCAGTCAATGCCAAAAAAAGCCTCGATTTCATTCGTTCGGTCTCTAATGATTATATAGCCTGTTAATGTCATCATACAGTGGTTTCAAAGAAGAATGAATGTTTTCATAACCATATGGTCTTTTCGCGATGGCTAAAGTTCCTTTACGAGAATAAGCATTTATCGTCGTCGATCATTTCAAAATACATCACAACAAAATTTGACATTCGGCTAACATCAATCGCCTTATACATTTATCATCACTGTTTGTGCCTGTTTGGAACATCGCCATATTTATCTTCTACTGTATAGTCATTTCGAACGTTATTTCAAGAATGCGACTGTCTTGACTTTTTTCTATCTCTGTTTTTTTCTACCTTTCTTTAAAATTTGGCTCGTCAAGTGACAAGAAATTTCGTTCACGTGAATTTTTGGATTGCATTTCTAATGTTCTCTTAAAGTTCGCTTCCAAACCAAAGGTTTACGAGTCGCAGCAAACCATAGCACCTTTGAAGATCGTGTTTTAGCTTATGTATTGTATATATAATAAAGAAAATGTGGTATGATTGCCAATGAGACAACTTTCCACAAGAGTCCAAATGACACAGACATTAACATCTATAGGTCACCGTACAGTCTTCAATAATTAGCAAAGCCCATACCGCATATTAAGCTATAAAAGGCCTCGAAATGACAAATGTGAAAACTAACGGCCTAACGGAAATAAAATGTCATATCCTATAGGTTACTCATTGAATGAATTAGCAGATAAACAAGATTAACAAGACGCTGGTAAAGTTGCAGCAGCTGCGATATTTACTAAGCATCAAACGGAATACAGAGTGGACCAAAATTCCCTTATACCCGAATTTGGATCAATTACCGGAGCGTCAGATGATTATGCAAGAGGTGGAGCGAGAATTAAGTACTCATATTATATTATCTGAGTGTACATGTTAAACACGTGCTCAATACCCATGCTTTTTGTTATTTGTTTACTATAAGGTGACAATCGGTAAAGTTGCAGCAGCTGCGATATTTACTTAGCATCAAACGAAATACAGAGTGGACCAAAATTCCCTTATATCCGAATTTAGATCAATTGCCGGAGCATCAGATGATTATGCAAGAGGTGGAGCGAGAATTAAGTACTCATATACAGTTGAACTTAGAGATGAAGGAGATAACACATTCTTTCTACCTGCATCAGAAATTACTCCTACAAGCGTAGAAATAATGAAAGGATTAAAAGCTTTTGCATACCACCTAACAACTGCCTCGCATAAATTACCAGGTCGATATTTGAGAAAGCCTCATTATTACAAGAGGTTTTATAAAAAAATAGCTTGTCTCCATTTTCAGAACATTAAAAGAATAAAGAATTAAATATTCAAGTGAATATTATCTTGAAAGAATATAATCTTTTATTGTTGTAATTTGAATTTTTAACAAAATGTAAATGAAGAGATAACAGAACAAGATGGGCAAGAGCTCGGACTACATTGAAAATGTAACAAACGAAAAATTAGTGTTACGTTATAAGGGGACGACCATTTGATAATCTGGGAGGGGGCACGGGAGGAGGATTTGTTTTGGATCGGCTATTTATTTTTGTAAACTAAGAGGACAGGTTATCTATTTTCTGCACTATTGCAGTAAGATTTTTCATTTTCATTCAAGCAAAGGACTGATTAATTATTTGTTTATTATAAATAATATATGTATTGTCAAGTCATTATGTACCATTTAATCAGAATTATTCATCATCCTCTGCAGAAATGAATCTTCTATATTCCTAACTGCATATACATGTATTGCATACAGACAGGGTATTAAAGTTTGATTTGTATCTAGCCTTTTTTAAAAGTAATGGCAAATATGTTTTTGCCGAGCGGAGTTCGTCAAATGTTTTTTTAATGGTTTTGGAGCCATTGAAGACCGAAGAAGCTATAGACCAAATGATGCAAAATCATGATTTATGTGTGTTCCCCAGACCCTTTCTTAATCTGAAAATGCAAGTTTTCTTCAAATAATCTATTGACAATATTTTGGTCTGAAAGCAAAATGTATAGATTCAGTGTAAGACTTACGTTTCTAGGGACAACATCAAAAGACAAATATACATGATAAAGCAAAAATGTAATTCACATAGTTAAGTCTGTGGCTGCTGGGTTTTTTCAAACTCATGATCAAGTTACGAACAAAATTACTAAACTACAAAAGGAATGCAACACTAACAGAATACAGAAGGACAATCAATGAATAAAAGACAGATAAATAAGAAACATTAAGGATCCCGATAAAAACAGGAGCTACGTAAGAGGGAGAACAGAACTTGCTTCTTGCAAGTCACTCGCTGTGAACACAATTTGATACGGAGACAAGCGTTTTGTTTTGAACTTTCTACATGAGACATTTGCATCAATGTAGTTAATACGGCTCTGTAATAAAAGTGAGGTAAGGGTTCCTGAGAAGAGGTAAATGAAACCAATTTTAAGACATTTGAAGCATATTTAAATAATATTTATACTTTTATTCCCGATTTTTCTGGTGCCATCTCATACTTTCAATTACACCTGTTGAGTTATTTGCAATTGCAAGTCAGGTAATTTATTTTCAACCTACCACTGAACAAACCATTTATTTATTTTCAAAATCCTCCCCCCCCCCCCCCAAAAAAAAAATTTTCAAAAGGTCTTCCCCCAACTAATTAATTGGGTTGGGAACTGATCAATTACGGACGATTCTAACTTGTACGACAGCCACATAAAACTCATTTATATTAACAACAATGTGTGAACAAAACCAACAGACATAAAAGTTTATAGTTTGCTGTTCGGGTGAGCCAATGCTCCGTGTCGAAGACTGAACTTGTCATATCATGGTTTACTTTTAAAAATTGAGACTTGGATGGAGAGATGTCTCATTGTCACTCATACCACATCTTCTTATATCTATAGCAGGGACAAATGTCATAAGGGTGCAGCAGTCAGTATTGTGTTATAATCTTAATCATCAATATGTCAACAAAGAAAAACATAGAGGGATAAAGACATAGTCCATAAACAAAAATAAAAGACAAGAATTCAGAATAACAGAATGACCGGATGTATAAGTACCGAGCAACACTAAAGGTATATTACCAAAATAAGCACAAACCAGGAAACGTAATAATTTACAAATACAAATAAAAGAAACTATAATACGTAATTTAGATGATGAAACGTGTCAGTACCTAGAATCTAATGGTTAAGACAGCTATGTATTATTTGTGAAGTCGATAGGGAATATTTATCAACGAGGTACTGGTATCTTCCGATGAACCTTATTTTTACAGATAAAGTCGAGACGTTCTTTGAAAAAAGATTGGTTCATCGACTTTCTGCTAATTGTCGTGTTCTAAAGTCTGCGTAGCAACTGCAAGATCTTGAATACTAAATGAGTTGAGAAATGTATATCGCATATGCAGGTGAAATTAGTATATTGATACTAAAGTGGGAGAAAATGATCTTTTCAAAATAAAAATTGGTTTAGTTTGTCAAAGATTTTGGTACCGAGTGATTGCTTATATCAAATTCGAGGTAAAATGTCAGGAAGCTGTCTGAAGCAGTGGCGGATCCAGAAATTTTCATAAGTGGGGGCCCACTAACTGACCTAAGAGGGGGCCCGCTTCAGTCACGCTTCAGTGATTCCCTATATAAGCAACCAAATTTTTTCCCAAAAAGGGGGGGCCCGGGCCCCCCGGGCCCCCCCCTCTAAATCCGCCTCTGTGAAGGGACTCCAATTCGTTTCAAAATAAGAGGTCCACAAGGGGATGCGCAAAGTTCGTTCATATAGGAATGCCGATGATATGGTGAAAATTCGACCTCCAAATTCAACAAATAAGTTGTCCATCAGTAACTCTAGCAAACTTGTAACTTGTTTCTCTGTGTAGCATGTTATACCTTTTTGTTCATTAATAACAAAATATGACATATGGTATCCCAGACATTAATAGCGTATGACAGTTGTTATCTTATAGTTCATTTCTGTGTGTGTTACATTGGCGTTTTGGTTGTTGCACTTTTATGTTTCTGTTGTTTTGTTGTTTTCCTCTTATAGATGATGTGTTTCCATCGGTTTTAGTTTGTAACACGGGTTTGCTTTCTCTCAATCGATTTATGACTTTGAAACAACAGAATGGCTGCTTTGTCCAATTAGAATAGTAATCAATCATCAGAACGTGAATTTATATTATTTTACCATGGCTTGTTCTTTTCTGCTGATATTTTACACCTTGCTATATCTGCTTCCTGCAAATTTAAATACACATGATTTGAAGACTCCAATCTTCTAAGACTCTTTCATCTTGCAATAGTATTAAAACATTTGACTTTCTACACTTCACACAGGTATTTCCCATTCCAAGGTAAAAAGACAAATTGAAAAAGTTGGTTTTGCTTTGTTTCATAAAAAAGAATGACCAACGTAGATACAAGTATCAAATACTACTTTGTAATTCCTTTAATTCAAACAAAAAATTCTCTGAAACTAACATTATCAAGATGCTTGATTTCTTGATTTTTGTTACGTTTGGAGGATGTGTTTTTCAACAGAATGTCGACATTTCAATGGGAACAAATTGTGCACCTCTTCTGGCAGACTTTTTTCTTTATTATTATGGGGCTGACTTCATAAAGGATCTTCTTAGGAAGAAAGATAAGAAGTTAGCAATATTCTTAAACTTTACTTTCCGCTACATAGATTATTTTCTCTCACTAAATAATTCAATCTTTGGTGACTATGTTGAACGCATCTATCCCATCGAACTAGAGATAAAGGATGCAACAGATCATATCTTGACTTAATCTAGAAATTGACGATGGGGGTCTGTAGAAAACAAAACTTTACAACATAAGAGATGATTTCAGCTTCCCAATTGTGAACTTTCCATTTCTATGTAGCAACATTCCAGCAGAGCCTGCATACAGAGTATATATCTCCCAATTGGGGTTGTATTCAACCAAGAGTTCCAAATGGTGAAGTTGAAATCATCCCTTCATAAATTTTATGGAATCGATCATGAGTTTATTGACCGTTATGGAATAACTGTTTCACAGATGATATCGGAATTCTTTAGTCGAACTACAATCCCCTTCCCTTTTCATGAATGTGACCTACAAAATTAGACTATTATGGGTTTTGATAACAATCAATGGTTCATCCACAAGTTGCAAGCTTTATGAAAATGTCACTTATTGCTGTTTTGTCAGTGCTCATCACTTAAAAAATAAATAGTAATTTTTATACCCCACCCAATAATATTAACACTTTGATCATGTTATTTTGGCAATCTTTTTCAATACCTGTATATGCCCTTGTTTCAATTCAGGGGCTCCAGTTGCTGAGTGGTCTAAATAGTTACTACATTACTTTAAATACTAGCCAACAAACACTGTAATTACGAGTTCAAATCCCACCTGTGCAGGGGTACTTGACAACAAACAAGTCAGGCAAAAAAGCAGTGCTTAAAAGTGGCATTAAAAACAAAAAAATATAAACAAATTGGTTCACTTCATGTATAATTTATTATACTGTATCAAACTAGTGTTAAATTGGTCAGGTACCAGTATAACACTCCAGGTAAAAATTAAACACACTTTGTTCAATCAGAACTTTTTTGTTCACAAAACAACTTCTTTCTGTTTTGGTCTTTCGAGGGAGTCCAAAATTCAATCCTTTTACCTGTAGTCATGGGAACAGGTATCTGTTTTGAAATCTCTTCGGTAGATTTCATCATTCCATCAGTATGGCACCATTCAGGAAGGCCTTACTTTTATAATCAAGTCACTGAGGACATTAACATTTGTACTTGTGTCTTACTCAAATGTTGAAAGTCTTTATGTATATTTTGAAAATCTGAAAAATAAACAAAATAAATAAAAAAACAAAAAAATTGGATCATTTATTTTCATTTGAACCTCATTATCACAAATACTAATTGCTACCAAAATGGTTGTCATTTTTTTATTTAGAGAATTTGGATTCGATAATCATTCTTATATACTGTGGATTCATTATTATTTTGAGAAGTACCAATTTTTGTAATTTTTGTGGGTACAGATAAACCAGGAAATTTAATGTAAAACGAATTACAAATTCTTTATACAGTTGTAAGGCACATTGGCAAACATCATGACATCAAATATCCATGAAAATGTAAGTTTTTCTCAATCCATAAAAATTGGTACCCACGAAAATAAGTGAATCATTAGTCGTCTCTGTTAAACTTAAGGTGGTACCCAACACCTTCACTAAAATTTATTTGGCTCATCTAATTTGCATAAAATTTTGACAAAATATTTACTTTGACCCTTTGACCATAATATAAACATTTCAAAAAAATTGAACAAACCAATTTATTAGAAAAATTACACTGGTTATATAGCAGTTTGACAAACACTGATTTTGATTATTGAGAAGCTTAATATTCCCTTAACAACGACAACATAATTAAAACGTTTAGCTGATTTTACAGAGTTATCTCCCTGTAGTGTTAGGTACCACCTTAATCATAACTTTTATAGAATAAGAGCTTGATATATTGAAGGAAACCCTGTTGATTGCAGATGACTTTATGTGGATATGAATGGTTGCTGATATTTTATGGCTTTGAATGACTGTTTCCTTGGCTGGTTTACATAACTTTATGTTGATATGAATGCTTGCTGATATTTTATGGCTTTGGTTGACTGTTTCTTTGGCTGGTTTACATGACTTTATGTTGATATGAATGCTTGCTGATATTTTATGGCTTTGAATGACTGTTTCCTTGGCTGGTTTACATAACTTTATATTGATATGAATGCTTGCTGATATTTTATGGCTTTGAATGACTGTTTCCTTGGCTGGTTTACATGACTTTATGTTGATATGAATGCTTGCTGATATTTTATGGCTTTGAATGACTGTTTCCTTGGCTGGTTTACATAACTTTATGTTGATATGAATGCTTGCTGATATTTTATGGCTTTGGTTGACTGTTTCTTTGGCCGGTTTACATAAGTTGAACAATAACAACAATGAGACAACAACCCCGACCAAAAAGAGGAAAACAGCTGAAGGCCACCAATGAGTCTTCAATACATCTGAAAAATTCCTGCACTGGAAAGGGGTGGGGGGGGGGCTTCAGATGGTCTCTAAACCAAAATGTGAAACTAGTTCAGTGAAAATGGATGTTATACTAAACTTTAAAACATATAAATGAACTAATATTAAAAACCATACAAGACTAACAAAGGTTAGAGGCTGTTGACTTGGGATAGTTGCAAATAAAAACATCCTTTCCTGGATTTTTCTTCGTCAAGATTCCTGACACCAAAACATTTGAAAGCTTAATAAAGGCAACAGTAGTATACCGCTGTTCAAAAATCGTAAATCTATGGACAAAAAACAAAATCGGGGTAACAAACTAAAACTGAGGGAAACGCATTAAATGTAAGAGGAGAACAACGACACAACATTCAAATGTAACACACATAGCAACGGACTAAGCATTAGACAAAATCCGATGAGAATAACCAATATAACATCAAAACCAAATACATGAATTTGGGATAGAAAAGTACCGTGACACGTCTTATAGTAATGTGAATAAAATAGAACATACATGAGTATGCATATAGAATAAACAAATTTGTAAGTGACACTGACCTTGACCTAAAACAAATACTGCATATCTAGCTTTACATAAACATAATTCACATTCTTCCTCTTTTTCTGGACAGTCATAGCTGGTAAAATGATACTGAGGCCACCACGATTGCCTTAACTTCCAAATTTCTTCTAAAGTATGAATCGCCTCTAAACTGAAATGAAAATTTATAACCATTGCGACAGAATCTATTATAAATGAGAATAATACTTTATAAATTTGCATGTCTTCTGGGCGTTTTCCTGGATATACTTTTATCAGGATAACCCAAGTAATTATGAGGTCTTGCAAGGTTATTTTATTTTTTTCTTAGTTGAGGTAAGACGTCAAAGCAAAAATATAAAATAGCCTTTCAAGATGTCATGATTATTTGGACTATCATTAAGAAGGCTCAAATCAAAACATTAAAAAAACAGAGATGTGTAAATATGTAGAAATATAAGGAGCTATGTGAATAAAAGGGATCTAATTGAAGTTAAATACATCTAATGTCAACATTGCTGGAGACTTTTTTTTAAAATACCTCACTTTCCTAGTAATTTATTTACAAAGAATTTAAGGAGGTAGACCTAGGTTAAGGGAAATAACTCTTTAAATCATTAGTATGTTTGTGTCAACCATTTTCATAAATATATTCTAAGCTTCTAGGTAACATAGATTATTTTCAATCTGTTTCAGGTAAATGCTTAAAATACAAAAATGATGAAACTTTACTTTTACAAACACATAACTGATTTAAAGGGTAATCTCCCTGAACCAAGGTCTACCACCTTAAGTCATCAGTCATCAAACTACAAATGATACATAAGGTGTTGTACCACGAAACATAAATACATTTTGTTTCATTTTATTTCTTCCAATTTTAATGTTTACAAATTTTTTAATTTTTGAAATACTAAGGCTTTTCTATCTTAGGCATGGATTACCTTAGCTGTATTTGGCTAAACTTTTAGGAATTTTGGTCCTCAATGCTCTTCAACTTCTTACTTTATTTGTCCTTTTGAACTTTTTTGGATTCGAGCGTCACTGATGAGTCTTTTGTAGACGAAACGCACATCTGGCATATATACTAAATTTAGTCCTGGTATCTATGATGAGTTTATTGAAATGTTGTTTTGCTTTAACACACATTTTTTTGACAACAATTTGGTTTTGGGCTTAGGTTATAAATTGAACAAACATTTTATTCTTTCAAAACAATCTTTTTTTAAGTATGTGCATCAATCATTCTTACCAACCTTTTGTTTCTTGTATCAATCAAATCTACCAGTAGTTTCCAAGGTTCTAATTCTTGCTGCCAACAACTGTAATCCAGCAAATCAAACAGGAAATTCAAGGCGTCTGCTATCTTATTATCTGTAACAGAAAAATTATTCTTAGAATATAAACTAAACAAAGAATATTAAGAAAATGACTGAACAACAGATTAATTCACAAATGTGAGTAGGCCGCAAGTGAATTATCTGTGGTTTTTGGTCACAAGTTGAATATTTTTTTATTAGTTGTTCTTTTTTATTGCATTGACCATTTTAAATGGAAATGAAGTATAAAATACAAAGATCTATATCATTTTCTACATGTTTCCAATTTGTTTTGATAAAAAATGAGTAAGAGAGACTGAACAAAATCCCATTATTTCATGATGTTCGATGAGTGAATAAACTCATCATAGATACCAGGACTAAATTTTATATATACGCCAGACGTGCGTTTCATCTTCAAAAGACTCATCAGTGACGCTCGAATTCAAAAAAGTTAAAAAGGCCAAATAAAGTACGAAGTTGAAGAGCATTGAGGACCAAAATTCCTAAAAGTTTTGCCAAATACAGCTAAGGTAATCTATGCTTGAGGTAGCCTTAGTATTTCAAAAAAATTCAAACTTTTGTCAACAGTTAATTTATAAACATAACAATATCAATGATAATTCATGTCAGTACAAACAGTCATCTTACATGTAAAATTGTCTGTTTTTATTCAACTTGGAGATCAAGTTACTCTAGATTCGTTATTATTCGTTGGATACTAATTTTTCGTGGATTTGGTAAAGGTGAATCTAAAATTAAATGTTCAACCAAATGACAAATTTTCTATCAGCTTGTATGAAGACTGTCGCAAAACCCAAAATCAAATATCCACGAACATGTCAGTTTTTCTTCATCCATCAAAATTTGGTACCCACGAAAATACATGAATCTATGTGTTAGGTTCTTCATTACATCCAATGTAATAAATTTATCTATTTTTCATTCATTATTGATTTATTCCATCTGTTTATCTCTTTATTTTTTAACTTTTTCTTAAAATTGAGGATGTTTAAAAAGTAACAGTTCCCTATACAGGTTTTACATTTCTGTAAATTTGTTAAAATAAATACCAACCTTCAACCAGTTTGTTACATAACTGTAAAACCAAAGAATCTGAAGGACATTTTTCTGCTACATTCTGAAATATAAATTACATTGAATCTGACATTAATGGTGAATCAATCAAATCAATTTAGGTTGAAATAATGGTTAAAAATTGATACTATTCCAAAAAAAAATTAAATGCTACGATACCAAGTACAGTTATTTCTCTGTTTCGTAGCTCAATAATCTTTTTGTATCTGGTTGCATATTTTTGACAATCAATTGGGTTTGCTTGTTTTATTTTCATTGGTAAAATTTCAATTAAAGCATTAAATAATCTCTCTATTAGGTTTGCCAATAAAAAGCTCCCCCTACCCTTTCCCATATCTTAGGTGGAGAGTACAAAAGATATTGACCTAAACCTTATTCCAATCAACATGTACGCATCATTAAATATGAATCAAATAAATTTAACATGAATTGAAAAATATTACCTTTAATAATAGAATCTCCTCATTTGCAGAGAAACCATTTCTTACACAGAAATAGTAGACATATTTGTGAGCATTTAGATTCTCTGTGTTTCTGTCTCTGTACTCTGTCAGAATATCTTTTGCTTCATCTATTTTGTCATAGTGTTCTAAAATCTGAAACAGAAAAATAATTTTTACTTTTTGTTTATTATTTTTTTTATCAAATAGAGAAAGATTTTTTCTCACCGATCACGAAATGTGAAAATAGCACAAAAATGAAAGAAAAATTTCATAACATTTTGTTGAAGCAAATGGTTGAACCAAATTAAAGTTATAATTACAATTTTTGGGATTTACACAGATGGACAGGCTGACACTTAATGTCCCCTCTAGTGATTGCAGGGACATAAAAACTGAATTACTAGGAATTGACTTTTGAAATCCATTTGACATCAATTGGCATATTCACACCTCAAGAGTATCTTTTGTTTACTATCACAAACAAGAATTCTTAACATAAAACATTATATCCTGATACCCATTCCAAAACATTCTCTACCAGGACTGACATGAAGAATTTGTTAGCTTTTGAGTAAATTTGTATAAATACCTCTACATGTTTAGTAACAAATATATCCCAAACTCCAATCTCTCCAGAGACTTGCTGAAAACCAATCATAGCTTTCTGTGCATAAACAGCCATTATTTCTTCATAGTTAGATACAAGGTCACCTATAAATTACGGGTAGAATTACGGTACTGTCTGATAGTCCTTGTTACATACCTATATCTGTCAGACCTAAGTCTTAGTCACAAAAAGTGAAAGTGTTATTAGTAAATGTAAACTTAAGTTATAGTTCAAAATAAAAACAGGCTAGATCATGGTAAGGAGAGACACTTAACTTGATATGCATGTGACAGTTATAGAGGTACCAGTGTTGTATTACAACTCCAGTTTCTGATGCATGTCAAAGCATGGAGGGAAATAAAATTGTCCATTTTTTTCTAAAATAAATTCTGGACCCAATTTTTTCTGTTTGATTGAAAGTTTATGCTGAATTGAAACATAAATATAGATTTAAAAAAAATCTTGCATCTTTTGGGGATATCAATCCAGGAAAGTGGGAGGATATTTTGTTTACTGGAAGTGGTGCGGCCTAGTAAAAACAGCAAACAGAAAGTAGAAAAAATTGTTTTGACTTCAGGGTTACGTAACTTTTTATTCTTTGTTGCATGACCCACTTTTTTTTCAATTAAATCACAATTTCACATTAGTACATACATGATATGAACATGAATTTTTTTTCCAAGTAGCTTTTTCTATTTTATTATTTTCAAAGATCAGCTGTTTTCCATGTAAGCCTATGGAGCAGTCAATTACAAGACTGCAACCTAGAACAGGTAAATAATTTTGTATGTTTATAGATTATGCTTGATCATCTCAACAAGATTGATTTTCTCACTTGAGCCGGTACTGGGAAAGTGAGAAAAGCAATCATGTTGAGATGACTGATGATAAACTGTTTATAGCTATTTTACCTATGACGACGTTGTCAATTTCATGTCTATTTCATTAGCAACGCCACATGCCTTCATAGTTTCTAGCGATAATGTTCCATATCAAGCAAGAAGCATGATATGAAAAATTATCACAAAAAAAGATCAAAGGAAAAATGCACAAAATAGCGACAATAAACATTATTAAATTGTTGACTTACTATTTTCATCCAAATCTTTAATTTTCATCTTGAGAAACTTCCATTCTACATACCATACCAAACCTAAATACGATTTGTATAAAACCTCTGTGTGATAATCTCGAGTACTCTTTTGGAATCTTATCGGTTTTATTTTTTCCTAAGAAAAAAAAAACAAAATGGTCAACTCTCCATTCATTATTGAGTATAAACATTATATAGTGAAAACAATACAATATAAGGTGTCAAAACTGTAATTGGATGTTAATTTTAGATTTTAATTTGTCAAAAATAAAAACAAAGGAGTAGGTTCAGTACGACCCCTTTTTGGCCTCAAAATATAGCAGTTTTACAAAATTGTTAAAATGTATACTTTTAGTTATTTATTGGACAGTAGAATGCTTCTGCTAAATAAATATATTGTGTTTGACAATACAATACACATATATCGGGTACTAGCATCATTAAGTCATGCTTAATTACTGAAATCTTCACAATTTTAGCATTTTACAGTGGGATTTCCAGTGACACTAGAACGATAGAAAAGTCACTCTTCTTATGAAAGAGATAGAAAAGGTCTAAGAACAGGAGAGACAATTTACGCATAAAACCCGATATGCATAGGGATGAATATCTCTTAAAACACAAAACCATTATATAACTTTTATACAACCACTATAAATAAAGTATATGTTAAAGCTAAATGTGTTAATATATGATTTTTTAATTGCCAAACATGCTGTTAATTGAACAACCTACTGTTCAACATAGGGGTGTGTAAAAAACTGCCAGATTTGACTGCACATTTTTCTTTTTTTTTGAAAAAAATATATATCAAACCTTAATAATGTAGCTTTCTGGGTATCCAATTTTTAACGTGTTCCGAAATGTAGTTTCGTCACAAGAATTTTTCAAAGTTGTGTCATTTTGTCTATATGAATGTCGGTAAATTCGTATGATCGAGCACACCGACAAGTATATCGTTGGGACAACTCGATATAATGTAATCAATATACGTGAAAGATTACCTAATGTGAAGTTTATCAAAATCATCATAACATAATTGATCAACACATTATGTTTGAACAACATGAGTCCTACAATATAAGATTTAAAGGTGCATATCATTTACATTCAACGTTTTTATTGGATTTTTTTTTACTACAATGTAACCTCGAGGTTCAACGTTGATAGTAAAAAAAAATCCCAGAAATTTTTTGAATGATATTGTAAATGATATGAACCTTCGAATTCTTATAACATCGGAATAGAAAATATGTGATCCGAATTAACCATGCACGTGTGCTACAGAAGATTATGAACTTTTATGATGTACAGGGGGTAAGGGTTTTTCTTAAACAATATTATGATCCCAAATTTGATGAATTTTGTTGGCAATTCTTTAATATACACACTACATATAGCAAAGTATATATTAAATCTCAATGTATTATAATTAGGAAAAATGTTTGACTCGGTAAAAAAAAATCTTCCCCCTCCC
This sequence comes from Mytilus galloprovincialis, assembly GCF_965363235.1. NCBI lineage: Eukaryota > Metazoa > Mollusca > Bivalvia > Mytilida > Mytilidae > Mytilus > Mytilus galloprovincialis. The sequence continues at coordinate 103,983,069 of NC_134840.1, read as the reverse complement.
CCCGTATTGCATGTAATGGTTTAAACCTAAAGGATTCGCACTAACTGCCTAAAAGGGGTCTGCTCCAGTCTTGAATCAGTGATTTTGTTTATCATAAACAAAATATTGTCTCACACTGAAAGGGTCAGCCGGGCAACATGCACAGCCCGGATTGTCAAAACAACTAAGATTTACAAAAACGATTACAAACAAAAACCATCAGTTGGACAATCTTACTGGAATCTGATTATCTCTACTGATAAATAATGCAACACTAATGACACATTTAAGTTTTGGAATGATTTTATTCACAAAGAATGTTTCTCATTGGTATACATTTCTATGCTCTTGTCTTTTCAGAGTTTATATTGGAAATTAAAAATTGCTGCATGAAAGACACTAGCTCCACATTCCTATGCATATGATTTTCGATGTACGAGAATCATTCCATAAAATATCCGTTTGATATCCTTTCAATGCATGACACTGTCTAGTGGTTTTTCTGCCACAATTACAAGGAAAACCTGGCTAAACTTGTGCTAAATCAAACACTTGAATCTTACATCGCTATTGATGTTAAGCAATTATTTAAAGGGCCATCCGGAACTGTTGGGTTTTATGACAGTCTTCCTTCCATACACACCATCGCTGCAAAATAATTTGAACATTCAATTAGATGATTATAATATTATTTGGCAATCCAAAGAGAACCTGAAAACATCAGACCACAATAAACAGAGACCCCAAAAAAAGGCAATTTTACTTTACAATGAAATTGAAAAAGTAGTTAGTTACATGTCAAATCATCTTTTGGCTGTCGACAAAAAATAAATAAAATCTAAATTTCGTAGCATTTTACCCCCCCCCCCCCTTTTTTAACTGAATTTGTTCAAGGTATGGTGGTTTTACCCCTTTTCAGATTTCAGTATGTCATGTTGTATATCTTTTATAAATTAGATGAATTTCTAGCAAGTTTCTACGATATTCTTTATCATTTGTCAAAATACTATGCATCTGAATTAAATTGTTTACTATTTGAAAAAGCGTGCCTTCTTTTACTTTAATTTACTTCCCTTTATTTCACATAGCAACAAATATTAAAAACTGCCACATTTGACTGCATATCAATTTTTTTTCCAAAAAAAATATATGTCAAGCAGCATAATTAACTTTACAAATTGGGAGAAAATCAAGATGTTCCGACTATAGGTTAGTATTAAAAAAAAATAATGAAAGGTTGGCATGATTCCAGGTTTGAACCCTGACGACACTTAAAATCGAAAATTCACTTATTTACCTATCATATGAAGATACGTTGATGTGATAAACTTAACAATTAATAATTTACCTGGTGCATTATCATATTCACATTACGTTGACACGTCTCAGTTCGTCTGTGTTAGCTCATTTCAAGCTCGTAAACAATGTACACCATTTTCCGCTGTTCTTTACCGATTACCTCTAGTCAGAAGAGCCCACTGTTTACAGGGGCGATAATATTTTGTCACCGGTTCACGCACTGTTTAGTTATATTTTAGACGGTTTCTGTCTTAAACGAAAGTGGCCGCATTCGTGTTCTTTCTTAATATTGAAATGTAAGTCGTATTTGATGATAATACATAACATATATAAAGGTTGAGGAGGAACACAGATGTGGCCACTTTCATTTTTGACAAAAACCATCTGATAAGTGACAATTTTTGGCAAATTTGATAGATTTTTCATATTTAAGTTAGAATCGAGGCATTTTTGATGAGTAAATTATCTTAAATCATGAGTGGAAACACAGAAATGTCCACTGCTATGTCTGCTGCTACCACTGGATTAGCTTGTGGCAATCAAGATCTCTCTCTTATACAATCCTTCAGATAAGATGATTACAAACAAAAAGAACATAATACAGTTAAAAGAAAATACAACTGTACCTACATTATCTATTAAAAAAATCCCACAGTTAAAAGAAAATTTGACTGTCTGCTATCTATGAAAAAAATCTTTAAAGTAAAATCCTTCATAACTTATAAGTTCTTAATGAAAGAGATTTTATGCAAATCTCTTTAATCCAATCATTTGGTTAAAAATAATGATTTCTGCAATTGTTTGATTATTTTTTGATGGTATATCCGGCCGGCCTATCCTTTCACACATTTTTCATTCATTAAAACATCCCACTATTTTCTGAATGCACAGCTCTTAAGTTTTAGTTGTCTCCCCTTATTCTGTTATTCAAGTGTTCAACGTAGATAGTAGGCAAAAATTACTCAATTTTAATATTTTTACATTACTTTGGTACATTGATGTTTTATAAATGTATACATAAAGATATGCATGTGGAAAAATATTATCACAATAAATATCATTCTGACCTGTGAAATCTGCTTTGCATCATCAATTTTACCATGATGAAGTAAAAACATGAGGTACTCCAACAAAACTTCTTGACAACTGAGATGACGTACAGTCTTCAATTCCCTACAAATCAAATACATATCAATTAAACAGCTTATAGATACGCATTACGCAATCAAGCTTTACAAAGAGTTCATCAAAAATAAAATGAAAAGTCTTTATTAGGTTTGAATTATATTGAATGCGAATGGTCCCCAATTTAAGTCAGCAGTTATCATACACAAGATTGATAATAGAGGTTATTATATGAGTTATTATTGGGATTTTTATCAAAGCAACACAAAAAACAGCATTTAACATCAAACAGTCGCACACTTTAATGTTCATTTTATTTTATACGCAATATATATTTAAAAAATTTTAAATTAAAAAAGTTAAAAACATTTGCGCTAGCAGCTGGGAAGAAAAATGATAGGTGCAAATTGTTCAACCTTTATTATTTGTTTATCATATGCAACATGACTTGTTTCACACATCAAATATTGTTTCTTTCCTCTTGCTTGATTACAAGTATACGTATATACTTTGCTCATTGTTGAAGGCTGTACGGTGACCTATAGTTGTTAATGTCTGTGTCATTTTGGTCTTTTGTGGATAGTTGTCTCATTGGCAATCATACCACATCTTCTTTTTTATATTATATTTTTTTCTAAAAAATCAAAGGCTAGTATGAGCTAAGTCCAACTATTCCTGTCAGATCAGAAAATATATATAAACTTTGTCCTACGTTCAGTTCAAATAGCTAATGGGTAATTATTAAAAAACCTAAAACTGTTCTAATTAAATATTACAATGTATGTTTATGAAGAACAATTCTAACAGTTTTAAATTCCGCAAATATTGTCTAGGATACGGTAAATCATTCTAACTTACTTGACAAGTTGCTGCACCAATGGGACTGAAGACTCAGATACATACAGAGCTTCCATACTTGTCTGGAAATACAATAAACCATAGTACAATGAATTCTACAGACCATGTAAAACATATAGATTCCTACACTGCAACAAGTGTATTACGATATTTTTCCACTTGAGACAGTTAAATTTTATTATTTAAAGCGCAAGGCTTGACAAGCTTTTTAAATAATTAAAATTTAACTGTCGAGAGTAGAGAAATATCGTAATACACGACTTATAGTGTAAGAATCTGTTTCTCTGATGATTTTTATCATTCTTTTTCAAAGATTTTCAGAAACTTGTGTTCTTTATATGCGACGTCATCAGGTAAGGTGGCCCTTTTTCATGACCTCACAATAGGAAAACTCAGAAGAAAACAAACTATTTTAACATCATAATCAAATTTCGACTACCGCGGTAATCATTTGCTGAGAACAGATATTTTCTAGTGAAGAGAAACAGTTTTCTCACACCAGTCAGGAAATGTGAAAATAGCACACAAATTAGAGAAAGTTTTGTTCAAACCAAACTTTACTCATTACTGACTGCAGTACAGTGACTTATAGATGTTAATTTCTGTGTCATTTTGTCTCTTGCGAAGAGTTGTCCCATGGGAATTACCGTGGACATATCAGCAACAACATCATAATGTTTGAACCGACATTGATAAGTTTGACACAAACTTATCAAGTAGACTTCCAGTTGCTGTTGAAAATAAGAGTATACTTCGAAAGGCGCAAGTACATACATATAGATCGATTATCTGCAAAATATGTAAAATATCAGCTGCTCTACACAATATGAAATTTTTTTTGCTGCACTCACTCGACAAAAAGCCACCAAATAATTGATAAATTATAATACTGTACCTTCCAGAATGTTGTAAGTTCATGTTTAGATATCTGTTTTATGACTGGTACCACTTGAGACCATCTATGGGAGGACAAACATTCTCTGAGTACATCCAGTAGTTTGGGTATGACCATATCAACATTATTATCTCCCTTGGTACACAATGGATCATCTGCGTCAAAAATAATAATTCTTACAACATTCAAGATTAGCAACAATGATTTAAGTTGTATGAATAATTGAATTATCTGGATAAAAACAGACAAATTAACACTGCTATATGCAAATTTGTTGGCTATGATGTAAAGTCAAACAAGTTCCCTTAAAATGTTGCATCACACAAATTTGACATCATAATTAAAAAGTGATTTGTTGTTTCACTTTGATGTCAGAAGTTTATCAGGAGACTGATCTAGTCATCTTAGTCATAATTCAGCTATATACTAAAAGTGTTAATATATCTCACTCTATTAAAGCATGAAAAACAAATACTGTACACCAATCAGAGTGCAAAAGTACTTAATCTATAACGCTAAATACCCTAAGTCAGTGGTTGTCTTTTTTGCCTTATAGATTAACTCTGATGTGTCATCTAATAAAAATCAGTTCACCTCTCATCAGGAGTATGATAAGATGACTACTGTAAATTCGGAGATTATTGTGTGTATTTATTCAGAGATTATTGTGTGTATTTATTACTTAGATTTTGTCATTTTAAACTAAAATGAGATTTTAATTTTAGCAATATTGAGAGAAATCTTGTTTAATTCACAGAAAAAGTTTCAAAATGTGAGTTAAACTTATTGCTGTTTTAACCCTTTCGCATATTTTGCAATATTAAAAACATCGCAATAACTTCTGAATTTACAGTATTTGTGTTGTGTTAAACATCCTCCAATAAGTGTATATGATATACTTACACATGTATATCATTTACGCCACAATAAATGGTCAAGGGAGATATAATGACTCATATTGTTTATATATATATCTATACATGTATTATTATCAGTTTATGGTATTTACCTGTTTTCAGTTCTGTGTTCAACTTATTTAACCAAATCAGTGGTGCACTTGGATCTTCTGGTGATGAATCAAACAAAATTTCACAAATGTCCCTCTGCAAAAATAAAATATTAGAACTTGTAAATACATCAGATGATCTGACATACAAATATATCTGTATATATGTAAAATAAATAAACAAACAAAATGCTCCGCAGGGTGCAGCTTTATATGACCGCAGAGGTCGAACCCTGAAAAGTTGGGGCAAGTATGGACACAACATTTAAGCTTCATACAGCTCTGAATTTAATTGTGATTAAATAGTTGACCAAACATAGGTTTCTGACACAGAATGAATGTGGTCTAAGAACTTAAACTTAAAAGCTTAAAAATTTTAAATTGGACATTTACCTATTATGGTCCAATATCCAAAATCTAAATACATGGTTATATTCAGCACATCATAGAACCCAAGAATTCAATTTTTGATGAAATCAAATAACGTTAAATTTTAGACCTTTTTATAGACCTCAATGTGGACCAATTACAAAAATGTATATAACAGGGCCCAAATATTAAAATCTAAATAAATGGTTAGATTCAGCATATTGAAAAACCCCATATATTCAATTTTTGTTGAAAGCAAACAAAGTTTAATTTTTGACCCTTTGGACCTTAATGTACATGTAGACCAATTTGAAAACGGGACAATACTGGGCAATTGAATATTTCTTGCTATTGCGCAAAACTGTGCAATTGAAAATTTCTTGCTATTGCGCAATATTGTGCAATTAGATATTTCTTGCTATTAATTGAAGACTTCTTGCATTGCACAATACTGTGCAATTGAAAATTTCTTGCTATTGCACAATACTGTGCAATTGAAGATTTCTTGCTATTGCGGAATACTGTGCAATTGAAAATTTCTTGCTATTGCACAATACTTAATATAATAATTTTGGACCCCAATTTGGACCAACTTGAAAACTTGGCCCATTATCAAAAATCTAAGTACATGTTAGATTCAGTATATCAAAGAACCCCAAGAATTTAATTTTTGTTAAAATCAAGCTAATTTTAATTTTGGACCCTTTGGACCTTAATGTAGACCAATTTGAAAACAGGATTAATAATTAGGAATCTGAATACACGGTTAGATTTAGCATATCAAAGAACACCAATAATTTTATGAAATCAAACAAAGTTTAATTTTGGACCTTTTTGGTCCCTAATTAATTGGTACCAAAACTCCCAAAATCAATCCAAACCTTCCTTTTGTGGTCATAAATCTTGTGTTAAAAGTTCATAGATTTCTATTAACTTATACTAAAGTTATTGTGCAAAAACCAAGATAAATGCTTATTTGGGACCTGTTTTTGGCCCCTAATTCCTAAACTTTAACTGTTGGGACTAAAACTCCCAAAATCAATCCCAACCTTCCTTTTGTGATCATAGACCTAATGTTAAAATTTCATAGATTTCTGTTTACTTATACTAAAGTTATTGTGCGAAAACCAAGAAAAATGCTTATTTGGACCCTTTTTGGCCCCTAATTCCTAAACTGTTGGGACAAAAACACCCAAAATCAATCCCAACCCTCCTTTTATGGTCATAAACCTTGTGTTTAAATTTCATAGATTTCTATATACTTTTACTAAAGTGTGAGTGTGAAAACCAAATGTCTTTGGACGACGATGACAATGACGACAACGACGACGCCAACATGATACCAATATACGACCAAAAAATTTTCAAATTTTGGGGTCGTATAATGAGCCATGGCAATTCATGTGCTTTTCCCTAAGTTCTAAAACAGTTCTGAGAATATTTGTGAGATACTATAAATAAAATGCTTCGCTGAGCACAGTCTGATTATGATAAGACCTCAGAGGTTGAACCCTGAACAATTGTGGAAATTTGGACACAATATTCAAGATTGATACTGTCTACTGTGTCCAAATTTTCAGGGTAAGACCTGGGAGATCTTATCAGGCTACGGTTGGCAAAAAATATGTCTGAATATGGATTGTGATCATATTTTGGACATAATTTAGGTTTCTGACATAAAATAAATGTAATCAATGATCTTAAAAACTGGAATTTATTTACATTTTACTACATATATGCATGTATGAGATATATGATATCCAAAATCTAACAACATGGTTAAATTCAACATTTGATAAAAAAAAAAAAAAAAAAGTTAATTTCAGTTGAAATCAAACAAATTTAAATTGTGGATTTTAAGTGGATTCTAAATTACAAGCACGATACATTGGCATCACTTATCAATGCTTATTACTAGTTTGAATGATATATTATTAAATTATTTAGATAATTGAAAGTACAAATGTACATATATTTTAGAATGTAGGACAGAAAGTCACAGGACAAAAAGTCACAGACAAAAAGTCACGGACAAAAAGTCACAGGACAAAAAGTCACAATTCATTTTTTTCTTTGAATAAAAAATGCTTATTTATAAAAAATATTTTTTTATATCTCTTGAACTTTTGTATAAAATCTAACTTTGTAAACAGAATTTATCCAAAAAATATCAAAGTAAATCAAATAATTGTTAAGAAAACAAAATGTCAAAGTGGCTCAGCACTTAAATAGCTTCATAATGCCAAGAAATCTTTCTTTTGCATGATTAAAATTAAATAAATCTTCATTTTTCAAGTAAAATGACACATTTCCTAAACTTTAATATGTATATATGTATTAAAAAGTAAATATTTCAAGATATTTCTCTTATATATTCAAACAATTGTCAACATATTATTTGTGACTTTTTGTCCTGTGACTTTCTGTCCTACCAAATTTGTGACTTTATGTCCTGTGACTTTATGTCCTGTGACTTTTTGTCCTGTGACTTTCTGTCCGTTTACCATATTTTACATTATATTACATTATATTATATTTATTTGACCACCATTATTGGACATCACAAAGGTTCCTGTAAAAATTTGACATCATAATACAAAATATCTGAAGCCACAATGGAAAGGTGATTGTTGTATGACGTCAATAGTTCAAGTTGGACAGATTCTCGGGTCAGCCGGAAATAGCGATAATGCGTATTAGGTAGTGTCAAGTCCTGTCAAAATATACATGATATATGTTCCTGTCCATACCAATGCATGAGCCCAAATCTTGTTAACCAAGTCTCCTCAATGATGAAAAGGGTTTTGAATCCAAATAAATTTAAGCCGCTAATAATTAAAAGAGTAAAATCCCGCTAAATTTGGGACTACTTTTCCCAAGTGACGAAGTGTGGCTAGTTGGTAGGACTAAATTATTCGAAACTTTCTCCTCCTGAATAGAGGGGTAAGTTGGATTTCAAAAGACTGAAATTTTATTTAAAAAGTGAAAACAGAAAAGTGGGGCGAGTTGTCTTACATCCTCTTCCACATGAAACACTGGTTTCCTACAATATTAATAACACAATTGATTTAAACATTCTAATTAAAACATCCAATACCAATGTCTCTATTAGAGGGTTAGGTTCTGTGGTCTGCATTTTGAAATTAAACACGTAAACACGTGCAACTTCTTGTTTACATTTTTTCGAGCTTTTCTATCCTCTTCTTTAAACATCTGCACTGAGACAAAGGTGTTCTGAACAGCAAAATCGTTGAAACGTTTTATCCTTAGTAAAAATTAGATCCGAAGCAAAGTAAATATTGACATTGAAGAAAAAATTTAATCTCCATTCGGCTTTGGCCAACTCATCAATAAACACCACAGCGTTTGTCTATTATAATATTTAGGTATGCACTGCTTTCAAACTCAGTACAGGTTTATTCAATCTTTTCAGAGACAGCTTATAAACTTTTGTTAAATAATGCAATACATAAATACCTTCTTTACAAATGTATGTTCATTTTTCACTCCCAACATATGTTACAAAAAATATATAATGCTAAAAAATGTTATTTCCGATTCTGTAATACTTGATAGATTGACAAACATACTGTGACATCAGACACTCAGAAATTTTATGGAGACACCTGTCATTCACAGGCTTTCGGGTCGATCCGGCCCCACATCGATCCGGCCCATATGTGAAGTCGATCCAGCCCCAATAAAAAAATTATTTTTAAGGAATAAAAATACATATATATTAATTGTAATTCATAAATGTTTTGTAACCGGAGAGCACGAATTTCATTACAAAATTGCTTGTCTCCACCGGGACTCGAACCCGGGACCTATGTGTTACAAGGCAGCGTGCTAACCGACTGAGCTAAAGAAGTACTTCCTTAGCTCAACCGCTTACGGCTGACTAAGTATCTACCAAATGTTCTAAGGGAAGCAATCCCATCACAGTTTATTATTTTTATTATAATGTTAAAGGTGTACGGTAAAAAAAGTAAAAAAGGCCTTTGAAAAATATTTTCTTTAGATGAGTATAAAACAACTAGGTTGATTATGTCTTTATTACAAGTTTTCAAGATTATTGGGTATAATTATATTAAAACGTATATAACGTAAGGGTACCCAAATTGCCACGAGTACCTAAATTGCACCTATTTAGAAAAAATAGCAACAGAAATCTTGCAAGATTTCCTAGAGACTAAACAATTTGTATTTTTATGATTTGATACTATGCACGTCTTTCAACATAGGTGAACATATTTAGATATACACAAAACGTTCACAGTATTTATCAACAGATGGACTGTTTACTGAAAAAGCAAAATGTACGAAAACGTCACCATGCGACGTCATCAAAACGTCATCTTTTTTAAAATTAGCAAATACAATATATTTTAAGTATCCATTTCGTAAAATATGAAGAATAAGCATGGACTAATATCCAATTGTTCAAAATATTTGAAGAAATTAAACAAAAGCTCGGTTATTAGACTTTTGACGATGTGAATTTAAGGAGGATTTCTTTTTGTCGAGTATCAAGTATCGAGTAACAAAAAGTGAGTATCGAACTATAAAAAGTGAGTATCGAGTTACAAAAAGCGAGTAGTGAGTAACAAAAAGTGAGAAGCGAGTTATAAAAAGTGAGTATCGAGTTATAAAAAGTGAGTAGTGAGTAACAAAAAGTGAGTAGCGAGTTATAAAAAGTGAGTAGCGAGTTATAAACAGTGAGAAGCGAGTAACAAAAAGTGAGTAGCGAGTTATAAAAAGTGAGTAGCGAGTAACAAAAACCGAGTATCGAGTTATAAAAAGTGAGTAGCGAGTAACAAAAAGCGAGTATCGAGTTATAAAAAGTGAGTATCGAGTTATAAAAAGTGAGTAGCGAGTAACAAAAGGTACTTATCATTTTTATATCAGCGCATCATAGTTCATTGCAAAGGATATTCATTTTAATTCATTAATTTAAATTGATATATTTTGTTTGCCATTTTGAAAGAACTAATGTTAAAGTAATATACTAAAATACATATCATTCTTATAAATGCAGTACGACTGTGCAAGACCCCCATGTGTGTTTAAGTTTGCTTACGCCCATTTCGTTGTGTCACAGCCAACTACCTTACCCCTAGATGATCATGTGTCTATATTAAACTATAAACAGAGACATCTTTATTAAAATAGTACGTCAGCTTGAAATTTCCAATTAGTTTAAAAAAATAATGAAAATAATAATGAAAACCTATCTGTAAAATACACCTTTTCTTTACAATTAAGGAACTGAAAATAGATACATGTACAAGGAAAGAATTTTACTTTTTAAATCAAATTTTGAATTTGTAAACTTATGACAAAGTTTATAATATGTTATCCTCAATTGGAACTTTAAATAGTAATTTTTGGATTCAAAACCTATGACTGTAATTTTTGCTCTAGAAATGATATAGGTGATGAATTTCATTACTTGTTCCATTGTGAAAGAATACTTTTATAACCATACCATAACGCTTGTTTGGAGATGAATTAAAATTGAGAATGGAAATGGGGAATGTGTCAAAGAGACAACAACCCGACCAAAGAACAGACAACAGCAGAAGGTCACAAACAGGTCTTCAATGCAGAGCGAAATTCCCAGACCAGGAGGCGTCCTTCAGCTGGCCCATAAACAAATATCTATACTACATGAACTAGTTCATTGCTAATGAACACCATACTCAACTCCTAATTGTACACAAGAAACAAAAATTAAAAATAATGCAAGTCTAATTAGTATTCTTCTTGACATGCTAGTGCTTTGAATTGGAAAACGAAACAACATAACTCCGGGGAGGACTGAGGCTATAATTTCAATTTGTATATTGGTGTTTGAATAAAAGATTTTTCATAATTACACTTTGTATTTTTATGAATAAATTTACAAATTAGCTAATTATGGGAATATTTATCAAAACGTTAAGCAATAATCCAGGAAACATACACTATACCTGTATTAGTTTTGTTAAAAAATGCATATTAATATTGGTAGTAAGGACCTACATGTAGTTCTTAATTGAGATCCTCATCAGATATCCCTGGCCATATATTTTCCTTTTTGTCATATAAAGAAATGCTCGAATTTAATATGTACGTACGGGAAACAAGGAACATTATCCCCAGACAAAAAAAAATGATTCTAAATACATAGATATAGGAAAATGTGGTATATGAGTGCAATGAGACAGACTCTCCATCCAAGTAACAATTTATAGAGGTAAATCATTGTAGGTAAAAAAAAACAGCCTTCAACACGGAGCCTTGGTTCACACCGAACAACAAGCTACACGTTCATAAAAGATGAATTTTATTACAAAGGATAATCATCATGAATTATACTGGAATTGTCCTTTGACCTCACTGATATTAATATGTTTATGTGTTGATCTGTGATGGGTATATATGTTAATGAAATCCTTCACCGAATACGGGACCACAATATTACTAGTGGTAGACCCCAATGTTCAACAGTCTTCAATTTCTACCAAATATGGGCTGTCAAAAAAAAATGCTAACATTCCAATTTTCAATAACAGTTAACAGCAAATATATTATCACAAAAACAGATAACAAAAACCCTAATAGTCCAATAACAGCTAACAATGAATAAGACAATAACAGCTAACAGCAAATATATTTTCAGAATAACAGATAACAAAGAATCAATTTGGCCCATAACAGCATAACAGTTAAACCCCTTGCTCCCCTCTTTGGTTGCCAATGAGACATATCTCCATCCATGACAAAATCTCTTCAATGTAAGCAATTATAGGTCACAGTACAGCCTTCAACATGGAGCATTGGCTTGTGCCGCAAAGTAAGCTGTAACCCCCCAACTTCACATGTAAAACAATTCAGATGAGATTAAACAACACCCAGATTTAAATACGAAATCATCAATGTTAAAACATGTATATATGAATTACAGTAACAAGAGACAACAAAAATCATAGATTTCTTACTTGGAACAGGTAAGTTAGGAAACCGTATATATATTTAGGGAGGTTAAAAGTATGTGCAGGATCTGTCCCTTTCCTCTAACATAGGACAGTGGCATTACCGGTACAGCACAACATAAGAACAACCAAGTAAAACTCTGAAGAGAACAGCTTTTAAGTTTTAACTCATCGGGTCGATACTAAGCAAACTATAAACAAATAATCAGGTTAGATGACGAAATAAAAACATTTATCCTGATTTAGAGTAATTTATAAATAAAGTAAAACGACTATCCTTTGCAATGAATTCATATAAAATAGCAAGGTATCAAATTGTATTGAAAGCCTTCAGAATTAGTAAGTAATGAAAAGGGAAACAAACCATGAGATGATCATTCGTTGAAAAACCAAAAATATAAATGGTAGCTTTTGTTACTCGATACTCACTTTTTATAACTCGATACTCGCTTTTTGTTACTCGCTACTCACTTTTTATAACTCGCTACTCGCTTTTTATAACTTGATACTCACTTTTTATAACTCGATACTTGCTTTTTGTTACTCACTACTCACTTTTATAACTCGATACTCGCTTTTTATAACTCGCTACTCACTTTTTGTTACTTGCTCCTCACTTTTTATAACTCGATACTCGCTTTTTGTTACTCACTACTCACTTTTTATAACTCGATACTCACCTTTCATAACTTGATACTCGCTTTTTGCAACTTGATACTTGCTACTCGACTAAAAGTAAATCTCGAATTTAAGCATGGATGCAATTTGGGTACTCCTCATTACAGAATCATGGATAGTTTGGAGGTTGATTCAAACCCATTTTTTTATGACTCAATATATTTTTCAAAATTAAATTGGTGTACCTATACCATTAAGAAGGATAGGGCTACAAAATAAACACGGTATGGACATTTTTTTCTTGATCATAAAAAAACGTAGGTGAAAAAACTGTCAAAATAGGTGCAATTTGGGTACCGTCACGTTAAAAGAATTCAGACATCAACATTAATCAGCAGTAATTAGCATTTTCTTTTAATTGACTGTGATCCTAACAAGTCTTTCATCTTGTGTAACATATAATAACAAATAGTTACATACATGAACGGTACAAGCCGATCCCCAAGCTGATACATATAAACTTTGTTTTTCTTTTTAAGTTCTTAAAATTTCTAAAATTGAGAAATGTTGTTTGATTTACCAGATCCTTTCTATAAAAGAGTGCTGATATTATATTTTAGAGAGTGAAAACGTGCATTCAATGTCATTGTTTTGTTGTTTTCTTGCAATAAAGAATAATGGATACTCATATGACTTTTTTTTTATCTACACTATTCAAAATATTGTCAAAATAAGAAAAATATATTGACTATATCTGATGTTACAAAAAAAAAAGTGTTATAGAATAGAATATTTTTATATGTTATAGAAGCCTATGATGTAACCTGAAAAAAAAATACAAAAAATTATTATAATATACACCAACCAGAAGATCAAACTATAAAGACCTTGTTGAAAAACAGATTACCTAACTTTAATTAATCAGCATTGGATTGAATTAAGTGATTACGAGTGGCATTACCTTAGTTCACAATCATCAGACAACTGTTGAATAAACAAACCGATTATAGACTAATGATTTCCATTGGACTGTAAATATTTATTTAGCTATTCTGTGTGTGAACTGAATAAAATAAAAATCGCCATGAAATTCAAAGTAAAAGTTATCATGGAAAATAACTTCATAATTTAAAAAAGTAGAAACTGCGATACAAACAGACACAATAACACTAATTTTCGTATGGATTTAAAATAGTCCGTTAACTGGTACTCCAATACTTCACTGACCTGTTATCATCCATCATTGGTCGGACACTTTTTTCAAATTCCATTTATACTGTTAAAGTTTGTGACAAATTCCTCCAAAATCTAGTTAATTCATATTTTATTATGGGGCCAGATCGACTTGGGGACGGATCGACGTGGGCCGGATCGACTTGGACTGGATCGACTTTGGGCCAGATTGACTTGGGGCCTGATCGATTTGGGGCCGGAACGACCGGATACCATTCACAGTAAACATGGTAAAGGCTGGAAAAAAAAGATTGATTACAGCATCGGCTAGCTGCAACGTTGGATGCTTTCCTGACGTTTTGGCCATGAACCAGTTCAGCCGTTTGTCGTTGTGTCCATACACTAGTTCTGTCCTGGTCCTTTGGGTCCATTAATACCATTATACATTTTTCTTTATGTCCATGATGTCTGTGCTTATCAATGTTAGAATAAAAATTTTATGCATGTAGGTTGGTGGAATATGATAGTTTTATTGATAAATATAACTACATGTATGATGCAGTGTACGGACAATGTCCAATGAAAACCCTATTTATGAATTTTATTCAGTATGCTTGCAGAAAACTGTCATACTGTCATGACGGTATTTGTTTCATCAATCTTCAAAAAAAGTATTAACACCATGATAAAAAATGATTGTATGGTCCAAACAATTTTTGTTACATAGCCAAAATGGTACATCGCCAAAGCCAGCTCCTTGGCCAAAAGTTCTTGTTTCTGGTACAATAGTTTTAATAAAAAAAATTAAAAACGGTCTACAGAAACCTTTTTTGCTTGTTTTAATTTTCCTCACCATACCTATAGTCTGCCAAGATTTCTATTTACTTTGAAAGTATTTAACCCTTTGACTTAAGAAACATTGATTTCTCTTGCCAGCAATTGTATTTATACCTTTAAATTAAAGTTAACTACATGTACATGTACTTGAAAACCAACCGATTTACAATTTACAGTATGATATATACATTGTATGTATAATGATAATAGGATTCCTGAAATTCAAACAAATAATAGTAGAACATCATGATGACATCATACATGTATGAAAAATACATATATATATATATATATAACTTGGAAGTATTTTTGAAGAGGTTATCTGAAATTCTTCACACATCTTTAAAGATGAAATAGGAAATAATTGATGCAGGCTATACTTTATTGTAGTTTTAACATGGGTAGGTATTATATTTGTGATTATTTTTGCCCAAGCGAAAGTGAGGGCTAAAGTAACACGAATATATTGCCTACCCATGTTTTAACTAAAATAAAGTATAGCTTGCATCAATTATTTCGATTCTGATTAGGTTAATTAAAGTAATTTCTATGTCCGTTAAGTATATGTGTAAAAGCGTTTGTGTAACCTCCCATTTCGTTTGTAAAGAAGCAAAAGGCTGGCACTGTGATTTTTTGAGGGAGGAGTTTGAACAGCCAGCATGAAAGGTTGTCGTATCTAGATCAAATATCTCAATTTCAGAATGCAACACATATCAGTCATAATAAATGAATTCGTAACATCATGTGCACCATTTAAGAGTTTGAAAGTGTTTTAAAGTTAAGGAAATAAATTAAGTGCATGATAATTTGATAAAATTCATTATTTTGAAGAAGTTAATATACGCATGTGCAAAAATTTTTTATTGGATTTAGAGCATGGGTTTGTTCACAAAATGAAAGAAGCATGTCATATTAGAATTGTATTTTCTCCATAGATCTTCACTGATATATATCCTGTAATGTCTTAGAAATATTGACAATACATATTTCAACACATTTTGGGATCTTAGTGGCCTAGACTGGCAAGTGGTTGAAGGCCGTACATTGCCCTATAATGGTTTACTTTTATAAACTGTTATTTGGATGGAGAGTTGTCTCATAGGCACTCACACCACATCTTCCTATATCTATTAGTAGTTTATCTATAGTGATCAGTAGTTTTATCAAAACTGAAAACAATTATATTTCAAAAAGTGCTTAAAAATCAAAATTTTTGATCACGAAAATTATGCAAATGATTGACACAATTTGGAAAGAAATAATAGTGAGGACCAGCACATTAACTTCAATGACCATTAGGGAAAAACACATTTTGAGAAATCTGGTTTTGTTACAAGCATGAATTTTATAGTGATATACTTTGAACCTATCTTAATCAACATAATTAAATTATAAACACAGGATTTATTTTACATTTAAGATATTTTTATTTAAAATAATATAGGTTACTATTATGTGTATTTTAAAAAAAGAATTGTTATACATTGTGTCTTCTTAGATTGTGCTACATACCTGTATACCATGTAGTCCTTGAAACATACATTGTCTTATTAGATTTTGCCATATACCTGTATACCATGTAGTCCTTGAAACATACAATTTTGTTTACATTACAGATATCAAAGATGATTCTCCAATCATTGTCCATTCTCTTTTTGTGTGTTACAATAACAACACAACATCAGAATCAAGCTTTCCCTCCCGGAGTCCCTCCACAGCAACAACACATGCATCAACCACCTGGAAATCAACAGCAATATCAAGGTCAAAATCAACAGTATCAAGGTCAACAACAACAAAATCAACAGTATCAACAAGGTCAAGGCCAGCAAAATCAACAGTATCAACAAGGTCAAGGCCAGCAACAACAAAATTTACAGTATCAACAGGGTCAAGGTCAGCAACAACAACAGTATCAACAACCACCTCAAGGACAACAAAATACACAGCAATTCCAACAGCAGCCACCACCAAATCAAAATCAAGGTCAAGGAGGTCATCAGGGTCACTCTGGAGGTCATCATACCTTCAATCAGAGGGAAAATGTACATAATCAAGAGTAAGTTTGTTTATAAGCTTTGCAATGTTTTTGAACGCAGAAAGTGAATTTTAATTAAAAGTTCAGTAGATTATGATGAATTACAATTATTTTTAGAAAATCTCTATCTGAGGAGGATAAAAATATATACATTATGATAAATTATGCATTGAAAATCAGTTTAAGTTCAACCACTGAACAACAGACTCCTGTATATATTTCATGACAAATGATGACCTATTCATATATTTTTTAGATATCACATTACAAGTACGTGAACAATCTTTCATATCTTAATTAGAATTAAAAGGATTATATAATCTGTGTCAATTAAAGCTCTGGCAGAAATAGATGTTTGTCCTTTTGAAATATAGAATATTTCACTTTTTGGAATGGTTTGCTCTGAATATTTTTGTTGAAGTTTAATATACCATGTTTATAAGATATATGTATTTATTAAATGAATATGAAGCAAGTTCCAATAGAACAATTTATCTTTTTTACAGACATATAAAAGAGCATTTAAAAGAAGTCGTGGACAAACCAGAGAAAGAAATGACTGATGATGAATTAGAATTCCATTACTTTAAATTACATGATTATGATGGTAACAATAAACTTGATGGGGTAGAGGTTACCAAAGCTATCACTCACTTTCATGATGGTAAGTCTATCCAGTCACCAGTAATGTAGGTAGAATAGTTACATGATTATGATGGTAACAATAAACTTGATGGGGTAGAAGTTACCAAAGCTATCACTCACTTTCATGATGGTAAGTCTATCCAGTCACCAGTAATGTAGGTAGAATAGTTACATGATTATGATGGTAACAATAAACTTGATGGGGTAGAAGTAACCAAAGCTATCACTCACTTTCATGATGGTAAGTCTATCCAGTCACCAGTAATGTAGGTAGAATAGTTACATGATTATGATGGTAACAATAAACTTGATGGGGTAGAAGTAACCAAAGCTATCACTCACTTTCATGATGGTAAGTCTATCCAGTCACCAGTAATGTAGGTAGAATAGTTACATGATTATGATGGTAACAATAAACTTGATGGGGTAGAAGTAACCAAAGCTATCACTCACTTTCATGATGGTAAGTCTATCCAGTCACCAGTAATGTAGGTAGAATAGTTACATGATTATGATGGTAACAATAAACTTGATGGGGTAGAAGTAACCAAAGCTATCACTCACTTTCATGATGGTAAGTCTATCCAGTCACCAGTAATGTAGGTAGAATAGTTACATGATTATGATGGTAACAATAAACTTGATGGGGTAGAAGTAACCAAAGCTATCACTCACTTTCATGATGGTAAGTCTATCCAGTCACCAGTAATGTAGGTAGAATAGTTACATGATTATGATGGTAACAATAAACTTGATGGGGTAGAAGTAACCAAAGCTATCACTCACTTTCATGATGGTAAGTCTATCCAGTCACCAGTAATGTAGGTAGAATAGTTACATGATTATGATGGTAACAATAAACTTGATGGGGTAGAAGTAACCAAAGCTATCACTCACTTTCATGATGGTAAGTCTATCCAGTCACCAGTAATGTAGGTAGAATAGTTACATGATTATGATGGTAACAATAAACTTGATGGGGTAGAAGTAACCAAAGCTATCACTCACTTTCATGATGGTAAGTCTATCCAGTCACCAGTAATGTAGGTAGAATAGTTACATGATTATGATGGTAACAATAAACTTGATGGGGTAGAAGTAACCAAAGCTATCACTCACTTTCATGATGGTAAGTTACTACAGTCACCAATGTTAATCAGTAGTATATATTGTAGAATAGTTCCTGTATTTATTTTAAAGTTGATATCATCTTTAGTAGTTAGATATTTGTGTCTATTTGCACACTGCTAGCTGCCACAAAGTTGAACCATACCAAGAGATTGAAATTCATAATTTTTGTTTTCATTTATAATGTATATTTTTTTTATTGTGATTTCAACACATCTACTTTTTAACGACCTTGACTGGCTGTGAAGCCCTTGCATGGTCAGCTCTATGCCCTGCGGCATTTGTACACATTAAACTGTTTCTGCTAACCACGTTTTTAGCACACCTTGCCATAGGAAATGTGAGCTATTGTCAGCACGTCACTTGGCCTCCTTCGTCATCCATCCAGTGTAAACTATTTCAAACATCTTCTGCCCTGAAACTACTGAAGTAATTCCAACCAAACTTAATCTTAATGATCCTTAGGGTATCTGGAATAAAGGGGCATTAGGCTAGTTTGCTGACAACATGGATAAGTGTGTCTTTGAACCATATCGTCAGCTTATATTGTGTATTTAGCAGATAGTTTATAGGAGCTGATCCAGCACATCTTTTCAGCTGTAAGGACTCAGACCTGACTGGATCATTAAACACTAAAATCCTTTATCCATTAAATTTCCACAAAATTAAGGAGTGATTTTCTTAAAAGTTTCATACTACGAGGAAAATCAGTACCAGATATAATTTGATAATTATTTAAATCTCATCAAAAGTTAATGTGTATTGTTTTTACCTGTAAACATGCCTTAATGTTTTAATCCTTGTTTCAAAATGTATTGGATAAATTTCTTATGCTGAAAATGTTATTTTTCATTTTGAGTTACTTCCCTTTATTTGTATGATATCTTAAAATTTTTGGATAAATGACTGTTGTATAACTTGTAAGCTTAGCTTGAGATATTTGATAAACTTACTGAAACATTTGTATGTTGAGCTCTTTTTTTTTCCTGTAGCTTGGTCTCTGTCTTATTGACAAGTTGTTTGAGTACAAACAGTCTATCCCCTGCCATACAATTGTGGTATTGATAGATACACCTTATTGCAATTTGAAAATCTGCCCTGGTTGATCTGAGAATCTGTGCTACTTGTGGGATCAAATATTTTGTGCTATGGCATCATTTTTTACAAGAACCTTTGTGATGTTCAGTAATTGCGGACAAATAGTGATATAAAGGTGTATTTAAGTTATCTTTCAAATTAAGCCCTTTCATTGTCTGTTAAATATCTATCAACCAAAGCTTAAACCCTTGTTCAACATCAGTAAAATGGTTGAGGTTGAGATTTTAAATTGACCAATAAATTTTCTAATGAAAAATTTGAATTTTCTGTAAATTTTTAAATTGCTGCTGACAATAGTTGCACTATGGACAAAATATAAGATTAATTATTATGAGTTTAGGAAATGTTTTCAAAATTTCAAATGAAATTTTTTTTGTATTGGGGAAACTTTTCAAATCTTATTTTCCAAATGATAAAAACACTGCAAAACTTTCTGAATTTACATTTTATAATTACTGATTGTTGACAAGTAAATCATTCAGCGCCTTTGTAAACTCTGAAATTTTTCTTATTCTTGATTGAATATTATTGAAAACTTTATGCTGCATTTGTAAAGTGGAAATCAATTCTTTATTTATAAAATGCTTTTCTGAAAATAATTAGAACTTGCAGAATCAGAGGGAGGTAAGAAAGATATGAGGGAACTTTTGAAACATGTTGGGTTTCTGTCAAGAAGTTAGTATAACACAAGTCAGCATGGCATACACAACTTTTAATTGTAAACCAACTTATTTTGGCTCATATTTTGCATTTAGATCTTTTTGTCCAATATTGCATATCTTTTTTTAGAAATTATTTTTTTCTTGATACATTTATATGAAGGGAAAAAAACCTTTACTTGTGTTGCAACAAATTATTTTTCACATATCAGGTAATTGTTCAAAAGTTGCAAAATTTATTTCATGCAAAACTGATTTGGTTAACAGTATAAGAGGACATTACATATAAAATCCCTACTCAATTTCTTTGAGTGAAACATTAGTATTCACTATTGGAATATTTTTTTTTATTATTAGAATTTCATATCATTATATGAAATAGTTTATTTTTCTGAACTTGAGCATTTGCTCATTTCTGGATTTGTTTGAGCCATACCCATTTTAGGGTTCAATTTATGATGCACTTGTTTGAAAACTTGAGTGTAGGTGTTTAATTGGATAAAATTTCTATAACTTTATTGAAAACTTATTACTGATAGTATACAAGTGTATGTGCATTTGAATTCCAAATTCTGGGGCGTAGCTCCATATACGCTGTCACGCCATGGCGTGCACATCGCGGGGTCTAAAAAAATAATTTACGCCGAAAATAAAATAAAAATACAAACGAGTAAAAAATATAAAATTTAACTTAAACAAGAAACAAAGATAACGATACAGTATAAATATTTTAATTTTGTCACAATAATATTTCCGTATATATCAACCCTGACCGAAATACTTTTTAATTTATTCGTGAGAATTTTTTTTCTGGTACTCAAAGTAAAAAAGCAG
Source organism: Mytilus galloprovincialis (assembly GCF_965363235.1). Taxonomy (NCBI): domain Eukaryota; kingdom Metazoa; phylum Mollusca; class Bivalvia; order Mytilida; family Mytilidae; genus Mytilus; species Mytilus galloprovincialis. Next base: position 103,961,531 of record NC_134840.1, on the reverse strand, counting down.
CGTAAACATGAGCAGTTCAAAGCGTGACCAGCCGAAAGGGCAAACTTTAGACAATTTTTTCACCAAAATGCCTACTAACAGTACCAACGGTGATAGGCATGCAGAAACACAACCAGCAACAAATCAGGACAATATAGACTCTGAAACGTCAAAGGTTTACGATGAACCGGTAGCATAAGCGCCACATCAGTGTCCATGTCAAAGCCAGTACAAAAAAATCTGGGACCATCTTATCCAGATATTTCTTTGTTGAAAGATTCGAAATCATTAGGAAAAAATGTAAAGTTACAACTTTTGACTGACAAATGGAAAGATGTCCACACCTTCAAATTTCCGACAAGGTATATTCAATAAAAAAAAATGTAATTCACGTCGTTGAACTAACAGCACTGCAGGGGTTGTAAATCCACGTTTTTATTTGGATGAGGGTTGTAAATTTCGTACATAATTTTGGCAAAAAATGACCTATTGACGTTTGTTTCATTTTTATCTCTCAACTTTGGATCCAACCCTGAACAATTTAACGAATTACAATAATCTTTATATGAGTTTGACTGTCCTTTTGGTATATTTCGCCCCTCTTTTATATGTACATTACGGAAGCAAGTCAACTCGTACCACGGAAAACTCGTACCACGTTAACTCGTACCAAAAAAGTTAACTCGTACCAACGTAAACTCGTACCACTGGGAAGTCGTACCATTAAAAATATATTAAAAAACATGAATGTTTTATGTTGTTTTTTTTTGTGAACTTAATAAAAATAAAGTTGAATTACTTGAATTTTATACGGGATTTTAAGGAAAGCTTAGACAAAAGTACGAATGTTTTTATAAGTTTTATTATTTAAACTGATCTTTCAAACTAGTTTTAATCCAGATGAAAGTAAAAAAATATTGCTTTAACTGTACTTTAAGTTGAATATCAATATCCAAATTAAATTAATTAAAGCTACTTCATATTGTTCTGTTTTGACACCTTCCTGTCGAAATAAAGCCTCAATGCATTAAAAACAAGAGGCTGTCACAACGACAGCAAACCGGATTTATTTACATTTATTTGTGTCCTGGCAATATCAGATGATTTCATTACTGATGAATGGTGAAAGTGAAAATCATCAATATCAAATTTGACCTCTATTTTGTCATCAGTATCAACATTTTGAAATAATAATATTTGAAAAGCTTAGATTGAATGGTTCATGAGTAAATGCAACAACGTGAATGGAAACGCCATTTTACGATCTTTCAAGAACCATAACTCCTGAACAGTAAAAGTCAAAATCGTCATTATGGAACTTGACCTCTATTTTGTCATCAGTAACAACATATTAAAATTTCAAAAGCTTTGGTTGAATGGTTCATGAGAAAATGCATGGACACGACGGGAAACACCATTTTTCAATCTTTCAAGAACCATAACTCCTGAACGGTAAAAGTCAAAATCGTCATTATTGAACTTGACCTCCATTTTGTCATCAGTAACAGCATATTAAAATTTCGGAAGCTTTGGTAGAACAGTTCATGCATAAATGCACGGACACGACTGGAAACTCCATTTTTCAATCTTTCAAGAACCATAACTCCTGAACGGTAAAAGTCAAAATCGTCATTATTTAACTTGACCTCCATTCTGTCATCAGTAACAACATATTAAAATTTGGGAAGCTTTGGTAGAACAGTTCATGAGTAAATGCACGGACACGACTGAAAACTCCATTTTTCAATCTTTCAAGAACCATAACTCCTGAACGGTAAAAGTCAAAATCGCAATTATTGAACTTGACCTCCGTATAGTTGTCAGTAATAACATATTAAAATTTTAAAAGCTTTGGTTGAACGGTTCATGAGTTAATGCACGGACAACATTTGATTGCCGCCTTTCAAGAACCATAACTCCTGAACGGTAAAAGTCAAAATCGCCATTATTGAACTTGACCTTCGTATAGTTGTCAGTAATAACATATTAAAATTTTAAAAGCTTTGGTTGAACGGTTCATGAGTTAATGCACGGACAACATTTGATTGCCGCCCGCCCGCCCGCCCGACCGCCCGACCGCCCGGCCGCCCGGCCGCCCGCCGTACATCCCCAAATCAATAACCGACATTTTTGTCACAAAAATCCGGTTAATAAAATGAAATAGCCTTTCAAGACTTCATCCGATTCCGCAGTACTAGTCGTTACTGAAATGTTGCGTTCCGAGCGAAATGATGATAATGAGTGTTTGGAACGAGCTATACCAAATCGCTCTAGATATAGCAGAGGCTTTTGATATAGTTGAAAATGTTCCTAGGTGGTGTTGAAGACAAATCTCGAGAGCTAGCCATCCAGCCGAAACACCTAAGGATTACTGGCGAATTTCTCTCTACTCTACTATCCGTTTCTGAATCATATGATGACGGAACTTGATTCTCGACTTCTGAATTCAGAAAACCATTTTCATGCACAGTATCTTCTTCCGTGTGTATAGTCTGACAAATAAATAATGACCAAATTGTCACAATTTATCAGACATACCTAATAGATATCGGGTTGTCTTTAGAAGACTACAAGAGAGAGGTTGAACGCTGGAGAGCTCGCTGTCGAATCCTACCTAGTGATAAAGTGCCGACAACACTGTGTCAAACGCTTGATATAGTTAACCCCGCATTGTATCTGTCTATTGATACAATACCTGTTGAGAAATGACAGATTATCTGCTTTGGGTTTTATGCACATCCACCGTGATTTTGAGGTCAATTTAGACAGGACCATGGACGTTTTTGTTGCAGCTATAAATGCGAAGGGCAGATTTTTGAAAATTATTCAGGATGTTTCTAAATAAAAATGATCAAATACAGTCCTAATAATTTGCTATTCAAACCAATTTTAGTCCCTCAGAACGCACCTTTTGCGTCTAGCCAAAAAAACAAATCTTGGGGGGGGGGGATTCCCCATAACGCCCCTGGTTGGCGTGCACTTCAAAAGGACCCAGCTACGCCCCAGAAATTTAAAGACTTCCGTATGTGACATAATTTTTCATTCATACAGATAAATTCTACATAGTCAATTTTTCATTTAATTTCCAAATAATTTCCAAAAGTGTGATAGTTTAAAGTAATACTTCAGAAAAAAAAATGTATAAATAAAATTGATACGAATGGGGGATATTTTTTTTATTCGAAACTTTACATCACGAAAATTATTGTATGTTATTTATCGTCCCATGAAATGGTAAAATGAACATGAATTTCATTATATTCTGTGTTTATATTTTAAATTCAGGGGGAAAAAGAAAGATTTTTGTATTTTAACATTTTATAAAACTGTGCAAAAATAGATAACTTCATTGATGCCAATTCATTGCAGTGGGAAGTTAAAAAATAAATAAATGAAAAAGTGCATATTGCAATGAAATGTCATTAATATTCACAGTAGAGCATAACAAAATGTGTGCAAAACAAGATAATATTTGATTTCGAGGTATTTCATCAAAACTTAAGACCCTAGCTATTTGTTAATATTTTTATGCCCCATTTATGGGCATTATGTTTTCTGGTCTGTGCGTCCTTCCGTCCGTTCGCCCAACTTCAGGTTAAAGTTTTTGGTCGAGGTAGTTTTTGATGAAGTTGAAGTCCAATCAATTTGAAACTTAGTAAACATGTTCCCTATGCTATCTTTCTAATTTAAATGCCAAATTAGAGATTTTATCTCATTTTCATGGATCACTGAACATAGAAAATGATAGTGCAGATGGGGCATCCGTGTACTTGGGACACATTCTTGTTGTTGAATATATTGAGAGAAATTTTACACGAAATCATCAACATTCAATCACCACTATTTATTTTCAACTGAATCACCTTGTGTTAGGTAAAGAAGAAAAGATGAAATTATCTATCACAACATACAGTATGCAATTTACTGACAACTGAACATCACTTTGCAACACAGTATTATCTCACACTCTTTATCATGGCGCTATAAAAAGTACCTGGGAGAAAACTGTTAGAAGTTATAAGAACAGTTAGGTTACATCTCTTTCAGCTTAAAATTTGAATTAAAATGAAGGACTGAAAAATGGATCATTTAGTATGAATATTAATAAATAAAAGAGAACATAATTTTCTTGTGATAACAATTTTATGAATAAGCTTTTTCAAAAGAGGGGGGTGGTGTCCTAACAATATTTTCCCATTCAAATGCATTGATGTTCAAAAAAGGGGACTTTGAACCCCCAGAAACCACCCCTCGCCCCTTAGATCTGCCACTAATGTAACACATATTACAGGGTTTCCCCTGGGTCAATTATTTTTTTCGCCACCTCTTTCGCCAAAACAATATATGTGTCACATTATTATATATGATTACTATTCTGTAGACAAAAATCATAAACATGATAACAACACAGAGAGTAAGTGACCTACAATTGTTAATTCTTTATATTTTTATTTTCTATTATTTATGATTGGTTTTGGAAATTTTATGTTGGTAAATGGTCCATTTTATTTTGAATCTCAATTCTATATTGGAGTTTCAATAAGTTTTATTTCGTTTTTTTTTCTTGTGAACCTTTACAATTTTGCTATTTTCTCAATTTTCAGTCTTTCACTTCTTGGTACAAAAAACGTTGAGTTTTATTTGCATTTACTTTAGTCAAGAGTTTTTTTTTAGGAATCCAATTTTATTGTATTCTTTTTGAGACACTTATATATAAATGAGAGATTGTTTTCTTATTCCAATAATCAATCTGTATCTGTTTAAAAATTTTCATGTCGTTAAATAAAAACTGAAATTTCTGACAATTTGTCTAAAATGAATAATTACACAGTAAAAATATGTTGAATGCAAATTCTCCTTTAAATTTATACATTGTGGTGTACTCATTAATTACAATTTGTTATCTTAATTGTCATATTGTATGGCCATATTGGAAATTTTGACCTTATAAAAGTCAATCAAAATTTAGGAACATATTTCGTTGCATTAAGTTCCGTGTAAGCCATCGATTTTAACACAATTCATTAAAACCTCTGGGATAGAAAACTTTGATGTTGTTCTAACCCGTCACTGTCTTGAGAAGACCCTAGAGGTGTAAAATCTCCGCCTTCCTCGTTGAAACAGCCAGGTGGTAACTCTTTAATTATTGACGATCGCGAGCTCGTTGAGTAAATGCCAGCAATCTTACAGGCCTGATGGGATGGCTGTTTAAAGCGTGTTATGCATGAATAATTCTCGAGAGAAGGGGTAATTATCATCCGGGATTACTGTCAACTTTTACAATATAATCCTACCGTTAAATGTTATTGGTGTGTATTGCTTATACTGCCCTAAGCCTTTTTCATTTTATCCCATTTTATCCCATTAATTGCTTTTATGGTAGTGCAAGGTGTACAGTATTTTCTTTTGATTTTCCTGTGTTTCTACAGGTACAATGTAAAAATGTATGGAAATGGGTTATTTGGTATTTTCTGAGACTACTCCATATACCATGTATACTATGTGTTATAGTAGTCTCAAGTATTTTTGACTTTACATGTTTATTTTATATAAAACCACATAAAAAAATATTGTTGGTAATTTTTGTTTTTGATTTCATTTAAATAGCAACAACAAAAATGTTGTACCGCTTTATTTTTTTTGTTTGAATTTTGTTTGTGAATAAAATATCAGTACTATTTTTTTCATTATAATATTTAAAAAAGTAAGACATTTTTTAAAAGCCATCCCTTCTTTAAAGTTCTTTAAATAAAGTTTTAAATTCTTATCTTCTGTTTTTAAGGTTCAAATTAAACTCTGTTGGTTTCTGATCAATTTGTATTTTATTCCTTCACAATAAAATTGATTAAATCTGGAAGTTGTGTCATTCTTTCAATCTTAAATTTTTAAGATAATTTTGAGAAGACATTCATTTGAACAGATGTTTCTCAAACTTAGATATATTCGGTTAATAACAGTTGGTTAAAGACTACAAAATCATTTGATAGTTATTTTAAATATTGTTCATGATTTACTCTTTAATTGCAATTGACATTTAAGACACTGATTTTCATAAGAAAGAAAGGCGTTGAATAGGAGAAGTACATCTGTATGCAAGATAAATTGCAGCACATTAAACAATAATCTATTTGATTGATGTAAGTAAAATTCCTAGACAGGCTGCATTTCATTAAGTGTTCATCAAACATTTTTAAAAAAAAATCTTTAGGTTGCAGACAACAATTTGACGATTCCATCTTCTTTTTTTATTCTTTTTTTTTTTTATCAAATACTAATTAAACAAATATGCAAAATGCTTCAAAAATTTTACATTAATTAAACAAAAATACAAAATTTAAAATTATAAGCAACTTTACCCTTAGTACATGTATATGACACCTTCTTCATGATTAGTATTTTGGTACAAATGTAATACATGTAGAGGTAAAATAAAACAAAATAAAAAAATAACTTCAAAAAGTAAACTGATCAGCAACATTGATAATTTGAAAAAGAATCAAAATTACATGGTTACATTATTAAGTTACTTAAAAATTTATAAAGTCTAAAAGTAACATTAAAACTTTGAAAAAAAAAATAAAAAAATTTAACATTGAAAAATAAAAAATAAAAAAGTAACAATCAAAATTAAAAAGCCAAAAAGTAACATTAAAAGACATAAAAAAAACTAAAAGTAACATTATCTAATTAGAAAGTAACATTATAGTCACCTACTGGTAGCCTGTGCTTTCAAGAAATAAGAATTCAAATTGGAATGGCATAGTAGTAGTAAGAGAGCAATGCAAATTTAGTTAAATTTTATATAAATGTATATTTACAGAAGACGAAGGAAAGGGAGAAGGAGAACATGGGGCCGGAGAAGGAAAAGAAAATCATCAGAAAACACCACCTAAAGTTTACTCCGACGAGGAATTGACTAGTATTATAGACATGGTGATGAAAGAAGATGATCTCAATGATGATGGCTATATAGAATACTTTGAATTTGTAACGGCACAGAGAAAAGCTAAAGAAGGGGGAGATAATAAGCCACCAGCTTAAAAACTGTTCTTAATTAAGTTTATGTTACTTAGGCCCCATATTTATGACCTATTGGGCATTTCAGATCTGATATGGAGAATTTTTATTCTAAAACTAGTGAACTAAAATACGCAAAGTTAAAGGATGGGGAAATGGATAATTTGTGTTTGTTTTTTATAATGAAATTCTTTTGTGTTTAAATTATGAATGTTATATGATACCTGCCACCTATAAATCCATCCCCTTTTAATGTTTATTTTGATCTTCTATTCTTTAATATGAGAAAGACTAAAAATGAAATGTATAACTGCTACTTATATTTAATACCGGTAGACCACTTTATTTCACTGGCCTTTCTTTAATTGATTATTTTTTTTTTCACTGGCCTTTCTTCTATTTGTTAACAGGGTCGTAGGGATGTAGTATTGTAGTTTTCAGGAAAGTATTTTTCTTTATACTGCTTGTTAAAAGGTCACAGAAAATTTAATTATAATAACCTTTTGTTATTTTGAATTGAAAAATAAAAGTTGTTTGTTCATGTCTGTTTATGGTAGAAACCAAATGATACTTGTATTAAATTCACAAATAATACTTTAAATGGACTTAAATTTATATAAATCTTTATGATGGTCTCATAAACCAATAATTGATTTTTGTTTATAGAAAAATGCATTTTGATTTGATACATAGACCTGTTTGGTAAATTTTTATCTACATTTTGATTTTTCTTTGACTTTTTTTTTATCATGATCTGAAAATTCTTTACAATGTATGTACTGTTAACCAATCTTTTTTCCATGAACATGTATTTTTTTTTCATGCTTAGATCTTTTTAGAGCACATCATAAGATGATTTTGTTCACAATTTTCTGACTTTGTTGAGGTATTTGCATTATATTTGACTCACAAGTCACATAGATAAATTCTCAGCTGAAATTCGTTTTTTTTTTAAATATAATTTTTTTGCATAATTTCTTATTTTAATTGTATCTAGTGCAATTAAAAAAAAATATTCATTGATGTAATTTATTTGTGAGCTGCATGAATGAATTGTTTGGAAAATTTCTTGTTATAATTGTAATTTGGACAATTGAAAAAGTCTGTCCAAATGAAGCAATTTTATGGTATTATATATATTGTAGTATTATCTTTGGTTTTGTGATCTGAAGAAATCCAATAAAACAATTATAAAGATATTTTTATAAATTTCTTATTTTACAAATGAAGTGCTATTTTGTGCTGAATTTTGTTCTTTACTTTGTAAGCTTTAATTGTGTATGTGCATGCAATAATAGCCACTAGACATTCAACAAATCAACAAATCAATTAATTTAATCTCTTTTTTTGCCCCACTTGCCTGAAAGAGGGATGTTTGATGAAAAATATATACTGGTACATATTTATATAAAGACTCTTAACAAATAATATTTAAGGTTCACACACTCACCTCAAGTTATAACAAACAGTTATACCTAATAAAATTTATAAACAAAATTAGAAAAAATATAGAAAACATCGATAATTTTTTTTGCTTGATTTGTTGATAATTTCAGTGAAATGCTAATTGTTAATATTTTAATGAATTTAATGATGCACAATATCATATTGATAGCAAAATCAAAATCAATCAATACGGTGATCTTAGTTCAGGTAGAGGTACTGTTAATTCATTGCGTGCATTTATTATTGCAATTTTTTGAAGAATTGACAAAAATGGCAGATAAATAATTGTGTTTATTGGAAAACAGATTTATGTCATGTATGTATAAGATATGAGAATGTGATTACTTATTATTGCAAGTCACATTATTTGCATTTATAAAAACACTGCAGTAGCATTCAGATTTACAGTATCTGTTTTAGAATGTAGGAAGTTTAGGGACATAGTCCTGTAATAGATTTTATAATGCAGCATAGATACACAGTTGATTAAAAACAGTAGATTTCTTATTTTTATAAGTTATTAAGAAGTCTTTTTTAAATATTATAGTCAAAAGCTCAAAGTTAAATTATTTTATTTTTATTTCAAAAATGTTGCACAAAATCTCAAACTTTACATGAAAAATTATTAATTGATTGGTCTAATTTACATTCTAAATGATCTTGGCTTTAGAAATAAAAGAATGTTATTATGGACCTATTTGAAGATTTTTCAATTTTCCATGCCTATATTGATAGATCAGCATCAAATACCTAATAATGATGCTGACGAAAGATTTGAAAATATGTCTAAGTGCAACTGAAATAATGAAAAGTTCAATTCTTGTTCATATCTTTTCCAATCTTTATATAAAATAAAATCAATAAATATTTCAATTGATTGATTTTTTGCTCATCTTTATAGAAACATTCCATTTTTATATCGTGTGTAACAAAAGTTGTTTTAGAAAAACAAAGTGATCCTACATTCCCTTGAAAATATCTCAAACAGTTATTTTCATATGTGACATAATTTCTTTGAGACATCTATAAATTTTTCTAATGGAATTTCACAAAAATTGGACAGAAGTTTCTTTCTCAAAAGACCCAAAGGAAAATTTATATTTTTGTTTTGTTTTACATAATTCCATTCATTATATAATCTTTAGTGAATTTGATTTTAATCTGATTTTATAACAATATTTGAAATAGATGTATAATTTATGGTTTATTTTTGGATGATTTTAAAGATACAAATTTTCAATTTGTTACTATGAAAATTAAAATGTAAGTTAAAACGGTATTTATTAATGAACAATTACAAGAATAAAATATTACAATGTTACTGAAGTTCAAATATGGGATGCGGAAACAAGTTTGGAAAATTTTTTATATATCTGTCTCCCAAATATTAGCAATACCATTGTGATGAGTTCTTAATGAGGAACAATTCACATTGCCTTATTGATTAAGAATATTCACTACATTTCCTAGACATAGCCTTATTTATTTTGATTGTTTGACCTAATTATTAGCTATTGTTCTTTTTATGCTCATTATACCAAATCATTGTGCAATTGATATATATGTGGTGGAAGTATGGTATTGTAAAAGTTTTTAATAAATGGAGAGATATATTTGTAAACTTATTTTCATCTTGTATTTATCACCAAGATATGCAGCAGAAAACAAAGGGATAGTCAAACTCATAACTCGATTGATTGATTGATTGTTGGTTGCTTAACGTCCAGTGGCAAATATTTCATGCATATTCAGGACGACTCATAACTCGAAAGTGGACTGACAATGTCATGGCAACAATTGACAACAAATAAAACAGTCCTCTGAACACAACTTATCAAAATTAAGCAACTAAGCATCAGGAATTCTAGCCAAAAAAAAAACCAGAGATGATCTCAATGGCTTTAGTAGGTAAGCAGATTCTGCTCCATGTGTGGCAACTGTCATGTTAATGAATGTTAGAACAAACACAGTCTATTTTGGTAGGTCACATTATAAAAGAGACTATAGATATAAAAAAAAAGATGTGGTATGATTGCCAATGAGATGACTCTCCAGAAGAGACCAAAATGTTACAGAAATTAACAGCTATAGGTCACTAGTCCTTCAACAATGGACAAAACCCATAGGTTTATCTAGGCATTTAGGGAACATGGTGAGATAATCTAACAATGGGACTGCCAAACCTATAAAGCTAAATCTAAATGATGAATAAAACAGACAATAACAAAAACTATGATAAGCACATCAAAAAGGCAGTCCCCATCGAGTGAAAAAACAACAACATCTATAGCACAAAACACCCTTCAACAACAAACAAATGTCTAGACAAAATCAACCAATCAATCAATCAATATAGACAATATGTAAAGCTGCATATTGATCTAAAAAAGATCAGAATATGGAAAAAATATAACAGATCAAATTAAAGTTGAAGAGCATTGAGGACCGAAATTCCTACAAGTTTTGCCAAATACAGCTAAGACAGTCTATTCCTGAGACAGAAAGCACACCAATACAATCCTGCATTTATGTGTTTTATTTTACATTAAAACGTTTGGTTTGTTCTACTGTGGATACCAATCAACCATTTTACCTGATTTCAAAGAACACATAACAGATCCATCGAATTGCAGAGAACACATATAAATGTATGCCATTGAGTTGCAAAGAATAGCCAAGAGCACAATTAAGGTATTTCTAGCCATTTTATTGACTTGCTTTGAACATCAATTATTCATTTTGTCAACTTGCAAAGGACCAAAAAACCAAAGAACACCTTTTAATCGTTTTATGGAGTTTCCAAAGCACCATTTAACCATTTTATCAACTTTTAAAGAACATACAAATTAACCATTTTATCGACTATCAAGGATCCGAAAATCAGCTGGTGTATCAACTTACAATAAACACCAATTAGCCATTGTATTGGCTTGCGATGTGCATCAATTTGACATTTGACCAACTAGCAAAGACTTGTAAAGTGCAACAATCAACCGTTCTATCGACTTTCAAGAAACTAAAAACATCAATTATTTTATATTTTTTTATCGACTTGCAAAAACACCAATTTGCCATTTAGTTAACATGTCAAGAATACAATTAAGCCATTTAATTGAATAGTAATAACCACCAAACATCAAAAAAACGATTTGCATTTTTTCAACCGCTATTTCGACTTGTAAAGAACACCAATCTACTGTTTTTGCCAATTTGCAAAGAGGACCAATAAACTATTTCATTGATCTGCAAACAATGCACCCTGTTAATGCCTTTCAACATGAACACCAATTGACTATTTTGTTTTATCGACTTCCAAAGAATACAAATTAGACATTTTATCGACTTCCAAAGAATACAAATTAGACATTTTATCGACTTCCAAAGAACACCAAATATTTATTGCATCTTGATATTAGTTGATACCTTTAGTGCAAACACCAACTATTTATTAATGACAACCACTTTCTTAAAGGCTTTAGAATTGTACAGAGAATGTGGTAGGTTTAGTTAATCTTGATATGTTTTGTCTATTATGTAAACATCCTTTTCCATATAATTGTTCATTAACCATGAAACCAAAAACATATTTATATTTTTTTTTTTCAATTCTATCCTATTGTTGGCTAAATGAAACAAATAATTTGAGTCTTTTCACATTTTTTTATTATGTTGTGCAGACTGCACCACAACAGTAATACTGAGTTTGGTTTTACCAATAGCTGAAATATAAATATCAATATTTACAATAATTTATATATACAATATCCGTTAATATGGCACAACGCCATTTTCACCAGCGTCATATGGCAAAATGGTGTTCATTTATAAACAACATGCAGAAACTGTCTCCCTTATTGGCCGTTTCATAATCTAATGCATCCTGGGTAATATTTTCAAAAGCGTACACCAAAGCGTTTTGATTGGTTTAAAACGTTATAAACAATGGAAATTCAACCAATGACGTAACGTTATTTTCACTTTGGGGTACGAACAATGAAATTACCCATGATGCTTTAGATTCTGAAACGGCTAATTATTCAAAACATTCTGTGGATTTACTTCTTCTGTAAACATAAATTTACTTAATATCTATTTTTTCGAAGTTGCTTTCAAAAAGCTTCTGCAAATTTCACTGCTTCAAGTTTAAAGCCTGTAGTTTGCATCTATACAAAAATCCAAGGAAATCTGCATCAATTTAGAAAATGTTTCAAATTTTTTTTTGATTTTAACCAAAGAATAAGTTTAAATAAACATACTCTTGAAGTTAAGAGTGTCAAATAAATAAAAGATTCTATCTTATGTTCTATTTGGAATTTCTTGGTTTTCCTTTCCAAAATATGACAAAGTAGGTTTCTAGGTGTGAGTCCTTGGCTATGGATTATTTCTCGGCAGATGACTGCTTAAAAAGAGATTGGACAGTGATCTCAGAATACAAAGATAACAGTACTTCCAATGCAGGATTTTCCAAATCGATTTGAATATCTTACAGATATTGATGAATCTATATAATTAAGATAAATCTTCCAGACTAGACGATAATCATGTTCCTTTCATAGTTATAATGTCAGCACTTTTGATGATGATGAAGCAATGGTTGCCCTCCTTAATGGTCCATTTTTCCTGATTCTGACTCTAGTCATGCTTGGTACTGTAGGACAGGATTTGATAAGTGGTGGCTGTTGTTCATGCGCAGTGCGGTCAAACTTTTGTTATACCAATCATCTTCGTGGTTGTCCTGGAAAATAATCAAAAGTAAATATGAGAATTTTCTCACAGGCATATCCTAGTTAGATCAAGGATTTGTATAGAAATCCTTGGTTAGATATATATAAAAAAAAAGTCGGGTACATTCTCTATCTCGGATTTCATCTTATATATTTGCATATTTTGATCAATTTCTTCAAACTCTTTGCATGACTAAAATTCTTAATGTAAATGAATTTATCGATTTTAAGCTCGAAAATTTGTCTATCATTATTTACATAACAAATTAGACGAAAGAAATACCATTATAACTCAAAGAGTTATAAATCTTGAATATATGAGACTAAACTTACCAAACTATAGTCTGAAGCCATTGGGAATTGTTGAACTTGTCTTGGCATACTGGCCATGTTAGAAGTAGCCATACTGGACATCCCTGAAAACTGAGCCATTGAAGGGTACGATGAGTTCATCTGTGGATATCTCGCCATAGAATTCATATTGGTGTGTGGCGAGTAAGCAGCATAGGGTCGAGACGTAGTAGGATACAAGTTCCTCATCATTCCGTTGCAGGCAGGGTTCATTACTGGAGACAGAGACTTGGCGAGTTGTTTTTCATGTTTTCTGTATTTTGCTCTTCTGTTTTGGAACCAAACCTGTAAAAAAAGAAATGCAATAATTAAAAAAACATACATTGGTTGAATTTTGCTAAACGTCCAATGGCACACTAAAATAACCACGGTTGTTTGTGATAAAAAATAAACTTATAAGGAAAAGTTGTCGAGTACATACTAAGACTGAAAACCTTTTACCAATGCAGCAGGAATGGGGAAAGATCTGATTCTAAAATATTTCATCCAAATATGCACCATGTGAAAGTATGAGAGAACACTCAACTAAACTGCTTAAATGCTATTGTTCCTTCAAATTAATACATTTTATGAATTTGACAGTGCCACTATACGCCACCCACCCCACCCATACCCCCCCCCCCAAAAAAAAAAAACCCCGTCTTCTATATCAAATATTCACAACTGCAATCAGGTTTACTAGTATCGTTTAACTGTTTGTACGTTATCAACTTTCACCGATATTTAATTCAGTAGAACCTTTCAATAAATTTCACAACTAATTTCATTTTGGAAAACTATCTTTTTTATCTATATAACAATTTTGAATTAGCATTTTCTTGTATTTTTGTTTTTCAAATCGTCGTTAAATTGTTGTCATCTTCGTTCGTTTCATATATTTTATCACCCATTAAGAGTAATGCTTACTTTTATTTAATAACCTAACTGTAACAAATGGATGCTTTTAATGTTCACTGACCGAATGAAATAATTTCTTTTTCGACAAAATATTTGTAAAATAATAAAATGGAAGTCCTCTTTCGGTGCGTTCAAGTATGGGCTGGGTAGTCTTGATTGTGAATATGTAATTGAAATTAAATAGGTCCTGATGAGTCGAGTGGGCAAACACTCTTACAACATCTAATGAAGCAAGAATGTTCCTTGTCAATTACTCCGCACAAAATCCAAGTAGCATTTTAATCGAAGAAGCGGAATTGATTACAATTAGTACCGGCATCTAGCACGAACAACTCGTCACCGATCAATGCATTAAACATTGGTATAAAATTGAAAGAATTTGGTTCTCTATTCTACATGCAAGATGAGGCCGTTTCAGTGATCGCATGAGCACAAACAAAGTCTTTGTAGTGACATAATAGTGCTCGCCTGATCGAAGAAAATCTACCAAAAGAGATGCCATTTTGTGTTCATCAGCATAGTCCGCGGTCTTATAATTTAATAAGGTTTAAAATGCGTCTTGAATAAAGAATGCGAATTTGAGGACAGCAATTAGAGTGTCTTTGTGTTGACTATCGTGATGACAATCCAACAGTTTCCGATACCAATAGAAAATGTCTATACTCTCTTCTCCACTGTCAATTTGAAATTCAGTCGAAAGTTTTTGAATAATTTTCGCTCATTCATAAAATCCGTTGAGATAATTGAATTTGATTTTTTTGAATTTTGTTTTTATGAAAGCTAGACAACACATTTTAAAGTACTGATTTGCGCTTAAAAACGTAGGAAGAAAAGTATATTTGTGTTACAAAAAGATATATTTGATATCATGTATCTTTTATTAAATATGGAGATGTTTTCTCTTGTGACCGGTCATTTCTATTAACAGAAAAATATATATTGAGACGACACCTTACAACAAAAAGACGAAAATAAAGTGTATTTGTGACTGTCTTGCAGAATTTATCTTTTCTTGCTTAATTGCGGTTAGGAATTAGACATAAAGGTAAAACCCTGAATTCTCTCTACAAAATAATTTGTAACAATGTGGCCACATCTTCTTAATAAATAGTATTTTTCTAGATTGAAAAATAAAGAAAATAATGCCATGCTGTGAATGTAACACACAACCACTGGACGTATCAAGTGAATAAAGGCAACGGAGTATTCAAGGTGTGCAAGCATTGTTTTAATTCAATTGAAATGAGTTCCCTTTTTATGTACACAATCTTTAGTAAAGATCTGATTTGAGCCTGGCATGAGTCGCGCTAATAAAAAGAAAGAATGAACATGTATTTTAACAACAAAACTTCCGAAATTCTACGTTCCCTCATGGTCAAATAGGTTTAGATTAGGACGACGACACATTGCAACAACAAAAACAGATGATAATAAAGATTATGCTAAACTTTTTGGCAAAAGATCTTCTTTTCTATCTTAAAATTTTCAACGTTTTGAATAGGCATTCCGAGGCCCGGCGACAGGTAAATTAAAAAAAAAACACGTATTCATTCCTGTAAAAATCTCTCTTAAAAGAATTTGAATACATGAGCCCACATGTTCAGGATATAAAAACAGCAATTTTGCTAAAAGGGAATTACTGCTTCGATCTTAATGTAACACAAACAGCTTTGACAGTTCAAGGGACAAAAGGCAAATATATCCAGGGAATGGAAACATAGTTTTCTCCATCCCTTTTGAATATTATTAACATAACAAGTAAGAATTCTACACTTTTTTTGACAAACCAAAGACGCAAAACTATTTGATGAATATAAAATGTGAATATTTGGACACAATGGTCACTACCCTGAGAGAAGCTCGCTATATTCTCGTCTGTCCCGTGACTATACATCTTATGAATTTTTATATTAAGAGACGTGGTATAAGAGAGAATAGTCAGGAGGTTTTTAAGAGAAGTTATTCTGTCTCGTGAGAATGGTACCAGTAATCAGGATTGACATATCTTTTAATGGAGAGGTCTCTAGCATCTTTACATTCGACGCATTAGCGACAGGCAAAAATTCATCAACATCGATGTTAGAATACCATTGATCGTTCTTCACTCATTTGCTAAATTCAATTTTGATTTTCCCTTAAGCAGTGCTAAGTTTTAATGTTTTTCATGGAGGAAAATGGCAACTTCGTTACTTTGTAAGCCTAAGAAAACACACCGAAACATTGCAGTATTAGAATGGTAGTCATTTGAGCATTATAGAATTAGTTCTGATAGGTAATTAGGGTCGAGTCTTTGAAAAGTGTTCCAGAAATATTAAGCTGTGGTAAATAGGATTTTCCGTGTTGATTCAATAAACTCTGTACACGGACCATAAGGGGACATATTCAATCTTGGAAATAAAATGTAGCAAGAATTTTTTTTATTTTTTTCTATTACATAATTTTGAATACCGTGTATGCACAATAATTTTTGAATCTTCCCAATCTCATCACCCTATATAGCAATCGAATATTGTTATGCAGAAATGTGTACGATTGTTGCAAAAATGCGACGTGGTATGTTCCGCAAAA
Organism: Mytilus galloprovincialis; assembly: GCF_965363235.1. Lineage (NCBI taxonomy): Eukaryota > Metazoa > Mollusca > Bivalvia > Mytilida > Mytilidae > Mytilus > Mytilus galloprovincialis. The sequence goes on along the minus strand of NC_134840.1, from coordinate 103,944,549 downwards.
ATTAACATATACATTTTAGTTTTACTATGTGTATGCAGAATTTGCGAAAGTTTATCTCGCATTCTGTCAATATTTCTACAATCATAATTCTTTAGTAAAAAAATTTCCTCAATTTACAGTATCTCATTTGTTTCAACAGTATATAAGGGGAGACTAAAGTCCTACACAATCTTACTGCTCTAAGTTGGAGGGTACTCTTTTGGTTTTGAAATACTGTAGTTTACAAAGTTAAAACAATACACTCTTATGCTATTATTCATAGCTATGAACAAAACTCGATTCGAAAAGTTAGTTGGCAAAAATTCAAAACGTTTTGCAAACACACCCCAAAAGGACATAAAGAATACGCCTTTTGTCAAGTTGCCTGAGGGTTTTACAATCTTGGGTTTATCACAAACGGAACCCAAACACTGGAGAAACATAAAAAGAAAGGTGTCAAGCCAAGTTATAGATTTTGAGGATTCTTGAAAATTAAAAAAAAATAATCTTGGAACTCTTTTAATAAAATATGTTTTAAATATTAATACAATACAACTAAATAGTTCGTATTAAATCGAGCAAATCAGAATTAATTTTTCTAATTTTATTTTCCTAAAAGCGGTGTGGCTAAATTAAGGGGCAAATGCAAAATATTGATGAGCGGCATAAAAGACTGAAAACGACATATTCATTCTCGTTTTTGTTCATTCGAAGGTTTTATGATATAATTTGTATCATCATTTATTTATATGTACACATGTATGTTAACCATTTAAAGAAATCCATGCTGTTGCTTTAATTTTTAGCGACCGTACTTTCACTGAATTAATGATTGATCATAAAATTATCAAATATATATTTCAGTCATTTTCCATAGAAACATTACAAAATTTGTGTAAGATGAAAAAGCGTTGAAATCTACTAACAACTATTTTTATTGCATTGGAGAGAAGGGACTGAAGTTACAGACACAATGCAAAAAGACTTTACATCAATTTGACATCACTACACAGTTCAAAAGATACCTTATAGTTTTCTTCAAATAATAAGGATTATATTACACCTTAAAATTGAAGAAAAAAAATTCTTCAAATTTTCGTAAATAATGTGTCCTGTTGTTCTTTTGAGGTCCCTTGGGTCATAAAGCTCTAGTAATGGTACAAAATATCCATCAAGAAAATAATTTAAAAATATTTATGAATATTTGGAAAGGCGAAATACAGTTATTTGGACATCATCCCCTTCTAATAAAATACTGAAACATTCTCACACACTACGAAACAAAAAAAGATAAGTCAGTGATTCTTTTTTCTTCTTATTATAGTCTTTTGTTGGATAACTATTGGCTTATTGACCTACTGTGAATTAATCTAACCCGTGAATCCAAAATAAAAGGCGGATTTATTTTGCCGATTTTTATTTAACCTGCGGTCTGAAAGATTGGTTTTATTTTATATACCTAGTACCTACATGAACTAGTACATTCAATATTCCCAATTATCAGATATATGACAATAGTACTTTATGATTTGTGCATACGAATGGCTGTTTTGGTTTTATCTTCATCGGGAACACTAAAAACCAAAACGTTGTAAAACAAGGATCTGTAAATGCACAAAGAGCTTTATGACCCAAGGGATCTTAAAGGAACAACAGGACACATTATTTACGAAAATTTGAAGACTTTTTTTTCAATTTTAAGGTGTAGAATATAATCTTTATTATTTAAAGAAAACTATAAGGTACCAGTTTGTGTTTGGTTTACTTTAAAGAGTAACATTTATCAAGCGAGGTCAATGGGAAGGTATGTCAGTATCTTTTGATGATGGGCAGAATAAACGAACAGGGTAGACGATACAAAAAGTAAATTCTAAAACTTTAAATATCATGAGCAAAGGAGAAGGCCCGGTAAGGGCCGATGGCGGCCTCAATTTTCAAGTTCATCTAACGAAAGATTTTAGACACTTTTTAAACTAGAAGTGTCTATTTCAAATGATTCAATTATTTTCTGTGAAAGATTTTAACTGATTAAGTCTTTAAAAACGCTCCGATTCAAGCTTAAATATGAAAAATCTATCAAATATACCAAAAATCGTCACTTTTCAGATGGTTGTTGTCAAAAATGAAAGTGGCCGCATCCGTGTTCATCCTCAACCCTTATATATATTATGTATTATCATCAAACACAACTTACATTTCAATATAATGAATGAACACAAATGCGGCCACATTCATTTAAGACGGAAACCGTCTAAAATTTAACTAAAATGCTAAAATTGGGAAGATTTCGGTAATTTAGCATGACTTAATGATGCTACTTCCCGATATATGTGCATTGTTTTGTCAAAAACAGCCCATATTTTTGTAGTGGAAGCATTTTACCTTCCAATAAATATCGTAACGATTACATTTTTTTCACAATTTTCTAAAACTTCTATATTTTGGGGACAAAAAGGGGTCTTACTGAACATACTCCTTTTAATGCTGAACTATATACCCATTGGAATAGTTTTGTTTTCAAGTTCAGATTAAATTATGTACAAGATATGGGTCAATAAGACAGCAACCCAATGACATATCAAACATAGAGACCAAAACACAGTCCTCAACTAAAACGTCTCAGTAAAATATGACAATCTCCAAATGATTTCAAGTCTACAAAAGCTGAGTAAATTTAGCTAAGAAACTATGAGAGATGTTGCATCTATACAAGGTTTACTATGGAATTGAATGCATTTTTTAAAATTTATTTATTTATTTATACGAAACGAAAACAAGTTACCATCGCTTTTTGCACGAAGCTCTACTGTCTAAAAATGTGATGACCTCTTACTGGCTGCATTTCGTTTAACAGCATTGTCCTTGTATTCTTAGATTTTAAAATAAAATATACGTTCTTTGATAGTAAAACTATAAACACAAAACTTTGGCAAAACTTGTCTCGTGAGATGGAAGCCGAATCATTCAACATGTAATTTATTTTAACAGATCATGGCTGTAATAAATCTTAAAATATTTTGAAATATCAATCAATATACTGTTACAGTACATGTATATCATAGGACTGTAGTTTACTGTTATATTTTTAATTAAATTTATTCTTTTTCACTCAAAAACATAATTGTGTTCACGAAGTAAAAGAGCTATGCGAAAATAGTGACAAGTAATTAGATAGGCGGTGCTAGTAATTTTATAGAGTTGGGTCTCATCATGCTTACGGCATGGGTTGCTTTTATACTACATTGGTTGCTTCCATACGGCATGTATTTGTTTCGAAATAAAAACATATAAAGGAGTCGAATAAATCGACTTTCTTACTTGCATGATTTTTTTATTAGTTGTTAGTGGCTTTGAACTAGCTGTCAGATAACTGCGAGTACTCTCAGATCTGTTCATTGTGTCTTTTTGTGTCGGGATGTATATCGGGATGTATAAGTACCGGGCCACGTCCACTTGTATTTTTGTCTATCTGATGAGTTAAGCCTTTTTCAACTGATTTTTATAGTTCGTTCTTATGTTGTACTGTTATACCACTGTCCCAGGTTAGGGGGAGGGTTGGTATCCCGCTAACATGTTTAACCCCGCCACATTATTTATGTATGTGCCTGTCCCAATTCAGGAGCCCGTAATTCAGTGGTTGTCGTTTGTTTATGTGTAACATATTTGTTTTTCGTTCATTTTCTTTTTTTTTTACATAAATAAGGCCGTTAGTTTTCTCGTTTGAGTTGTTTTACATTGTCTTATCGGGGCCTTTTATAGCTCACTATGCGGTATGGGCTTTGCTTATTGTTGAAGGCCGTACGGTGACCTATAGTTCTTAACTGATGCCTGTGTCATTTTGGTCTTTTGTGGATAGTTGTCTCATTGGCAATCATACCACGTCTTCTTTTTTATATTTCAGTAAAAAATGTCCACCTCGGTTTGAATTGAACAAAAGATAACAAAAATCAAATATAACTAAAGAGAACCATTGACGAGGCTCCTGTCTTGAAACAGGAATATGAATATATGATGGAATTTAATTAGTATTTGCAGTACTCTTGGCATTGCTTCTCGATAATGATGTGGTACACCGAATAATCCACGATTAAATTCAGTTCAAATTAAAAGTATTAGAATTTAGGGCAGTCATGATGGTATTCCGAGATTTTGGAACGCAAAGTGAAACGAACGCGAATGATTGGTTTAGATTTTTAATTAAGTTGGCAAATTTGGACGGAAAATGCAATTAATCTGTTACACTTTTCGTTTATAAGAAGACTATTTTATGCATCTTTAATAGTGTTGAAATGTCTCTCTTTGTACAAATACAGATTTGTATGGCGTTCATCATCACTGAACTAGTATATATTTGTTTAGGGGCCAGCTGAAGGACGCCTCCGGGTGCGGGAATTTCTCGCTGCATTGAAGACCTGTTGGTGACCTTCTGCTGTTGTTTTTTTTCTATGGTCGGGTTGTTGTCTCTTTGGCACATTCCCCATTTCCATTCTCAATTTTATTGTTGATATTTTTAAATTCTTTACTTTAAAATGGGAGATAACTCAGTTGATAATAAGCTATAAAAATATATCTAATTTGTCATGTAGCAAGACAACTAGTATGTTGACCACATTTCATCAGAGCTATCTTCTAAAATTGTATTTTGAAATTATACCATTAACTCTTCTTTCTATAGTCACATAAAACAGCTTTTCACGGTTATACACTATACAAAATTTAAGAACTCGTCAGAGCCTGGAACTCGAGAAACTACTTGGGGAATTTAACTTTTTGCTTTATTTTACTTTTATGTTTTAAAATAATTAAACACAATTTGAAAAAAAGAATCTGTCTAATACGTTTAAACTTTTTATCACATATATTTGCGAATAATAATTAAAAAAACAACCATTGTAATAATTAAAATTGTTATAAAAAGAACACCATCAGATAACCTTAATTAGGATAAATAAATAAATTTTAACATTTATGAAAGGATGCTGTTAACTCTCTCTTGGTTCTGCTGCTTAAGACTATGGCGACAGTTTGTACGAATCTTTCATTGACATTGAAAACAAGGAGACATATGGACATTTCATGTTTAAAACTACAAGCATTTTCTGTTTTCTTTTGAGGAATTCTAACGGACTTGTTCAAGTGAATATAATGATTCCAATAGTTCAGTTTAGTGTATTTAGTCGGTGCCCCCCGCGGCGACATTGCTATCGCTAATATTCCATCTGTTCCTTAAATCTCTAAATTGAATTGATAATTTGCACGGAGGGCATATTTTTCTTTCCTTTTCTCTTTTTTTTTAAATCATTGCATGCATCCATTATCTTTTTTTTTTTTACTTATTTCGAATTAATAATTTGCATCGAGGGCATGCATTCTTTAAAAATCAACCGTATGCATCAACTATCCTTTTAATAATTATTTCGAATTGGTAATTACATTGAGGGCATATTTCCGATTTTTTTTTTCTCTCTTCCTTTCATTTTTGAAATCATCGCGAGTATCAACCAACTTTTACTTATTTTGAATTGTTAATTGGAATAAAGGGCATGCTGTTTTGTCTTCCTTTCTTTTTAAAATCATTACGTGTATTTACTATCTTTTACTTATTACTAACGTCGAATTGTCAATTTGCATTGAGAGCATATTTTCTTCCTCCTTTTCTTCCTTCTTTTTAAATCCGCATCCATACAATACATTTTTACTTATTTCGAATTGTTAATTTGCAACAAGGGCAGACTTAGTTTGCATTAAAAGACATTTTTCTTTTTTTCTCTTCAGTTCTTTTTGAGATCATCGCGAGCGTCCACTCTATCTTTTTACTTATTTCCAATTGTTAATTTGCTTGTATCATCCTTTTCCCCCTTCTCTTCCTTCTTTTTAAAATCGGCATATATATCCACTATATTTTTCTCATTTCAAATATAATTTCCAATAAAAGTACTTTTTTAAAACCACAATTTACGGCTATTTTTTTTTTTTATCAATTTAAACAGATCACGGGGCCATGCGTATTTGTTTTTTATTAATTATTTTTAACATTTATCTCAATATCATTTGGTATTATATTTTCTTTATTTTCATAACTATATAAAATTATATTTTATATACATTTAAGATTTTACAAAATTAACAGTCAACAAACACCTCACGCATCGTTATAAGTTAACTGGTTGATCTAAAAACCCTTCCCGTGCTTAAATTTCATTCCAAATATTTCAACTGCGAACATTTATATTATATGCGAATATTATATTTTATGAAATTCTTTCTTTAGTGAAGCAAACTTTTATAAAATTATTCCGGCTTAACTAAACAAATAAATAAAAACTGCATTATTATTTTCTTATATATAAAAAATCGTCAGCAAGTACAAATATATTTGCCCACAGTATTTTCAAATGAAACTGTTGTTTTCTATATATATATATATATATATATATATATATATAAAAATGATCCCAATAACTATATAAGCAGAGTTTTAAAAGTGTGTTTTACTTCACGAAAATAAAAAAAAATCCGTTTCAGAAACTTGAGACGGCAAAAACCTACCGACGTGGTAAAGCAGTTTTGTAATTCTATTTGATTCGACAATTTCATCTGCTGGGTTCCATTCCGCATTAACAAAACAAAAAAAATCCAAATACCCAAAATAATAAGAAAAATAAGCAGATAATCAAATATTCAAATAAACAAACAAACAAACAAACAAACAAAACTAACCTGTATCCTGGCTTCATTTAATTTAGTAATCCTAGCTAGTTCTTCCCGGCAATATATATCTGGGTAGTGACTTTTGGCAAAAGCAGATTCTAATTCTTGTAGTTGTTCTTGTGTAAATGTTGTCCGATGTCTCCTCCGCGCGGGGGTCGGGCAGGAACTAGGGTTGTGACTCCCACTACCAGATCCTCCGCTCAACAGGGAACTTGAGCCGCCATTGCCAGGCTCAGGTTTTATCTTTTTGAAAGCTCCTTCTTGTACTGTAAATACAATATTATATATATTTACATGTAATAATGAAAAAAATATATATTTATTACATATCAACAGGCAATAATGAATTCTACATCATATAAGATGTATTGTACATTTTTGTTTCGATCGTTTTCCTCTGAAAAAAAGCTTATTTTTTTTACCGTAAAAATCTGAATCCATTGCATAGTACTCCATATTTCAAAAGTTAAAAGAAACTTTTTTTATATATATATATAAAAACACCCCCGTGTAGATGAAAAATTAAAGAAAAACAAATCAGTGGTCAATATCGGTAGTCAAACAATGATGTTTATACGTAACTTATATTTTATCAATTATTTACAGAATCACATGTTAACAAGAAGGTGTCAACAGATGGTCAACTCCGGCCACATCTCCGGACAATTTCATTTTAACGCCAGGTATAACAACAATTCCGAATTTCTGTTCGACACCTACTTTTGCCACCTTTGACGTTTCAGAAAGCTTGTTAAAAGATTGCTATTTTCTTATCGTCTATATTTACACACATTTTAGAACCAACACGCGAACAAAAATTTCAATCCGAATTATCGCCTTTTTAATCGTTTAGAGTCACGAAATTAGTTTTTTGTTCAAGAAAGGGTACGAGCGTATAGTTGGAAATATATGATATGTATAAGAACTTCATATAAAATTTCATTTAAAATTGAAACAATAAGAAAAAATAAACTTTTTTTCAGAAAATTCTTTTTTCTTTTCTTTCTTTAAATCTGTTTTGTATTTGCGGATGAATTGATATTCAAGATGCAAAAAACAGTATTTTCGAATTAGATATACTATAATTAAATATCAGTAATAAGACAATGCCCTTTTCCATTGAATTGGTGATGCTGAAAGTGCTTCAAATAGAATTATTTTTTGTTTCTTTTCTTTTCTTGAAATCATCAAAGAGAATTTGACTAGTATCTTACCATTTATTTTTTACAAATCCTTGAGTTTTACTTTTTGCAAATTAAGATTTTTTACTTTTAAATACCCAAACAAAAAATTGCTTCCAAAAAAGAGTTAAAACGATTTAACAATTTTATTTAATTCCAGATATATTTCAACTAGAAGTTTGTAGGCAAAGAAAAACATATCGTTTTCATGTAATCCCAAAACAATTGTTGAAAATACAAATTCTATAGATTTGCATTTAAGTTCTATTTATCCTTAAAACGATGCTGAAAATTTTTAGGGAGAGAAAAACTTATCTTTTTCATTTTATTCCAAAACAATTCTTGAAAATACAGGATCCTTAAGATTTGCATTTAAATTCTATCTGTCCTTGAAAACGATGCTGAAATATTTTTAACATAAAGAAGCAAGGAAACTTAAACTAATAGTTAAAAGTTTACGAAATTGTATCTTTGCTAATTAGTTAACATCTTCGAATATCATCATACATGTTTTGGTAATCGTACGGATGTAAACTGAAAACAAATATCATTAGAACTTTTTGACTAATAATTCTTACCATATATGTAATCCCGTATTGTTTATGATCACTTCTATATGATTGCCTCTGCGTTGCATAAAATAAAAACGTTCTCCCTTTATATTAGGTTTAAGACTGGAGTAATTTAATAGAAACATCCTTTAATCATATATATTAACTTTATTGCCGCAGACATAACAAATGAAATTTTCCCGGAGTACAAAATTTCGTTACCAGAAAACAAAATTACGCTTGGTGTAAATTACCTGGAGTTGATAGAATCATTATCAATAGTAAATTAGTACAATTGTATTTAGCGTTGGTAACATTATTTCATATTCCATACGTGTCGAAGATAAATAGGAATAATATATTTAGTTATTTACGACCATTGTAAACAAAATAGAATTATTGTCCGTATGTAATAACATTTCCGATCCCTTTACATTCCCCTACCTTGATAAATTAATAAATTTTATTCCAATTCTTCAATTATTGGGTAATTGGAAATGAGATTAATTAATAAAATGAATTATTCGTCGTAATAAATTGAATTTTGTGAATTAGAGACCTACCGGTAGTTTCCGTTAAGTTTCTAGCGCTGCTGTCGAGATTGTATAAAGCTGCAAAATCATCCACTTTTCTTTTTTCAACTCTTTCTTCGCTAACTGAAATCCTATTTTCATCAGCCATTTTTTATCGGAATAAAAGGAAAAAGATATGCCCGATTCTAAGAAAAATTAAAACTCTATAATGAGATTTACTTTTCGTTTACATTTATATCAAAGCCAAAAGAAGTTTTCGGAATTTTCTTAACCAATCAAAAGTGTTTTTGATTGGTATTATCTTAAGTTATTTCTACCATATGTAGTCGCGTGCCAAGACGTTCGCTGATTGGTCAAAAAGATCAATCATGCCGCGTTTAACCAAAGAACTGCTGCATATCGATAGAGAAACAGTTACAATGTTAATAAAAATAATAGTTTACGGGTTCTTTATAATGTTGTTTCGAGATTTGTCTGTTGCTTAATATTGAAATCTACCATGATTTCACTGCTAAGAATCAATGACGTACTCAGTAATAATTAATGTATCTGATGGTACTGCCAGAGCCATGGTTGTATATGTGTCTTGTATTGCAAAATAAAATGCATCACTTTTTTTTATCCTATGGATTATGTTGCTTGAATATACTTAGTCCTATAAGTGAAGTAAAATGAATAGAAAAGTCAGCATTTCATTAAGATGCTAAATTTATTTTATTTCGTTTAGACATATTCATTGTGCTTCTTCTTCGCATAATCTATATATAATTTTGCGTTTACCAAGACGATTTTTTTAAATTCGCCTTTTACGTTTTGAATATACCATAAATCTCTCTCTCTCCCTTTCTTTCTTTCTTTCTACATATAATTATAAGTTTCGTGGTGATACAGAAAGCTCCCTTTCTCTCTCTCTTTGCTTAGGTTTTTCTACTTATAATGATAAGTTTTATGGTATTGCTTAAAGCAACCTTACAAGTTACAATATTTTTACTAGTAACAATATATAACCTAAAATCTGTTCTTTAAACAAAACAGCAAGAATAAAAATGTTATACAAAATAAGAGACCAGATGGCAGTGAAGAAAGTTGCATAGATATCTCTGGTCACTCTTGTGCCCCCGGGAAGTGGACGTAATGAGCTTTCACAACTATCAATTAGGTAACTACAGAGTAATTAGCCTCGATGAGGGTCTAATGAAAGCGATGCCATGACCTTAAGGGGACAATCCTTTCTTTAATGGTCAAAAATAGAAGTTAGGGTCATCCTTAAAATTTTCAAGCAAAATTTTGTAATTTTGTATCTCTTTATATTTGTTGTTTTTAATCGTTCAAGTTTGAGAAGGAGCAATCTGTCACAAAATTTGGTAAGCGTGGTCAGTGTTATCATAAGGTGTATGTAGTATACATTTGACCTTTAACACTTTAATTAATTTAACAATGATCAAAGACACATATACCGATAAAACTACAACACCCATATGGTCTTCTATGAAAACAATGATTTTTGTAATTATTTAATAAAAGAACAATTAAAACAATTTTAAATTATGAAAATGTAGAAAAAATTTACAATTACAGTAAAATAAATTTTATTTAAGTTTATGTTCAACAATTTGAAACAAAACAATTCTACAATCCGTTATACCAACAGAGATCGTCCAAGGGTGAATGGAAAAAAAGTATATTTGAAATTGTGGGAATAAGTATAATATGTATAGTTGTAGACGTATATGTATAGTTGCCTTATTTGTATGCTGGCCTGATTTTTCAAAAGCTTAACTGTGCTGTAGGGTTGCTGTCTCATAAAGTTGACGTCACATTTCCTTTAATGATATAACCTCTTCTTTTGACACATTCTTGCATTTGTCGTTTAAGTTATTTTGAATAAAATTGCAATACAATTTCTACTTAAAGGCATAAACATGCGAATTCCAAATGCAGAGGTTAAACATGTTAAATTCAAAAGATTTTTTTTTCTTAATAATTCTGATCATTTGCATGAATGGAAACCAAAGCGGGACACATTAAAAACTGAAACAAAACAATCTTAACTGGGACAGAATGTTAAAAGTCAACAGAACCCTAAAACGCAGCAGGACTAGTCAGAATATTTCAATTACCATTTTTGTATTGTCAATTAAGCTGTATAACAGTTTATTTGTAGAAATTATAGAAATATTGCCAACTGAGTGAACAAGCTCTGCTTTATGTCAGCAAAGATCATTCAAGCAATACTCTCTTAAAATTGAATGCAAATGACAGAGAGAAAAACAAACCGAAGTTTCGAAATCAAGTTATGATAAGTATGATGAAAATCTGTGATTTGTGAAAATATCAATTTCCCCACAGTCGAACTTGTAATGATGTTCTCTGACGAAAGATAATACGATTTGTAACGTATTTGAAGAAATGAATAATTTTACAACTATTCGTAGACCGATCAATTACGGGTTAAAAAAAGTTAAAATATGTTGTCGTACATCAAGATAGTCTTTAAACTGGTTACAGGAAAAAACAACTTGTAAGAGGTTTGCACTTTCTAGTTTTACTTTATAAGATTTTGTCTTCTTCAGTTAAAGGTGTGTCGAGAAGCTTAAATGGACAAAATGTCATCGTTTTTTGTTTTTTTTTATGAAAAGAAAATATTTTATAGAAACAATTTTTTAAAAAAGAAGATTTGGTATTAGTGCAATCCACCTAAGACAAACGGACCAGGGACTAAAAAAATACAGGTCATCGAACTTTAACAACGAGCAATAGCCATGCTGTTTTTTAGTTAGCTATTTAAAATCAAACTCACTGTTATTAAATTGTAAAAAAGACTGAAACTAGTCTATATTTGCTCATTAGGTTAAGGTACAAACAAATTCATGACAGGAATACTTTTTAAAACCTATTTAAGAGTTAAGTATAAAAAATAAAGCATAAACGATTTATTTAAAGTCTGGTATACATGTCGTGTACAAGTTGCGATTTTGTACAGGTTATAACATGTACAAAAATATTGTACATGTTATAAATTGTATAATGCAAAAATACAAGTTATAACATGTACAAAAGTACGTCATACATGTTATAACCTGTACAAAATATTGCTTAAAAATGGCTTTAACTTGTACAAAAGTACCTCATACATGTTATAACCTGTACAAAATATTGCTTAAAAATGGCTTTAACTTGTACAAAATTTAAGATAAATCTTAATGAAGTAAAATATACATTTGAATTCACCAATGCATAAAGAACAACAATAAATAGGCCAGAACGTGTCTTTTTCTGTAGAGGACAATGATCACAAAGTTTCAGAAATATATGTTTTATGACTTATGTTGGCAAATGTGTTTTCATGTAATTGTATGTTTTATGTAGTCCATCATGGCTTAAATAAGTATGACACTATTTACTAAAAGCTTGCATTTCCTCAATGACAATTACATTAGATACTAGTAATTTTATTCTTCCAAAAATTTTAAGAACGGTGCCTTAAAATTTTGGGTAATACTCCTCCCTCTCGTTTTATAGCATGCAAAGACTAAAACAATGTCTTCTATGCTTACTCTGTAAAAGCAAGAGAGAGCTGAAATAGTTTTCATTTGACCACGCTTCATTATCAATATCTTTGGATCTACTCGTCAACATTTTTGGCATTCAGCATGACTAATGTAAATTTATAATTATTTTTTTATATAAACTATCAGATCATTGAATGAGGCGGATGTCATTTTGATGTTTTAAATATATATTCTCTACTTTGAAAGCATGTATTTGTGTCCTTTGGATGTCGTCTGCTCCATGGTCTGGTTGTTGTCTTTTAGACACATACCCCATTTCCATTCCCAGTTTTATTTGTAGACACATCTGTCCTGGCTATCCTCTTATGTCTTTTAGTGTGAACTAGAATGAAAGTATTTTACTATTGCCCTCAAAGTGGACACTCACAATTATAATTCATCAAATAAAGATATGTCCATTGATAGTCATAAGAGGATCATAAGACATGTCCTAAGATACATCTTATGACAAGTCTTAGGAATGCTTCGTAATGCCGACCCCTGGACATTAACTGTATAAAAAAAGGACAAAACACACTATCATGAAGGAATAATAAAAACGTTATGAAAATAGTATTGAGATCAATAACATCTGTTGCAATGATAGAAACATATCCTTATTTTTCGATTTTGTACAAGTTAAAACCATTTTTAAGCAATATTTTGTACAGGTTATAACATGTACGAGGTACTTTTGTACATGTTATAACTTGTATTTTTGCAACTGATCGGTTATAATTCGTTCTTATGTAACGTTTTACTGTTACACAAATGTCCCAGGTTAGGGGAAGGACCGGGATCTCGCTAACATGTTTAAACCCGCCACATTCTGCGTGTATGTGCCTATCCCAAGTGAGGAGCCTGTAATTCATTGTTTATCGTTTGTTGCTGTGTTACATATTTTGTTTCCGTTCCGATTTTTGGTAAATGTAGTTTTCTCGTTTTACATTTGTGATTTCGGCGCCTTTTATAGCTGACTGTGCGGTGTGGGCTTTACTAACTGTTGAAGGCCGTACGGTGACGGTGGACGGTGACCTACAGTCTCATTGGCAATCAGACTACATCTTCTTTTTATAATTTCTATGAGATATCATTTTCAGTGTTTTAGTTCTACCAACGAGTATCATTGGATGAACACATTCATGTCCTATTTAACTTTTCCTACAAGTTTTTAAATTATAATGGAATCTGCACATTTGAAAATATTCCATTAATTTTAAGGCCTTATGCGTAATACTTAATTTGATTGGAAATCTATAAAACTACCATTAAAATCAGGTCATGCAGAACACGGAAGTTGCATGTTCCACTTAAGCATTTAAATTTCAATACTTCTTTAATAGTATTTACATTTATATATTTCTTGTTCAAATCATTGAGAGAAAAAAAAATGAAAAAATATACACTTCAGAAAAATCATGTGACGACTATATATAAAGTTACCATAGATAATGAGAGCACTATGTGATGATCTGAAATTGATTACGCAATCCTAATTTGGACTAAAAATTGATTTGAAATATTTATAAATAATGGTAGATTTTGTGTCTCTTAATGATTATGTAAAATTTTCAATCACTGTAAGTGTCAAATGAGAAAAAGAAATAAAGTGTAAATATGCCCCAAAAAATTAAATAATAATCCAAACGCCACCACATTTTAAAGTTTTATCGCATCTAGAATGTTAAAATACGAAAGCAAAAACTCCTAAAGAGACCTCTTAAACAAACTAGATATCGGTTTTAGACCACATTATATTCTGCTTATAACCTCATTGTAAATCTTGCATACAATTCTGTCAAGAATTAGATAGATCCCTGCTCGATAGTACCGACTCAAAACAGACATTTGGTCAGTTTCCAAAGCCGGCCATCGTTTTCCGAACTGAGTGGAGCAATGTGTTTTACGCTTCCAAAATGAGTGTATAAATGTGACCGACGCTTCAAAACTATGTGCAGCAATTTGAGTGACGCTTCCAACCTGATTGAAGCAATGTTACGGACACTTCCTAACTGAGTGAAGCAATGTGACAGACGCGTCCGAACTAAGTGAAGCAATGTGACGGACGCTTTCGAACTGAGTGAAGCAATGTGACGGACGCTTTCGAACTGAGTGGAGCAATGTGACGGACGCTTCCGAACTGAGTGCAGCAATTTAAATGACGATTCCAAACTAATTGAAACAATATGACGGACGATTCCGAACTGAGTGAAACAATATGACGGACGCGTCCTAACTGAATGAAGCAATGTGACGGACGCTTTCGAACTGAATGAAGCAATGTGACGGACGCTTTCGAACTGAGTGGATCAATGTGACGGGAGCTTCCGAACTGAGTGCAGCAATTAGAGTGACGCTTCCAAACTGATTGTAGCAATGTGACGGACGCTTCCGAACTGAGTGAACCATTGGGTTGACGCGTCCTAACTGAGTGAAGCAATGTGACGGACACTTTCAAACTGAATGGAGCAATGTGACGGACACTTCCGAACTCAGTGCAGCAATTTGAGTGACGCTTCGAAACTGATTGAAGCAATGTGACAGACGTTTCCGAACTGAGTGAAGCAATGAGACGGAGGCGTCCGAACTGAGAGAAGCAATGTGACGGACGCTTTCGAACAGACTGGAGCAATGTGGTGGACGCGTCCGAATTGAGTGAAGCAATGTGACGGACGCTTTTGAATTGAGGGTAGCAATGTGACCGATGCTTCCGAACTGAGTGCAGTAATTTGAGTGACGCTTTCAAACTGAGTGAAGCAATGTGACGGACGCTTCCGAACTGAGTGCAGCAATTTGAGTGACGTTTCCAAACCAATTGAAGCAAAGTGACGGACGCTTCCGACTTGAGTGAAGCAATATGACGGACGCTTCTGAACTGAGTGTAGCAATGAGACGGACGCTTCAGAACTGAGTGCAGCAATTTGAGTGACGTTTCCGAACTGAGTTCAGCAATTTTAGTGACGCTTCCAAACTGATTGAAAAAATGTGACGGACGCGTCCGAACTGAGAGAAGCAATGTGACGGACGCTTTCGAGCTGAGTGGAGCAATGTGACGGACGCTTATTGAAGGACTCAAAGTCGAAAATACCAGCACTATAACCAAACAGAAAGACAACGAAAAGACAAACAATTGAAAGGGTCAATAATCTCTCTTCCAATAGCGATATCCTTCGTATAAGTGCTGTTAAAACACGTCGAGGAGTAACATCCATGCAATGAATAGATATCACGCAATAGCAGATTCGTAAATGTCTTTTATTAAACCCTGATACTTCACAATTTCTGAAACCATCTGTCATGTAAATTCTCTTAATATATCCTAAAACTTGACTGAATGTCAAGTCACAGCGTTTTCTCTATCTTTTATTCCGTTAACAACATGCATGGCATGGTATACAAAATTGCTTTAATTCGCGAAACTTTCCATTGAAGGACAATACAAAGTTCTCTACTCTGTTTCAAAATAAAAAGTTTTTTTAAAGCACTGTTATGAATTTATAGTACATAAATAAAGGAACTGAAACAGCAGAGACAATAGTCTATGTGCTTCTTTTCGAGGTATATATATGGAATAGACCCACATCACCCCCCCTTTTTTTTTTTTCTAAATATTTGTTTGTGTTTTTATTTTTCATAAGTAACCTTTCTTTGATACTTTAACATGTGTTCACTTATTTAATGTGTTCTCGGCCATGGAAAATAAGAGTGGAATAGAGAGGCATCATAAATAAACTACATGTGTGTACTGTTATTTTATTAGCATAAGGATAGGAGCAAGAAAACATAAAATTAGTGAAAATAGGTAAAAAAAAATAAATAAAGATGGTTTATATTAAAAAAAAAAAAAAATTTAGAAAATAAAGGTTCTCCATTCACAAAACGGCTGTGGTAGTGATTGCCAGTGAAATTTAATACATATCACCCTAGTCCAAGTGGTAGTAATTGCCAGTGAAATTTAATACATATCACCCTAGTCCAAGTGGTATTGATTGCCAGTGAAATTTAATACATATCACCCTAGTCCAAGTGGTAGTGATTGCCAGTGAAATTTAATACATATCACCCTAGTCCAAGTGGTAGTGATTGCCAGTGAGATTTAATACATATCACCCTAGTCCAAGCGGTATTGATTGCCAGTGAAATTTAATACATATCACCCTAGTCCAAGCGGTAGTGATTGCCAGTGAGATTTAATACATATCACCCTAGTCCAAGTGGTAGTGATTGCCAGTGAGATTTAATACATATCACCCTAGTCCAAGTGGTAGTGATTGCCAGTGAGATTTAATACATATCACCCTAGTCCAAGTGGTATTGATTGCCAGTGAAATTTAATACATATCACCCTAGTCCAAGTGGTAGTGATTGCCAGTGAAATTTAATACATATCACCCTAGTCCAAGTGGTAGTGATTGCCAGTGAGATTTAATACATATCACCCTAGTCCAAGTGGTAGTGATTGCCAGTGAAATTTAATACATATCACCCTAGTCCAAGTGGTAGTGATTGCCAGTGAGATTTAATACATATCACCCTAGTCCAAGCGGTATTGATTGCCAGTGAGATTTAATACATATCACCCTAGTCCAAGCGGTAGTGATTGCCAGCGAGATTTAATACATATCAGCCTAGTCCAAGTGGTATTGATTGCCAGTGAGATTTAATACATATCACCCTAGTCCAAGTGGTAGTGATTGCCAGTGAGATTTAATACATATCACCCTAGTCCAAGTGGTAGTGATTGCCAGTGAGATTTAATACATATCACCCTAGTCCAAGTGGTAGTGATTGCCAGTGAAATTTAATACATATCACCCTAGTCCAAGTGGTAGTGATTGCCAGTGAGATTTAATACATATCACCCTAGTCCAAGTGGTATTGATTGCCAGTGAAATTTAATACATATCACCCTAGTCCAAGTGGTAGTGATTGCCAGTGAGATTTAATACATATCACCCTAGTCCAAGTGGTAGTGATTGCCAGTGAGATTTAATACATATCACCCTAGTCCAAATAACTTCATTATAAGAAACTATATGTTAATGTACCATTTTTGAAAACAAGCAACACCGATAACTCATAATCTGAGTCCTTCGTGGGAACAGGCGATTCATATGCTTGTAAATAATTTCATTTTTTTCGAAATGACAAACGATGAGAATGTATTTAATGTTTATTGGAGTTTTGTATAAAATCAGTATGTTTATTGGATTTAAACAAATTCGTCATAACCTAACCAACAATCAAATTTTAATAACTCTGATAGCTGAATATGTCACAGGAACTTGCGAATACTCTTAAAATATATGAAGCTAGGTAGAGAAGTTAAAGAAAGAACTTAAATAATTCCAGCGGCAAATATTTCATGAATGTTAAAGAGGAGAACTAATTAGTATAAATACATAAGGTAAATCCTGTAATATTAGTCGACCAGAAAGAGGGGAATGCTCCTGACAAATGTTGGTATATTTGATGGTGGGGTCATGGACATTTGCTTACTTTTGGTTTGTCCCGTTTGTTTGTAAAACCCTTGCAAAGCTGAGCGATCGTTAGCAATCAATTTTTAATAGCAGTTCAAATACCACGTCTACGGATTCTATAAGTAGATTTAAAAGTACGACCACTGTAAGACTATGTATCGGACTTCTGGGTCAGTGTTGGACCAAAAGAATGTCTGAATAGCTGGACGACCCCATGTTGCAAACAAAATTGATTTTCTTATTTTTATATTGAATTTTATATATGTTTGAAATTACAATAATAAAGTTCCAAAGATGCACGTTGTGAAAAAAGTCAGAATTTCTGTTTACAATGTCTAGGTTATAAATGGTTTCCATGCAATCAATGTCATGTCTAACTCAAGTCTGTTGAATTCCATAAAATATTATAATTAATATGATAAATGTGATATAAGAGTTGACCACCACCGGAGGTTTTGTCACGATCAAGGGTAGAAGGTCTGTCTGCAAGGTCACAATCACACAATTAATCGAACTGTACATCCTAACATTCATACATACAAAGTCAAGTTGGAATTTTTAATGCCTTCAATGATATTGATGGTGGTGCTTGATAATATCTAAACCAATCGCAATAGAGGAGAGAGGGTTGTAAATAAGGTTGAAATAGCTGTCAGCAAGATCTAGTCAAAATCTGTATTTACAGTATACCTGAATTAAGATATATAAATATCAGGGTATGGGGTACCAATAGGGAGTTTTGCTTGCTGTTTCCTCTAAGAATGACATTGGGATTACAAGCTTGATATTTGGATTGTAGTTGTAGCCAATAAACATTGATGTGTTAGAGAGTATCATGTTCCCTCAGAGGTTTCAATCAGGCACAAGCAATTTGTCATTTACTTCATTTTTATTTTTGATTACTTTTAGCATGAACCTCCTCCAAAATAAGTGGTTGAAAGAGTCATGTTTTTTTCATAGCTCTTTCATTATGTGATTGTCAATTCAAGAAAAAACACCAATGGTAAGTCAAAGGAGAATCATAAAATTTGGTATCCCTTTTCTTACTCTGTCATGATTCATTGTGTTTGCAGCTAAAGTTTTCGAAATATTCTATAAATTATAAATTGAAATACAATATAAACGTCTAAGAGCAAAATTCCCATGTAGGTTTGTTGCAGTGGAGTAGCATACAGCATAAGAGGAAAGACTGGTCCATCTGAATGAAGTCTAAAGTTATGACCATAAGAATGAATGATTGTTGATGTTTTAAATGCCACTTGTATGCACCATTTTTGAACTATTTTGTGGCGGACATTTCTTATTGGTGGAGGAAGCATGAGATGCTGGGGAAAACCACTGACCTTAAATAGGAAAACTAACAATCCTAGTCAATTCAGATTGGAGTAGAATGCGCAGCACCTGCAAGGGCGGTGTTCTAACTCAAAATCTCAGTTTTGACTGGCTAGTGATTACAGTAGTAAAACAACTTAGACCACTTGGCCACCGAGGCCGTTATGATCAGAAGAGAACAGTTGATTACTAGATGTATATTGATGGATTGTTTTAAGTTCATCAGGCATAACAAATATGTTGTCAATCAAAACTTTTTAAAAAAGTGCTTTCACAAAGTCAGTTCGTTGTATCTTCACGTAAATGTTAAGAAAAACAAATTTTAAACACAGATATTGAAGCAAATATTTTATTATACAATTCCTTCATTAAAATTATTGCACAATCATTATAACAATCCACTTTGACACAAATATCAAAATACTCTAAAATACTTTTATTCATGGTTGCAATTCATGACTTGAGAAAAAAGCCCTTATTTCAAATTCTTCCTGAAAATAATAAATGGAAAATTTACTCATTGTTGGATATAAAATATTGCAGATTTTTTTGAATGCAAAAGAATTTGTGTGATCAAAAGATGCCTTATTTTGAAGTCCTCCCTAAACTTCAAATACAGTATAGTTTTATTAAATGCATATAAAGTGACATTTGTTTATGTATAAAATTAACTGAATTTAAGTTTAATTTTACAGTTGTGGACATTGGAAAAAATTAGGTTAATTGAAATATTTTGAATAAACAGACAAAAAGGTCAAACCTGAATAAAAAATAATAAGACAAAGATATTGGATGAGATATTTAAGAGGACATATTGTTTAACATATCTTCTAGTACATACTTTTTTATTCATATTCTGGGATACAACATTTCTTATCCTAAAGAACCCACTATTTGTACATAATTTTTTTTTATCATGATTATAATGCCAACTAAAAAAGAGCATTTTTACGGAGATATACACAATCATCATCTCCTAATGCGAAATGAAAAAAAAAACAACAAAAAAATAACCAAAATATGGAGAAACCTGTTTTAAATTAATTTGTTTTTGTTCAAGTAATTTTGTTCCTTTAAGTAATTAATACATGTAAATGGTTTCACTGTAAGTGGTTTAATTTTTGGGATACAAATCTTATTAGAGATTTTGTTTCCAATCAAAATGCATATTATCCTTTAAATTTATTTTTTGCATTTGCAAAATATGAAAAAATGAATTTTCAAAATTCTCGAAATCAAGTTATTTTCATTGAGAAATTGGAATCAACAAATTAAAGAACTTTGAAAGTATTTGTATCTTCCAATCTTTCCATATTAGATATGTTTTAAAATGCAGTACATTTTAAAAAAAAATATCTTAAGATTCCACATCTTTTTCTTTAGATTCAGTCTGTTTGTTGTCCTTTGAATTTTGAACACTGTCACTTTTTTTCTCTGTAGCAAATTGAACAGCATGTTGCAGAATAAGTTTCTCACATCTCCTTAACTGTATTATAAATAGTTTATTGTCTGTTATACCAGCTTCCTTTAACAAATTTTCATCCTCCTGCAATTGACAAAGAATATATCATAAACAGTAGAAAGAACTAGAGGCTCTAAAGAGCCTGTGTCGCTCACCTTGGTCTGTGTGCATATTAAACAAAGGACACAAATGGATTCATGACAAAATTGTATTTTGGTGATGGTGATGTGTTTGAAGTTCTTACTTTACTGAACGATTTTGCTTCTTACAATTATATCTATAATGAACTTTGCCCATTAGTAACAGAGAACTATATTTGGTAAAAATTTACATATATTTACCAAATTAATGAAAATTGTTAAAAATTGACTATAAAGGGCAATAACTCCTTAAGGGGTCAATTGACCATTTAGGTCATGTTGACTTATTTGTAGATCTTACTTTGCTGAACATTATTGCTGTTTACAGTTTATCGCTATCTATAATAGTATTCAAGATAACCAAAAACGGCAAAATTTCTTTAAAAATTACCAACTGGAGGGCAGCAACCCAACAACCAGTTGTCCAATTCATCTGAAAAATTCAGGGCAGATAGATATTGACTTGATTAACAATTTAACTTCTTGTCAGATTTGCTCTAGATGCTTTGAATTCATAGTTATAAGCCAAAAACTGCATTTTACCCCTATGTTCTATTTTTAGCCGTGGCGGCCATCTTGGTTGAATGGCCAGGTCATCGGACACATTTTTCAAACTAGATACCCCAAAGATGATTGTGGCCTAGTAGTTTCAGTGGAGATTTTGTAAAAGATTACTTAGATTTATGAAAAATGGTTAAAGATTGACTATAAAGGGCAATAACTCCTAAAGGGGTCAACTGACCATTTTGGTCATGTTGACTTATTTGTAGATCTTACTTTGCTGAACATTATTGCTGTTTACAATTTATCTCTATCTATAATAATATTCAAGATAATAACCAAAAACAGCAAAATTTCCTCAAAATTACCAATTCAGGGGCAGCAACCCAACAACCGATTGACCGATTCATCTGAAAATTTCAGGGCAGATAGATCTTGACCTGATAAACATTTTTATCCCATGTCAGATTTCCTCAAAATGCTTTGGTTTTTGAGTTATAAGCCAAAAACTGCATTTTACCCCTATGTTCTATTTTTAGCGGTGGCGGCCATCTTGGTTGGTTGACCAGGTCACGCCACACATTTTTTAAACTAGATACCCCAAAGATGATTGTGGCCAAGTTTGGATTAATTTGGCCCAGTAGTTTCAGAGGAGAAGATTTTTGTAAAAGATTAATTTAATTTATGAAAAATGGTTAAAATTGACTATAAAGGGCAATAACTCCTAAACGGGTCAACTGACCATTTTGGTCATGTTGACTTATTTGTAGATCTTTCTTTGCTGAACATTATTGCTGTTTACAGTTTATCTCTATCTATAATAATATTCAAGATAATAACCAAAAACAGCAAAATTTCCTCAAAATTACCAATTCAGGGGCAGCAACCCAACAACCGATTGACTGATTCATCTGAAAATTTCAGGGCAGATAGATCTTGACCTGATAAACATTTTTATCCCGTCAGATTTCCTCAAAATGCTTTGGTTTTTGAGTTATAAGCCAAAAACTGCATTTTACCCCTTTGTTCTATTTTTAGCCGTGGCGGCCATCTTGGTTGGTTGACCAGGTCACACTACACATTATTTAAACTAGATACCCCAAAGATGATTGTGGCCAAGTTTGGATTAATTTGGCCCAGTAGTTTCAGAGGAGAAGATTTTTGTAAAAGATTACTTTAATTAACGAAAAATGGTTAAAAATTGACTATAAAGGGCAATAACTCCTAAACGGGTCAACTGACCATTTTGGTCATGTTGACTTATTTGTAGATCTTACTTTGCTGAACATTATTGCTGTTTACAGTTTATCTCTATCTATAATAATATTCAAGATAATAACCAAAAACAGCAAAATTTCCTCAAAATTACCAATTCAGGGGCAGCAACCCAACAACCGATTGACCGATTCATCTGAAAATTTCAGGGCAGATAGATCTTGACCTGATAAACATTTTTACCCCATGTCAGATTTGCTCTAAATGCTTTGGTTTTTGAGTTATAAGCCAAAAACTGCATTTTACCCCTATGTTCTATTTTAGCCGTGGCGGCCATCTTGGTTGGTTGACCGGGTCACGCCACACATTTTTTAAACTAGATACCCCAATGATGATTGTGGCCAAGTTTGGTTTGATTTGGCCCAGTAGTTTCAGAGGAGAAGATTTTTGTAAAAGTTAACGACGACGGACGACGACGGACGACGGACGCCAAGTGATGAGAAAAGCTCACTTGGCCCTTCGGGCCAGGTGAGCTAAAAATGTGTAAGAAACAATATGATAACATAAACATTTACAAGAAGATGCCAATGAAATCGCATCAAGTGTTGAAACAAAGACTTTTTAAATTGTGTGGGCATTAGTCAACTGAGAAAGTTTACAAGCGGGTAAGACACGAATGGATAATGGTCACCTAATTGGGTTATTAAGAATGTTTTAAAGACAAATTAAAGAAGTGTATAAAACACTACATTTATAGGTCATATCACAAATATTTCCAACTTTGTTTGGTTTCAGAGGGGTTGAAGTCATAAAACTTTGCTCAGTGCTCGGAGCACAAAAATCATGCTCGAAACATTAAATCCAGCATTTTGATTGGTTGATTCTTGAGTCTGAGTACAGAAATCGTGCTCGAAAGCTTTATGACCGCAAGGCCAGATGTGGCTCAATGAAATCAGTCTCTTCCTAAAGCAGTACAGATAACTTTCACAGGTTGTCATTTTTTGTTTGTTTAATCCTCATTCCAGGAAATTGGGTCCAATTTTCCTTAAGTTCTCTCAGTTGTCAGAAAAACTCAAATATTACTCAAGGAGATTGATATAGATATAAAAAAGGTCAAAAGAAAATAAAAATTTGATAATAAAAAAAAATCTTTAATGCTGGACATCAATAACAAATCATATTTCAATTAAATTATTATTAAATAATTTCTTCACTAAAGTTTTCAGATGAAACTAGAAGATAATCAAATGTTTACCAACATCCTAATATCTAAGAAACATTTGGTCAATGAAGACAGGAAGTTCCTTGATATATACTTCTGTTCTATAATAATAAAAGATGGGGGAAAAATAAAACTATCATACCTCTGCTGTGGTATCATAAGCCCTCAGTAGCAATGCCAATCTTGTCTCTAAGAATTTCCACAATTTTTCCTCATTCTCCCCATTAATTGGTGTGTTGACATCTCCCATCTTTTCTAAATCCTCTTCTGACATGTTCTCACAGTCATAACAGGAGATTTCATCTAAAATTTAGTCAAACACAATGTATCAGTTTAATGTTTTAAACATTTTATTTTAGGAAAAAAATATATTAAATTCCATAGTGGTTTTAAAAGTATTGAAAAAGTCTGCATTATTGAAAACAAAAATATATATTGAAGTTTTCAGGACAAATATCTTTCATAAAATCTGATGTCTGTATGCATGATAGTATGCTCAAAATCTAATGCAGTATTTTTGATGCCTAAAATACAATGCTTGTATTTTTAAGATGCTGTATTTGTTAATTTGATAATATTACAATTAAAGAACAATTTTCAAATCATATTTAATGGATTGTAAAAGCACTTACCTTCTGTCATATTAAATACTCTAAGAAAAGACACAAGGTGTGGATCCACAGGGATTTCCCCTGAGTAAATAAAGAACATTCTGGACCTGCAATACATATAACAATGTCATTTCTGTAACAGTATACATAGTTAGTATAAAGAGTTTTTTGGAATTTTGATATTGTGTCACAAATGTCTAAACTATATCATTTTTTCATGATTGACTTAAACCATGTCTTGTTTTAAGAGGAGTTATAATAGAGCATAAAAGCAACTGTTAAGCCTTGATAAACTAGGACGTTTTTTTTGTAAGTACAAAAAATAGTAGATTTGAAAAGTTCTTTGCAGGGGTACTTTCTTTATGTTTACTCCTTCCTAGGCAATTGAACAAATGAACCTTCTAAATTGATGATCCTGTTTTCCTGTTGTTTTAATCTGTTTAATAGTGTAAAGTATATTCGTCATTTTTTTTTATATCTATAAAAATAAATCTTTACTTACGGAGCTAAACCAAGAGCTGTTAATAATTTGGTCTTTTTGTCAATAAGGTTATCACTTTTACTAATCCCTGAAAAAAATCCTTATTTAATTAAGATCATACATGTTAAAGATGTAACCTGCTGAATTCACAATAATAATATTTTCAAAAATTAAGTATTTCTCAATATGTAATGTCTACATCTTCAAAATTATGGTAAGTAAATAATAAGTGTAAGCATTGGAAAAATTAGCATTTTAGGCACGGAAAAAGATGTCTTATGATTTTTCGTAAGAAATGATTAAGAAGAAATGAATATCAAACCGTTTGATAAAACAAATACTGTGTATTCAGTTATTTTCGAGCATACCAATTTTCATTGATAGAAGGACATTTTTTGTTGTTGAAAACTTTGGAAGATTTCATTGTTAAATTTAAAACTATTACCCTGACTGGTTTATAATCCAAACTGCATCATTGACTATATAAAATAGTTAAAACAAATTGTTTATTTTACTCCTCAATGTTTATGTCAACTTAAGAATTTGTTATCCATTCTGTGAAAAGGAAACTAAAATGTAAGGTATTATCTAAGCAGAAAATATTGTAGAAGTTTTTAACTTTGTTATTCCATGAATTGTACCTAATTTAATAGCTGTTCTATCCATATCATTCTCTGGGTAAACAAATCCATTATGTACCAATAACTCTGCATTAGATCTGGCCCCGTAAAATATACTGATCTGAAAAGCCATAAGAGGAATATAGTTCTTAAAAATACCAGATTCTGTTCATTTGAAAATTTGCTTCATTGAACATAACCTTGGCAGAATTTCATAATACTATTTTTTGTTTATTGACATCAATAAGAACACTATGTCATCAAAATGTACATTATGTCATCAATAAGTACACCATGTCATGAATAAGTACACCATGTCATCAATAAGTACACCATGTCATGAATAAGTACACCATGTCATCAATAAGTACACAATGTCATTATAAATGATAAATAAGGAGGCTGAAGATACAAAAGGGTATAAAAACTTAGAAGTTGAAGACAAACTGATAATGCTATGGCAAAATTAGAAGTAAAAGACAAACGACAGTCTACAAAAACAACATAACAATAAAGACTAAGCAACTAGAAAGCCTTAAAATTGTAAAGATGTTTCAATGCATCCTATCAGAAAAACATTTAGAGATGATATCAGTTCTGACATCCTATATCTTTTCTTACCAAATTATTAGTTTACTTACCTGTTCACCTTGTTTAAATTCCTTCAAGGCAAAACAGTCACTGCAGTCTGATTCCATGTTATAATCTGTTGTTATCTAAAAATAGATTGTCAGAAAACAATGATTTCTTTGGTCAATTGTATACAATAATAACAAAATTCAACTACCGGGTAGAAATATTGTAATCCAAAACAAACTGAAAATTATAAGGTGGCCTGCCAAACCCTATCCCTAACAAGGACTTTTTTATTTTCAATTTGAGCTGATTTAATCTTACCAATATGTATGGGCTGTCCCATTAAAAGAACATAGAAAGTTGTAATCTTGATAAAATTGTTTGATCCCTAATCAAGCCAGGATTCTCATTTAATAAGGATTTTTTTATTGCAATTTCAAGGACTCATAATTTTTCATCATGGTGAGTCCTGCAGTGAGAGAATGAAATTTTATTGCTATATCATTACTTATTTCAGTCCCCATGACAAAATAGAGCAAAGCAATGACATCTAGTTAAATAATGTTTAGTCATAAAATGCTTATATTTATGCTCAGTTGATACAATGTGCAACATCTTACAATCTTTATGTATACAGTCGAACCTCGTTGTGTCGAACTCGGTTGTGTCGAAAACTCAGATGAGTGGAAGTAAATTCTTGGTCCCGGCATAATTCCTGTTTGATCAATGCATTTTAACCTCTGATGAGTCGAACTCGGATGATTCAAATTCTCGGTTAAGTCGAGGTAATTCTTAAGTCCGTCAATGTAAAATTGATGTAAATTAACCCCGATGTCTCGAAGTTCAAAAGTAAAAAAAATATCGAAAGAAATAAAAACTTTGAAAATTAATTTACGGATGTTTTTCTTGTTTAACCTATTCATTTCTATAAGTGATTAAAGCTGTGTAAACATACTTGTTTGTATAACAGTTAAAATGACATGTTTATGATGACCGCCAATCAACACCTTTGTTGATCGTCCAAGCAGAACTTGAATGTGCTGAACCAATTTCACTTGGTATAAAACATGCGCGTAGCTACGTTTACGTCAAAACGCCCGGGCGTACACTTGAATTTTGAAAATGAAAAAAAAATAAATAAAATAAGAAAATCTGGTTAAAAGCACATCAGCCGTGTGATTCTTTTAGCAGTGGATTGTAATTGTGAATAAAAAAGGAATGAATTTACTTTAATCAACTAGATCCTATTATAGATTTCTTCCAATTTTCTGTAAAAGTCTGAATCTACTTTGAATTCTGCGTACTTTTCTTATATTTATACAATTCATTATCTGCTGAGATTCGATATGCGGTTTGCATTTTTTGTCGAGCCTGTGATTTATGTCTAAAAAGCGAGTCAAAGCGTCGTCGGCGGCGTCAATATTAAGATTTCGAATTGATAAAGTGTTTTGAATGGCTCTCCGTGAAATTTTACGAAAGTTGGAAGAAAAATGTTTATGATCAAAAGAGTATCCAGAGCAATATAATAATGCTTTAATTTTCCCGCATTTAACGGATAAAAGGTATTCTTTCTGCAATTAATAAGTGGTCACAGTTTGGGCTTAAAGTTTGTTTATTCTTAATTAAACATTTTACTACTTTGTCAAACCTTTATCGAATTTGATAAAAGTTTGAAAGAGGTTTTTAAAATTTCGAAAGCATTTCTTTACGTTTATTTTCTGATCTTTACGCATAGCCGGACTTTCTTTACGCAATTAATTGTTTTTTCATGATCAATTTATAAAACATCATAGATTGTCATGAAATATTGGCACACTTTAATATTCTAGATCAAGAAAAAATATAAAAAGAGAATTTTAGTTTTTTTTTAAAACAATTTAAGGGACTGATAAATTGATTCACCTTTTGTGGGAAGGTGTTCCAGGGAATTTTTATATTGCACCTGTTAGAATTAAATTTGCATGTTCATTAAAGGGTGCTTTTGTCGATTGTATGCTCACTCACGGCTCTCTTTAAACATATTTGAAAGTAATATTGGTTTGGACGTTTTCTCTAAAACCAATGACCACTAGCTTCCAGTTTAACACGATGAATAAGTTAAACATATTTCAAAATTAAACATAAAAATAAACCAATTAGATTCAAAAGTATGTTGCTATTAATGAATCAAGTTTTACTGACAGGAATGGTAGATCTCATTCTCGATAACTCGATAGCTTTCGGGGACTTCGTCCCCTCGAAACCACTACCAGCAGGTGCTTTGACACTGAGCGGTTGGCACCCCCTTAGACCCTCGCCAAAGCTCGGGCGTACACGTTAAAATGACCCAGCTACGCCACTGTAAAAACGAAACAAATTTTAATGACCCAAGCTGAGATTAAATTAACCGTTAGAATAAGAACAATAATTAAAAGGATTAAAATAGTTTATTTATTATTATGAGTCGGTCTTTTTAATCTATGAACACTGTTCACGTTCTTTAAAGATAAGTTATGAAAATATTTTTACTTTGTTTCGCGAGTGATTCCATAATTTATAGTGTTTGACCTTTGTAAATATGTGTGTATTGATTTTATTTTCTCAGTAAAGAATAAACTACGTTAACTGTGTTTACATTTTTATTAATAGAAAGAAAAAATACGGAATAAATACACAATCATATATTATCATATCGAAAAAAGCACAATGATCAATAAATACGTATCTAGTTTACAGAAATCACATATCGGTATTTTAAACATTTCAAACATATGACGTCACACTCGACCTCGGATGAGTCGAATACTTTCGTCTGGTCCCTTCGACTTCGACACAACGAGGTTCGACTGTATTT
Source organism: Mytilus galloprovincialis (assembly GCF_965363235.1). NCBI lineage: Eukaryota > Metazoa > Mollusca > Bivalvia > Mytilida > Mytilidae > Mytilus > Mytilus galloprovincialis. The sequence goes on along the minus strand of NC_134840.1, from coordinate 103,915,570 downwards.
TTGAAGTTACCAGTTTTGAAAAAGATGAGTCCAAAGAGATTTTCAAGAGCTCAGGCCTTAGTTATTACTTAATTGTGATGTGTAAAAGTTCAGCTATTTAAATAAGAGTTTTCAGTCAAACTTACTGTTCCATTACAATGATTGCACATATCCCACATTGGTATCAGACCAAATGTGATCTTACTGCCATCTGGTGTTGGAATCTGATTTTGTCTAGTCATAACTGTAGAAACTGCCCATCTGCAAAAAACATCGGTTGAAATCATAAATAAATCACATTGGAAACTTGTCATAATTAATATTTTTTTAACTCCATGAACACATTGTGTTCAGAATGAGACTTTTTAAAAACATAAGCAACACAATGGGTGCCACATGTGAAGCAGGATCTGCTTACGCTCCTGAAACTCCTGAGATCACCTCCAGTCTTTGATGGGGTTTATTTTGCTTAGATTTAGTTTTTTATGTTGTGTCTTGTGTACTATTATTTGTCTGTATGTCCTTTTCTTTTTTAGCTGTTGCATTGTCAACTTATTTTTGACATAGGAGTTTGAAAAAAGTAAAATCACAAAAATACTGAACTCAGAGGAAAATCAATTCAGAAAGTCCATAATCACATGGCAAAATCAAATAACAAAACGCATCAAAAACGAATGGACAAGAACTGTCATATTCCTGACTTGGTACAGTCATTTTCAAATGTAGAAAATGGTGGTTTGAACCTGGTTTTATTGACTGTCCCTCTGGTATCTTTGCCTCTCTATTGTGACAAACTCACAATCTTATTTATTGTAACAGACCAGTTGTCTCCCCTATGTAAACATCAAAGATTTACTTTTTTACAAATAAAATACTAATAGCTATTAACTTGAGTTGATAACACTTAATTTTCAAAAGTTCATAAAAAATTGACCTACAAAAAAGGGTCTCACCTGTAATCTTCAAAGGTAAAACAATCTTTAATTGGCAGCTTTGATGTTGCTGGCAAATTCTACAATAAATCAATACAAAAAGAAAGAATGATAAAAAGTGCAACAAATAACGGTAGTGTAACTCGCCTAGACATTCATTTTCAAAACTTCTATGGAATAGTTCTCCTTTACTTGAATAACACTGTATCTATAAACTTTCAACTTGTTTTCAGTGAAGCTCCATATAACATAATTATGATAATACTGGTGATATCTATGTGTTCTTTTTAATTTTGTTGTGACAAGTTGATGTATGCAAATTCAATAAGAAATTAAAATAATTAATTCAACGCATTAAGTTTTTAACCTAAAAATTTCTACTGAAATTCCCAATATCAAGCCAGTAGGAGGCAAATATTTGACTATAAGTAGTAGTTGTACACCCTTCACTAACAAACCAATACAAAACACAGCTGAGAATCAAACTTCAAGATATGAGTTAGAATGAGTACCTGTAAAGAGGATTTCCCCACAAACAATAACATTTTCAAAGGTGCTGGATTTACTTACCTGAAATAATCTGTAAAAGTAGGCATACTGTCTGGCTATGTTTTTCAACTGATTATAACAATCACCTAGAAAATAAATGTATATTCTAATATGACGTGCTTCTTTCGCTTTGTAAACAACACTGTGATAAAATTCTCGATAATCTATACTTAGCGCAGGCTCAGAGATATATATATATAATAATGGCTTTTACAATATACTTCCCACGTAAATCTACATGTATTGGAACCTATTTGCAGACCCTTTGCCGATTTTATTGATTTAAAAAAAGACAAAATAACTGTTACTCTTATTCGTATGCATAATCAAATAAAAATAAAATAAAATTCCATGAAAGTCAATTATTTTTTTTCGGCACATCATAGTTAAGTCTGATTTCAAAACATGACGTCATATATGCATACAAATGAAACTGCTAAAGTTGAAAGTTTTCTGTTACGTGAACCATCGAAATTAGTATGATTAAAACTTTAAATGATTTTTGATGTAGGTTTTGTTTTATTTTCTATTCTATTGCATTATTTGCATATTTACTGATTTCAGCAAGGCTCCTTAGTTTCGAAATGTCAACTTTGGATTTGACGGAAGCTTACGAGAAAATCATGTAAATTAAAAATGGCAAATGTTGGGTTTAAGAATTAGCAGAATTAAACAGATTTTTTTTTCTAGCGGTTATTCACGAAATTACCCATGCAAGCTACGGATTCATTAAGATATTTGAGCTTTATCTAACAGGGAGTAAAAAAGATCAGCCACACACAAACCAAACCAACTCTCGCTTTAGTATTTTAATGACCATATTTGTCGGATTGTCCTATAAGAATCGAAATAATACATGAAAGTCATAGATTGTTGTAAATTCACACATGGCCTGAGCCGTGATATTCGTTAATTTTATCCCATGCTCAGGACAAAATTCAAATATCATGACCCAGGACATGTGTAAATTTCCAACAATCTATGGCTTCCATGAATTATTTCTAAAATAAAACATCATAACACTGAAACATTATTGTTTCATGCATGAAAACAAGTGTCTGTATATTTCAAAATATTTACAATGACAACCTGACCTGAAATATAAATACCGGTAGTTATTTATGATGATCCAGTATGCAGGTGTGGATTCACAGAACATAGACACTTAAATTGGTCAACATGCATACAAAGTAGTGCAAAGAGTTATTGCATATTTAGCATGTTTATTAAAAAGACACAGGGCGTTTCTTTAAAAATCATATCAGAATTTTTACAAATCTTTTTCCACAACCTGACGATGAGAGCAGAACACAGCAATGTATTGTTGTCTTAAAGACGACTACGTTACATCAAGGCTGTAAGAAATATTTTAGAATAACCTCTTAACAAAATGTTAGCACGATTCTAAAAACAAAACTTGGCTACTGATAACTGAACCTTGGCACTAATGAGAGATAACCCTACCTGTGCAAAGGGAGATAATAACTTACTTTGTACAGGAGAGCCTTTTAGAAGTTTAATTTCATCCTCTGTAAAGTAGAGTGGTGTGCAATATGAATCTGGTAATACATTTATCATATGTTAAGGTTATAAGTACATGTTTTTTATATTTGAGGAAACAACTTGTATTGGGACACTGGATTGACAGTTGTTTGCCTTATCGTAATATTGTGGCGAGAGCTATGGAAAGTAAGGACCAAAGTTTTTTTTTAATTTTTGAGATTGAAGTTTACTATGATTTCACCTTAAAATTTCTTGGTTTTACTATAATAACATTAACGGTACCAATTTTCCTGCACCAGATGCGCATTTCAACAATACATGTCTCTTCAGTGATGCTCGTGGCCAAAATATTTGAAATCCAAAGCTTATATAAACGATGAAGAGCTATAATTCAAAAGGTCCAAAAAGTATAGCCAAATCCGTGAAAGGAATCAGAGCTTTGCATGAGGGAGATACACTTTCAATTGAACAACAATGTACTCAAAAATCAAAACAATATATGCAAGCATATAAGGTGAAAAACTTGAATTTTAACGCCAAAGCAGTGTAATTCTGTCACTGATGTGAATTGTTAACCTTGATAAATGCTATACAACATATTTTTTGTAATATAAATTATATCTTACATTTTCCTAGCATGGAAAAGGGGAGATTAGTCATTGTTTTTATATCGAAAAAATCAAATAAAAGTAAAAACAGGCTTTGTTTATTATGTAGCTTCCGAAATATTACCTGACATTTTTTGTAATATAAATTATATCTTACATTTTCCTAGCATGGAAAAGGGGAGATAAGTCATTGTTTTTATATCGAAAAAGTCAAATAAAAGTAAAAACAGGCTTTGTTTATTATGTAGCTTCCGAAATATTACCTGACATTTTTTGTATAAATTATATCTTACATTTTCCTAGCATGGAAAAGGGGAGATAAGTCATTGTTTTTATATCAAAGAAGTCAAATAAAAGTAAAAACAGGCTTTGTTTATTATGTAGCTTCCAAAATATTACCCGATATAATAAGAGTATGTTCATGATATAATGCTTTAGGCCAAAATAAAATATATGTCTGTTTCCTGCTTCCAAGGCAAATAAATCAGGGTCGGTAGGTCGGGATTTTTTTTTTTTTTATTTTTTTTTTTATTATTGCACTCCCTGTCAGATTTGCAGTCGGTTGTCGGTTACATGTTATGTTTGGTTAGGGTCCTGTACCCCAAAATGATTTAATCCCTTTAAAGAAACTTTAATTGAATAATCCTCCCAGTGCTGACATTTTTTAAACCTTAATTGTAGCACATTTGTGCTGGGAGCAGACATTTTGATTGTTTGGGCATAGTAAAATACGGATCTGGATCGGACCGGAAATGAATTTTTCCGGACCAGAAACGATTTTTTTCCGGATTTGAATAAAAAGATCTAGGGTCGGGGGGGTTTGAGTCAGGGTTGGTCGGGAAACAGGAAACAGACATATATTTTTTTTTGGCCTTATAAGAATAATTTACCATGAGTAAGAAAGTTTCAGCTGAGTGAAAAATATGTAAAAGGATATCAATGTAAGGTTTCCAGAATGATTCAAGCATCTTCTTCTCACAGAGTAGGTGGAGGGCTAGTAGTATACTTGGCATGGCTTGTAACATTTTATCTTGCCCAATTAATGGTCCTATTAAAAAAATATAGACATGTACTTTTTTTTATCGTATTTTGTTCTTTAATTAATAAATCATTTGAATACATTAAACACTAATCAATACAAATATAAAATATAATTGTTAATATCAGAAAAGTTTATGCTTATTGTGTCATCATTAATATTTCTCTTTCTATTCATTCATTTAAAATCAGAACAATTTTATTTCCTCAAAAATAAGCTGACATGCACTGTTTTACATTGTCATTTCAGAGCCTTTTATAGCTGACTATGCGGTATGGCCTTTGCTAATTTCTGTGTCATTTTTGTCACTTGTGGACAGTTGTCTCATTGGCAATCATACCACATCTTCTTTTTTATATGCACTGTTAACAACATTTTTTTAACCATTGAATGTTTTAGTTATCAAATTTCTATCATAAAATGCGAGGCAGATCTACATGTATCATAAATCAAAGTTTTGTACAGTGAAAGTGTAAGAGACCTTCTAAATTTGCATCTACAGAAGGTAACTCCATTTTCAAAGTGCCTTCCTGGGTACCATGTTTAAATGGAACAGCCTCTATGCCTTCCTGGTATGTTGTTTAAATGGAACAGTCTCTAATCTCTATATATATATATATTACCCAATACTGAATCTCTGGCTGTTTGTGTTGTCATCATGACTTTTCTAGGTATGGTTAAAAATGGATCAGCTTCCTGGAAAAAGAAATAAAGTTTGTAAATCTTCTAATATGTACACATTTATATATAGATTCCACAACTTCAACAAGCGTATTACAATATTTCTCCACTCAAGACATTTAAATTTTAATATTGAAAGCGTGAGGCTTGCAGAGCGTTTTAAATAATTAAAATTTAACTGTTGAGAGCGGAGAAATATCGTTATACACGAGTTATAGTGGTGTAATCTGTTTCTCTTATGATTTTTTATCCTTCCTTTTAAAGATTTGATTTAAAGTTGTGTACTTTTGATGTGACGTTATCAAGCATGGTCGCCTTTTTTCATGACGTCACAATAAGAAAATTCAGAATAAAACAAGAAAATTTAACGTCACAATAAAATTTCAACCAATCATTTGACGAGAACAGATTTTTCAGTAGTGAGGAGAAATATTTTTCTCACAAGGGTTAGGAAATGTGAAAATAGCACAAAAAATTAAAGAAAGATCCACACAAAACTTAAAAAGGATTGTAAGCAAAATATAGCTGAGAAAATCTATTCAATATTTCATGGACACCATGATCCATTTCAGTTCCATGTTAGTTTTTTTTTTTACCTGAAAAGCACAATTTGCCATGGCTACAACCATGACTACTGCTCTCTCTTTTACATTTTCATAATGAATTGTTTATTATTTTATTAAATTTATCATCAATTGCTAAAATATTGCCATTGTGTAAATTAAAGTTCTAAAAACTATCAATTTAATTTTATTATATGTTCATTAATTTACTACTTACTTTGAGATCTTTGGTGGCTTGTAAGCCATATCCACAACCAGGAAAGTTCTTTATATCTACCACACTTGTTTCTACACCATTACTATGTAACCATTCTATAAATCCTGGGAAATTCTTCTCTCTGTCTACTGCAGGAGTACATAGACCTAGAAATGAAAGACAACTCTATTAACATAAAAGGAGAATGTGTCCATAGGACACAGATTATGCCAAACCTTGCATAAAACATTATAGAGGACACTATTAAAGAATCAATTTTTCCATTTTTTGAATTTGATCTGAGTTTTGTGGTACATTTGTAATAAAAATTGTGTATGAGTTTCGAAACATTTGGTTGAGGCAAATTAAAGTCAAAGAACGGAAACGAAAAATTTAAGCATTTTTTTTTCATTTATAAAGGGTATAACTCAAAATGGTAAAAATGACGCAACCTATTAAATTCAAACTTGATCTTTTTTTTGTTGTTATAAGCATTGTGTATTAGTTTCAAAACATTTAGTTCAGGCAAACTGAAGTTAGAGAAAGGAAACTAATTTTGGGACCAATATTAATTTATAACCAATGAGAGAAGAGATTTAAACAAACCTGATTGTAAATCTATAACTTTTTCAACTAGAGCCTTGATCTTCATATACTCCTCCAACTCTTTTGGACCAGCTGCATTCACAGGATTAGAACAAACTGAAATGCATGTTATAGTTGCGAAAAACTTGCTGATTATATACAAATATTTGATCAATTCAGTTTCAAAATGGATGACAAATTTGAATTCTTTGTCATACAACCTTTCTTGAGAACCTGCTATCATCCCTGAGTTTCACGTTTGTCAGTAGTTAGTCGATTTACATGTATGTACATTAATTCTGTTTTTTTGTAAACAGATTTCATTGATTTGAGAGGTCAAGATGGCCAAGGGGTCTAAGAAGTCAAATTAGTATCACTAGCCTGTAAAAACTGAGGTTGTGACTTGGTTGCAGGTGCTTTTTGATCCAATATTCATTGATTAGGATTGTCAGTTTTCTACCAAAGGTTGTGGTTCTCTCTTGCATTCTCATAAAAACTTGCCATCAGGAAATAACCAACAGTGCTGAAAATGGCTTTAGACATCAATCAATCTGGCCAAAAACAATTGCCCTATTTTATATAGATAAGTCTGAAAATTAAACCCAAAATATTAGAATTATATTTTTATGCTGACAATTTTTTTTTTCCTAAATGGAATTTGAACTCACACCTTTGATACACCACAACACCTATTGCTTATCTTCATGTCTAACTCTTTGGACCACTCATTTTAGCCTCATGTTCAGTTCTCTAGACCTCCCAACCATATCACCTCTTTATATGAATATGAATATATATGGAGAGTTGTCTCATTGGCACTCACACCATATCTTCCTATATATATATATATATATATATATATATAAAATTATGTTGGACATGATGTTACAGGATATTTACCTTCTAACAGTTGATTGACTGTATCCAAGACTTCTTTCTTTCCACCTTTTGATAATTCCTTATGCTCAGAAGCTGCAGCTGGCTTTTCTTTATTCTTTTTACTTTTCTTTCCCATTGTTTATTATTCACGTCTCTCTAAAACCTATAGATATATGTTCAATATATATAACTAAATATAAACTTAGTTTAATCAAATAAATTCAATTACATATATACATACAAGGACATTTATTTCCATTTCGCATAATCATTTATGGCATTTAAGGTTGATCCATAAAATCAACCACATGTCCCCATTCAAATGCATTGATCCTCCAAAGAAAGGATGTTCCAACCCTAGGACCCCCCCTTCCAGATCAGCCACTGTTTACCAACTATAAAGTTTCATCTTGACTAAATCAGTTTGAGGGATTCAGAACTCAGAGTAACTTCATAAGATACTAAAAGCAGAGATCTCCCTGGAATTTAATCTTGAAGGGATATTTACTAAAATAGAATGTAAGATTTGTAGATCTAGGTGTGTTTTGGGAGAGGCTATACACACAATTTCATGGGAACATTTTGATTAGATCAATAATGTGTCAATAATTTTCAACAGAGTTAAAATATGTTCTATTCATGTTAAAATAATTGCCTGTAAAAAATAATGAATTGAGGAATTTATTTTCAAGCAAAGCAACTTCACAGCAGGGGAAATGTAACACTTCAAGGTACTGTTATTCAGTCGGGGGACTTACTTAAATAAGTGATTTTCTAAATCACTGATTTAAGTAACATTATTTCCATAAAGGTTGGAATTTAGAGTTGTCTTTCTCTAATAATCACCTATTTAAGTAGTACAAATTAATCACAAGAAGAAGTTATTTAATTTTATTGTAGCTTTAAATATAGAATACTAATAATCCAGGGACTAATTATGTTCTAAACTTATCAGAACCAACATCTGTGTTGTCTAGGATGACCAGGTCATTTCAGGTGATGACCTTGTACTGAATCTAGGATAATGACATAAAAATCACTTGTTTAAATATCAGACCTCAATTTCCTTCCCAAAAATCACTTCTTTAAGTATCATTCTTTTAATAACCCCCACTAATTTCAACACCCCTGAACAGCGAAATTTTTATCGTGAACAGTAGAATTTTATTACATAATCTGAAAGATGAAACTTGAACTTCACAGGAAAAATACTCCCACTGCTGGGAAAAATCTTTTAAGAAAGTATCAGTTCATTATGTAAAGCCATTATTATAGCATTTCTTCAACTAAAATAGAATTTTCAGCTAAATTTTAGCATCAAAGGCATAAACCTTGCTACTTAAAAGAAGCAAAAAGTTCATTTTTTTTAAATTTTACTAATTAAAAGATATTATTTAAACCTATGTGTTTAAAATTTTGAAAAAACTACAAAATTCCAATTTGTGACAAAGCCTCGAATTTGCTACTCAAATAAGTGATTTAAAAATCACTTATTTCAGTAAGTCCCCTGACTGTTATTGTAGTCAAAGTAAATGATCTTAAAATTTACCATAAATGGGCAAGACCTTTTTAAAGCCTGTGATAAATTGCATTAGATTTTATTTTGTTTTTTTTGTCAGAATAATAAAACTCTTTCCTTCATTGGTCCCATAGGTGGTCTTGGGCTGCTTTTTGTTCAGGTTGTTGTCCCTTTTTCCATTCTCATTTTATTTATTTATATGTCCATTTATTAGTTGATTTATTTTGTTCAGATTATGTAACATGTACATGTACAATAAAAAATGTTGTTTATCTGTAATTTTGATTCTTCATTAATTGTTTGTAAATATTTTTTTCAGACACTGTAAATAATTTTTTAGATATAAGCTTGTGGAAGAAGATAATTTGTTCTATAGATTTGTTAGCTGTCGCATCACATACACTGAGGCTCAACGAGAAAAAAAACCCTAAGATGTGGATGATAAATTAACAATTATTTGATGCCCAGAGCAGCAGAGTGTGCAGGGTGTGGTCACAAATGCATGAAATAAATCTTTGCTTAGGATCATGCAATTGTTCATTTGTTTAAAGTATACCCTTAATAAACAGATTTTGGCAAAATGGTACATTTAATTTACCTTGAAGTGTTACATTTCCCCTGCTGTGAAATTGCTTTGCTTGAAAATAAATTCCTCAATTCGTTATTTTTTACAGGTATCAATTTAACATGAATAGAACATATTTTGTGTTAAGGCTTATTCTTTTTAATGACAAAATCTCTTTTAATAGCATTGGTACTGTTATACCCCTAAGTGCTATTCCAGACTGACCTGGCCGCTTGAACTTTTGACGCAAACAGCAATCACTTTTCCATTCTGGCGTCAGATATTTTGTTTTATGATGTAAAAATTTTACTGGAACCTGTGTGATATCCAGTAATGGCGGACAAATAGTGATAAGGTGTATTGTAGTCAAAGTAAATGATCTTAAAATTTACCATAAATGGGCAATTTTATACCTTTCCTGTGTTTGGTAAAAAAAAAGAGACTTCACATACAATTTACCTACCAGTAAAGCAATAATGAATGATAGCTGTAATTGGACAACTGAAATGCAACCCGTTTTTGGCAAAGGATCTAGTCGGTTTTAACACAAGCTGACAATGTGATATTAAATTTCAGCAGTATCTCACTAATTCCAACTTCCGCTGTGTTCTACGTCACCACATTTCGTATGTCGTGAAAATCTCCCGATCATTTTATATTCAAATAAAATCTAATGCACTTTATTTAAGATAAAAAAAGTATTAAAACAAAATCTATAAATCATTTGAAATTACTGCTATGAAATATGGGCCATGAAATATTACAAATATTTACGACATTCCGAAGACTAGTCTAAGCCGTTACGTTTGGTATTTTTTTAGAAACAAGATATATTTCAGTAAAAACAGATTATTTACGTTTCAAACAGGTATGATACATTGAAACCTAACAGTATGTAAAGTACATTATCAGATTTTTACAGATTTGGGTCGAATAGCGACACAGATTTTTGGATGTAAGCAAGTCATAAAACTAATTATCCAAAAAGACACAATATTTTTTTAGTGTGAAAATATACCAGAGGAAAAGAATTCTAAGTCATAGGTCAAAAATAAACTGACACCAAAGTGACATAAAAAGACCAACAGACAAATTATAGTTCACAAAACACAACATAGGAAAACAAAGACTCGGAAACATAAGCCCAGCTGCCTAAACTAAAATCTAAAAACAGGGGGTGATCTGATGTGCTTCAGAAGGGGAAGCAGATCTTAAATAACTCCTAAGACCATGTTACACTTATCTTGTTGCTAAGGGAAAAACTGGTATTAAGTCCAAGTCCGTAGGTCAGCCTTTGGGTAAAGGGACAGAATAAAGTTATTCTTTTTCTTTTTCAATTCTTCTTTATGTAAATTATGATACATGTACATTGTTGATATGACAAAATCAGATGTGATATTAAACTAAGTAGCAATTCATTCATGTCGTTTTTCTAAATTAAGATGCAGTTATATGTTAATTAGGATATATAAAGTTAATTTCAGCATAACTTGTATTATTATAATTATAGATATGCCTTGCTGGTACTTTGATAAGAAAGAGATAAGAAACACACCAACACACAGAGATGGGATTGACCCAACAACAGAAGCCAGGTACAGAAGAGAAGGGGCAAGATTTATCATTGATGCAGGAACAAAGATGGGACTGTATCCTTGTATAAAATATAAACATTTTAATTTAGTCATACAATTTTATGTTTGTTTGTTTTCTTTGTGATTAGGACTACAAAATTTTCGTCTCTATAACATACTGGTACATGTAGTTCTAGGTTCTAGTGCATCTTGCAATAAATTAGTGTAAGATTTTCTGCAGACTAGAACTATAAAAAATCAAAACACAACATTTTGTTTTCTAGGTTGATGTGGTGGATATCTGCTCTATGGTCGGGTTGTTGTCGCTTTGACACATTCCCCATTTCCTTTCTCAATTTTATGATACATGGTACAGGTTCTTTTAAGAAAACATTGTAAGTTGAATCTGGTTTTGTGGCTAGCCAAACCACACACTTTTATGGCAATGTTAAATATAACACTGAAATGACACCATTACTTGACAGGAATACAGTATAAATCGGAAACAAAAATCCTTATTTCCTTAACATAGCCTCAGGAGATATGATACATGTGCCACTGGTGTAGTATATTTTCACAGATTTTATCTTTTCCATTCATTCAAAGATTTCCACAGATATGTAAGTATTTGATTTTCTTTTTTTTTGGACACCACCTTCTATGCTTTCAGTCTATGCCAAAATCTTTTTTCATCTAATAATCTGAAAAAACTAAATATTAGAATTGGTCCCTATATGCCTATAGTTTGGGGCATCAGACTTGTGGCTAACAGTGCAGACTGTGCTTTTGTCAAAATATATTATCAAAATTGAATGTGATATTGTCAGACTACTTAGCAATTATTTGTGAATTTCATAATACAAACATCTCTTCACTAGTTTAAGCAATGATGACTTGCTCTAGATCATCTTTATTGTTACTAGTTACAAACATCGAAAAAATATCCTGACTTATAGTTTTTTATATTTTTGTTACAGATAACAGCTGCTGGTTGTTTATTTCTGGCTGGTAAAGTAGAGGAAACACCAAAGAAATGTAAAGACATTGTTAAGATTACACAGAGTATCCTGTCTCCACAATTATTTTCAGTGTTTTCAGAAGACCCTAAGGTGAGATTGTAAATTATTTAAATTTAAAACACATAATCTATATACACTTATTTAGCTGCTTAAGGATGTACTTAGGTGAGGTTTTGGAATGAGTGTCAAATGTTCGGACTCCTTGGTGTTTTTCATACAAGACAAGGTTAAATATATTGCCCCATAACACCTATTTATCTTTTATCATAAGACTTTATAGCTAATAAAAGGTCATTTGACAAAATTAAGGCAGATTCTTGATTTTCTTTCTTTAAATTTGAGACTCAAATAATACCAATGCAAATATAAGGTAAAAGACAGAGTCAGCCTTTTCCCGCCTTATTTTATAAGTCAAATATCTCGAAAAGGAGCTCCATGACCTATCAATATTTTTAGCTTATTTTGATCCTTTACTCATATTCTTCCAGCTTAAAGTATCAATTTTGAATTTTTGATTTATTAAGTCTCCCAAACAAAGTTTGGAGACTTATTGTTTTTGGTCAGTTCTTATTATTTTTATTATTAAGTCTCCCAAACAAAGTTTGGAGACTTATTGTTTTTGGTCAGTTCTTATTATTTTTATTATTCTTCTTCTTCTTCTTCTTCCGCCACTTTAAAAAATGAACTTGTCTGCAGCGTTTCTCTCAAAACCGCTTGTCAGATTGACTTAGGATTTCATAAAATGGTAGACTAATATGTCTAGGTGAGCCATCAATCTTTCGTTTGTGCATTGGTGTCTATTAAGGGGTATTTTGGGGGGTAGAAAGAAGGGAGGGGTTTACTATAGAACCCTATGGGATTTTATTTTCTAAAATTTTGAAATGAATATAACTTGAAAACTGTAAGTGATAGATACATGCAGTCTTCAGAAATGATTATAGGACAATAAAACAAATCACATGAAATATAGGGGGAGTCCCTGGGAGTTCATCCCCACCCCCTTCAATTTGAGAATATGCTTATATCTTGTAACCGATCCAGATCCCCACCCCTAAACCATATATATTCCTGATTGGGACAATAAAACAAATCAAATGCAATTAAAGGGAGGTCCCCGGGGGTCATCCCCACCCTGTTCCATTTCATAATGTGCTATTATCTTGTAAATGGTCCAGATCCCCACCCTTAAACCATATATATTCTTGTAGGGGACAATAAAACAAATGAAATGAAATTAAAGGGAAGTCCCTAGGGGGTTGTTGAGAAACCCACGAACAGGGAATCTTACGACACAGCAATTCATAGTAATCCCTCATTAACAGACGCCCAGAAATTCAACTATTTGAAAACACTACTTCAAAACGAGGCTTTGACTACAGTTTCGGGTTTTACACTTACAAATTTAAACTACAGTAAAGCAATAGATTTATTACACCAGCGATTTGGACAGACTCAAAAAATCACGCACACGTACATGCAGACTTTGTTAGCTCTACCCGCACCCGATAGTACAGTACAGTCATGCTGTAGATTTTATGACAAGTCAGAAACGCTCATAAGAGGACTAGAATCACTAGGTCAAAGTCAGGAATCATATGGTGCATTACTTATACCTATTATGCTCAACAAATTACCAAGTAGAATTAAGGAGAATATTACCCGTGAACATGGTTTAAAACAGTGGTCGCTTGATGAACTCAGACAACACTTATTTAATGAGATAAGTATATTAGAAGCCGGACAAAGAGTTAATCTAGAATCAGATGAAACATGGCATAGCACAGTATACCTTGCTAAAACTGACACCAAAAAATACAACAATAACAATAACAGAAAGCCACAGAGAAGTGAGTTAGCCGTCCACACGCGGAAACCATGTATTTATTGCGGTGAGTCTCATAGCCCTAATACATGTATGAACATTGTTGACCAAAAAGCCCGTCTAGAAATCCTTAAACAAAAGAAAGCTTGTTTTAATTGTCTTGGCAACCACCGAGTTACAGATTGTAAGTCTAAAGGAACTTGTAAACAATGTGGTCGAAAACATCATACCAGTATTTGTTTAAATAAGAGTCAGTCTTCGTTTTCTAGCAACAATAATCCGAATTATAACAATAATGATAATACACCCGCTTCGTCCGATCAGCAAGATATAGCCAAAACCGCATCAGCAATGCATTGTACTACATATTCACAAGTACTTCTCAAGACCGCGATAGCTACGGTACACTCGAACACGCAAGTGAGTATGGACGCAAACATACTGTTCGATGAAGGCGCTCAGCGCTCGTTTATTACAGATAGTCTAGCGGAGCAACTAGAATTAAAACCAAAAGGAACAGAAGCCATATCCATTTCTGGATTTGGAGGAGGTAACGAATCAGTACGCCATTTGAAAACCGCTGACATATTTGTACTCACGGAAGACGGAAGCCGCACACAACTGAACTATTGAAGTTTTATGAAGAGTCAAGAGCACTGATGACCAAAGGTGGATTCAACTTACGCTCATGGGCATCGAATTGTACAGCACTTAACGATTTAGCTACATCTCAAAACGTTAACGATGGAGATAACTGTATTAAAGTTTTAGGATTACGATGGAACACCAAAGATGACCGTGTTAGTTTTGGATTCAAACCATTGTCTATGCTACCAGATAATCAAATCACGAAACGAGAAATACTAAGAAGATCGTCAAAAATCTACGACCCACTTGGAATTCTAAGCCCAGTTACAGTGCGTAGCAAGATACTATTGCAAGATTTATGGACACAGAAACTAGGGTGGGACGAACAAATACCTGATGAAATTAGACCTCAGTGGCATTCTATCGATCAAGACTTGAAAAAATGTACAGAGATTGAATTTTCGAGACGTTATTTTGAAAATATGGACACTACCGATGAATCTACCTTACATGTATTCACCGATGCAAGCGCAGTAGCGTACGGCGCTTGTGCGTACTTAGTAAAAGGAGAAGAGTCTAACTTTGTCATGGCTAAAAATAGAGTGGCACCTTTGAAAAAGTTGACTATACCACAACTTGAACTTATGGCAGCATTAGTCGGAGGACGGTTAACGTCACATATAATGTCAAGTTTACGAAACGTTAAAAAGTGTGTACTATGGAGCGACAGTCAAATTATTTTACACTGGATATCTTCGAGGAAGCAACTCAAAACCTTTATAGCAAACAGAGTTATCGAAATCAAAGAGCTAACATGTGAACATAGCTGGAAATATTGCCCTACAGAACAAAACCCTGCTGATTTATTATCACGTGGCTTATCGTATGAACAATTGAAAAATAGCAAACTATGGATGCATGGTCCAGACTGGTTAACAGACGAGAAACAATGGCCGAATGAATTTCAAATCGACAATAAAGTGATGACCACAACTAGTAGGGACAATGAAACTCCAGAAACGCAAGATGACTTTATACGGACAAAAAACAACGTATTGAACGTAATCAACGTTGATAGATACCATTCATTCAACAAAACTGTGCGTATCTTAGGTTACGTACAGAAATTTCTAAATAACTGCTGTAATACAGTTCCTAATACTAGTAGACTGACCACAACATATCTAACACCAAATGATATACATAATGCAACAATGAAGTTAATTGAAGCTGTGCAACACCAAAGATACAGTGATGTTTTTGAAAGCTTATGTTCAAAGTCAACACATAGTTTGATACGTCAATTACGTTTGTATCTGGACAAAGACGGATTAATACGATGTGGTGGACGCATTAATAACGCACCACTTCCAGAGAATGCAAAATTCCCGTATTTAATACCAACAAAGCATAGACTAACAAAATTACTTATATATGATATTCACATTGAAAATTTACATTCCGGCATAGGAGCTACCGTAACTTATTTGAGGCAGAAATATTGGATACCTTCAGCACGACAAGAAGTTGGATGCGTAATTCGAAAATGCGTAAGTTGTCGAAAAGTAACAGGAGTTGCATACAAAGCACCAGATCCTCCACCTCTACCAAAAGATAGATTATCGTCCGAAGAACCATTTACTATATCAGGCGTCGATTTCAGTGGTGCGCTTAACATCAAAGGAGACAATGGACTATTTCGTAAAATGTACATATGTTTGTTTACATGTGCCAATACTCGAGCTATTCATCTTGAAATAGTTCCAGATATGACTGAAAAATCGTTCATGCTAGCTTTTCGTAGATTCATAGGCAGGAAATCGATACCCAGAGTTATGATATCCGACAATGCTACAACATTTGTTGCCGCCGCGGAGGAAATACGTAAGTTAACGGACTCTAAATCTTTACATGACAAATTAAGCAAATTTGGAACCACATGGAAATTCATTCCAAAGCGTGCCCCATGGTACGGCGGATTTTGGGAAAGACTGGTTGGACTTACTAAAAATTGTCTTAAAAAGATTCTTGGACGCGCATGTATAGATTTAGCTGTGTTACAGACATTAGTTGTGGAAATTGAAGCTAACCTTAACAATAGACCGCTTACCTATATATCGTCGAACATTGCTGATCCAGAGCCGCTTACCCCGTCGCATCTATTGTATGGAAGACAAATTAAATCAGATGAAACAGACTGTTATAGTGCCGATTTAACAAACAATCATGAAACTATGAATGATCAAGCAAAAAGGAGATTCCGTCTTATTGAACAATTTTTAACAAGATGGAAACATGAATATTTGACTTCATTACGAGAATTTCACCGAGTGTCTGGAAATAACAATCAAAGTGTAAAACTAGGAGATGTAGTTCAGATATATGATGATAATTTTCCACGTACGACATGGTAACTTGGTGTTATTGAAGAACTTACCTATGGAAACGATAACCTTGTGCGATCTGCGACGGTCCGAACATCTAACTCTAAACTTAACAGACCAATTGTAAAGTTATATCCTTTGGAGATTTGTGAATCCGATTCAATTATTACCAAGACGCAAAGATATCAGCGAAGAGCCAAGACAGATGCCGTAGAGAAAATCAGAAAGTGTTTAAAGTGACATTTTTCAATTATATTGAGGTGAAGTGACAGTGAATTTAAATTATTTTAATTTATATGAGACATTAATTTTAAAAGAAATATTTCATTTCATTTATTTGTAAAATTTCATTCAGTTCTAGGACAATTTATTTAATTTATTCAGTATATTTGAGCCACTTTCTGCGGCCCCGAGAATGTTGAGAAACCCACGAACTTTAACGTGACGTCCTGCGGACGTCGGTAAGGAACTTTCATTGTAACGTCATTCTTTTGTTGTTGTTACTTTATACCTGAATGTGGCTACTGCAATACAATTATACAGCTTACAACTTTTGTTTCCTTCACAATAGGGGTCACCCCACCCCCTCTTGTTTAAAACTTGTAAACGGTCAACATCCCCACCCCTAAACCATATATATTCTTGTATGGGACAATAAAACAAATCACATGAAATTAAATGGAAGTTCCTGGGGTCACCCCCACCCCGTTCAATTTGAGAATGTACTATTATGTTTTAAGCGGTCCAGATCCCCACCCCTAAACCATATATATTCTTGTAGAGGACAATAAAACAAATGAAATGAAATAAAAGGGAAGTCTGGAGGAGTTACCCCACCCCCTCTTGTTTGAAAACTTGTGAACGGTCAACGTCCCCACCCCTAAACCATATATATTCTTGTAGGGGACAATAAAACAAATGAAATGAAATAAGAGGGAAGTCCCTAGGGGGTCACCCCACCCCCTCTTGTTTGAAAACTTGTAAACGGTCAACATCCCCACCCCTAAACCATACATATTCTTGTATGGGACAATACAATAAATCACATGAAATTAAATGAAAGTTCCTGGGGGTCACCCCCAGCCCGTTCAATTTGAGAATGTACTATTATCTTTTAAGCGGTCCAGATCCCTACCCCTAAACCATATATATTCTTGTAGGGGACAATAAAACAAATGAAATGAAATAAAAGGGAAGTCTGGAGGGGGTCACCCCACCCCCTCTTGTTTGAAAACTTGTGAACGGTCAACATCCCTACCCCTAAACCATATATATTCTTGTAGGGGACAATAAAACAAATGAAATGAAATTAAAGGGAAGTTCCTGGGGGTCGCCCCACCCCATTCAATTTGAATACTTGTAAATGGTGGAGATCCCTACTCGTAAGCCATATATATTCTTGTATGGGACAAAAAATCAAATCAAATGAACATATGAATGGCGAGTTATGGGAGCTTTGTTTGGGAGACTTCGTAACAGCATCCTGTTACAATTACTTCTTGTTTATGATGTATTTAAATGAGTAGTTATTGTTGCAAACTCCATTAGTAATTTGAATTGAGATCAGCTTTGGAATAAGGGAAAGGGGGATGTGAAGAAAAAAAAATTGGGGGGGGGGCAATTTTTCTCATTTCAGATTTCATAAATAAAAAGAAAATTTCTTCAAACATTTTTTTGAGAGGATTAATATTCAACAGCTGCCCCCCAATTTTTTTTCTTCACATCCCCCTTTCCCTTATTCCAAAGCTGATCTCAATTCAAATTACTAATGGAGTTTGCAACAATAACTACTCATTTAAATACATCATAGTGAATTGCTCAAAGGCAAAAAACAAATTTTAAGTTGAATAGACCACATTCATTCTGTGTCAGAAACCTATGCTGTGTCAACTATTTAATCACAATCCAAATTTAGAGCTGAATCCAGCTTGAATGTTGTGTCCATACTTGCCCCAACTGTTCAGGGTTCAACCTCTGCAGTCGTATAAAGCTGCACCCTGCAGAGCATCTAGTTTGTTCGTTGGTGGTGTTGTTGACTCATTATACTTTTCCATTTGCAATGTTTCGTAAAATTTCTCAATTGTTCTCTTACCATTTCTAACAATTTTGGCGGAGAAAGGATTGGTTTAATTTTTTTTTTCATTTTCTGTGAAAACGTTTAAAACAAAAAGAAGCCAGAAATCAATTTTTATAGTAAAACCTTTAATGATTTGTTTCGAAGTAGACACAATAACTATAAACAGTTAAATAGACTGTGTTAATTAAAATTAAGACTAATCCTGCAAACAATATTGTAAATGTAAAAAAAACATTGGGATAGTTTTCATTGCTTTTATAAATATAACAGAATAATCATGATAATTGCTGGGAGTTATTATCAATATTCATATTTTATATTTCAGGAAGAAATAATGACACTAGAAAGAATACTTCTACAGACAATCAAATTTGATTTACAAGTTGACCATCCTTATGCTTGCCTGTTAAAGTTTGCCAAACAAGTTAAAAGTAAGTTGTTCTACACAAGACTTCCAAAATTTATTTTTTTAAAATCTTTTTAGCTATGAAACAAAAGGTAATAAAAAAAAGGCTGATATGAAAACAGATACATGTAACTACATTTGAAGTGTGTATCAACGGTCTGAAATTCTCGACATGATGCTTTTTATTGATGCAAAAATACATTTATAAGAAAATCTAACGTTTTTAATAATAATTGTTTTCTAATACCATACGTTGACTTGACAGCAGTGAAGTTCAGAACAGAGACGGAATATGAAAAGCATGCATTCTTTTCAAACATTATTGAATTTTAAGTTTTATTTTCTACGTTATTACCTTTAAGCAAACATTTCAGAAGTGCATAAGATATAAGATGAATGGTGTGAATGAAAATTTCTGAAGCTTTCAAGTAAGCACTTGTGAACATGCACACACTTGTTTTTCTGAAACTATTTATACTTTGTTACTTGGTTTTATTTGTATTATCACTTTATTTTACAGTTGAAAAGGAGAAATCACAGAAACTTGTACAGATGGCTTGGACGTTTATAAATGACAGGTTGGTAAATTTACCAAACATATATTTCTTTAGGACAATAAAAGATGTTAAAACCTAAAGGGATATGTTATTTTTGTCTCTATAGACAGCTATTATCACATAATCCAACAGTATTCACCATACTTTGAATTTATAGTCGCTTAACTAAAGGGTAAGCACATTAAGGATTACTTCATATTTGAACAAAATATATAGAAATGCATAAAATTAAGAAATATTAATGAATAAGACCAGATTTTCAAAGTTACGACACCATAATTTATCACATTTGTAAATTGTAAACAAGAGTTCAGAATTTTTTTTATCCTAATTAATTTATTGAAACATTGTTTACAACAAAAGAGACAACATAATTGTCATAGAGAATAAAACCCATTCAGAGCATTCAAAGGTTGGAACAAGACAAGAATATACCTTTTTTTACAAAATGAACTTTGTCAAACTTTGTTGATTTTATTTTCTGAAAACCATGTACCTAAATTGAGGCTATATTAGGATCATGTAATGTATTGTAATGTATTGTAACTTTAATTTTGTACCAATTTTGGGTTAATACAAACCTTATTGCTCCCCGCTCTTGTGTGTTTACATTAAACATTATATATTTCAGTT
Organism: Mytilus galloprovincialis; assembly: GCF_965363235.1. Lineage (NCBI taxonomy): Eukaryota > Metazoa > Mollusca > Bivalvia > Mytilida > Mytilidae > Mytilus > Mytilus galloprovincialis. Next base: position 103,894,912 of record NC_134840.1, on the reverse strand, counting down.
TATGCACAACCTTATGTTTACAATGGGAACCAGAGGTAATAGGGATATCACTGATGTACCTGGCAACACGATTGGCAAAGTTTGAGATATCTGACTGGCAAGGCAAGCCACCAGGAAGCAAATTAAAATGGTGGGAAGGGATCGTGGAAGATATCACAGTCGAATTAATGGAGGGTAAGATATAGCTAGATTTACAATTATAGAAACAAATCATTTATAGACATGATAGAAGAGGTCCAGAAAAGTAAGTATTTTCACTGTACCAAAATCAACTAGATAAATATTTGTGGAATCTTGGAAGAATTAAGCATTATGAGTCTTAAAAATGGAATCATTTTAATTTTGGTTTAACCCTTTCCTCCATAATGACGCCTTTTGATGCCACCCCCTTTACTCCATAATAACGCCTTTCGACGCCTGTGCAGTGCCTCAGTTGAAACGTATTAACTAGGAAAAAACTTCTTCAGACTTTAAAAAAATGTATCTAATATAAAAAGGATATTCATGAGAACATCTAACTGGAATTTCATTGATGAAAAATTTGTTTTCGCAATGCATTAATACTTTAAACCTGATGATTATTTTTCACTGAAAAAATCCTATGCGAATCAAGTATGTAAAAAAAAATTCCATGGAGGAAAGGGTTAATTGCTATTGGAATACTCTCATAATAAAAGTACATGTAATGAAATACATGAGTCCTCTTGATGTCTTTTGGTTATTAATCTCATCAGATTGATGTAAACCCCACACATTCTTTTATTCTTAAAAAATGAAATTGGAAATTAGGAATACACCACAGAGACAACCACCCAACTTATATGAATGTATATATAGATGACTCTGCTTGAAAATAAAATAGATTTATGGTAAAAAATTTGGTAAAAAAATCAATTGTATTTTAAAGATTTGTAAAATTAGAAAATATATATATATTATCCATGTTAATTAAACCTTAACCTTCTGTTTTCAGATATATGTCATAAGGTGTTAGATCTGTACAGTAAAAATCCCCAGCAACATGAAGATTCTCCTCCAGTCACACCTAGTAAATCACACAGACAAACACCCCCACCACCACCTCCACAGAAACGTAGTGTAAGTATGGTATGCAGACCCTGTGGAAAATTATACATACCCAACCTGATTTAAGGTGGTATGGGAGTCTAAATTAAAAATGATAGAATTTGTTCATACTTTGCCATATGATCAAAAATATAATAAAAATGATAAGTCACAGCACATTTTCTCAAGCTACAGGTTGTGACAAAATGACAAATTTTGTATGGATTATACAGGAAAAAACATCATTATGTGATTAGAAGCTAACCTAAATGATAGAATTGTAAAATAAAATACAAGAAGATAGCTTTTAGCAAATGTTTTGAGAATATCAAAAGAAAAGATAGGGTCACCCTGCGTTTTTTACGAGCTAAAATAAAAAAAATAGAAAAATTCCAAGTAGATTCTTCAGAAAATGCACTATTTCAGAGTTACCTCCCCTCTTTTTGAGATATGGCGCGACATGTAAAAAAACCTTCCCCCTTTTTTACAAAATACTCAATAATTCAAAAGTAAAATTTTGAATCATCACCAAAAAGTATACAGGTCTTAAGATTAATATAACAAAGAAGTGTGTAAAGTTTTAAGCAATAATCAAAAATCGTTTTTGATATACAGTGCGACATGTGAAAAAAACACACCCCTGTTTTAGTTATAAAGTGCTGTAACTCAAAAAGTTTTAATCTTATTTTCACCAAAAAGTATACAGATCATTTGACCATCATAGGAAACAACTTTAATAAGTTTCATGAAATTTGAATAAGTCGTTCTCAAGTTATGGTGCGACATGTTTACACCGGACAAACAGACGGACAGAGGACATTTGTATAACATAATACGTCCTGTCAAAATTTTAGCGGGCGTATAAAAATGACAGACACATTGTATGTGCACCTGTCTATGGTTAAATATAAAAATAAGAATATGTGGTATGATTGCCAATGTCAATGAGACAACTCTCAACTAAAGATATAATGACATAAAAGTTTACAACTACAGATCACTGTACAGCTTTCAACAATGAGCAAAACCTATACTGTATAGTCAGCTGTAAAAGGCCCTGAAATGTCAAATGTAATACCATTCAAACAAGAAAACTAACCGCATGATTTATTCACAAAATAATGAACAAAACACAAATACTATATACAGCAACAAAAAACAATGCTTTTCACTTGGGAACATTCAGTATGTGGCAGTGTTAAAGTCTAGATGTTCTTTGGTGGTGGTTATGTTTCTGTCTCATTTACATTTACATGTACCTCTCATTTCCTTTTATTCATGTTGGGAAACCTACTTTTGAGTAGAAGAAAAGTATAAACAGGATTTTTTTTTAAGTAACAAAACTGAATTTTACTGAATTTTACAGACTTTTATATAGTATATTATGTGTTAAACTGACTTCTACTGATAAACTGATTTTAACTGAAAATTAAGCTGGGGTTCAGGCATAATTGAAATATTAGTTTCCTTCTCGGAATCTCCACTATTTATAAAACGAAATAAATGTATTTTTAATTTTGTAATTACAGACCACTCCAGCAGATGGCGCACCAGATAGTAAATTAGCAAGAGTAGATAGTCGAACAACAACACCAAAAGTAAAAGAATCTAATTCTAGTTCTGATCTCAGACAAACTGCCATGGTAAACGCTGCATCTAAATCACATTCCTCAGATGACACAAATATACAAACTATACAGACAGTAGGTGCTGCACAAACTACAGAGTTCTCATCCTATAATCCTTATATGTCACGTAGCATGTACAGTTCATCATTCTTGTCAGGAGAGGGTAGTAAATCAATACAGAATTTAATGAGTGGTGGGGGTGGGGGTGGTGGAAGCTCTGCTGAGAATTATCCACCAGGGCAACAAACACCTCAGGGCATGGCCCACTACTCTCAATATCCTCCTGGCTACCAACAGGCAAATTATGCACAGGCAGCTCAACAACAGTATTCTGCCCAGGGCCAATATCCTGGATATCCACAACAAGCATATCCTACAACACAACAGGTTCCTGGTCAACAGCAGGTTTATCCACAAGGTGCCAACTATCAGCAGTACCAGCAGGGGCAACAACAGTACCCAGGTCAATATCCTCCCACATCATCAGTTCCAAGTCCGTACAACACTGCAGGAGGTCAACAGGGATATCAACAACAGCAGCAAATGATTAATCAACGTGGTGCTTCATCAAACGTACCTCGTGGCACAAGTACGCCACGTTCATCGAAGTCACAGACACAATCATCACAGCAAGGTCAAAATCAGAATTTAGCAATGGTACGAATAACTGGCAGATGAACAGATATATTCATTTGATATGAAGTAGCGTAATGAAACAAGCACTCAAACAGGAATTGAAGAAAGTTAACATTTTCTTTGGATTTTGAATGAATATTTTCTTTGGTGGAGAGGTTAAAAATGTGATGTTATTTCATGTAATGAAATCAAAACAGTTTATTGAATGTTAAATGAATTTATGAATTATATGTGCAGGAATAATAAAAACATCTTTATTTAAGTGGAAAACTGGAATATTCATTTTATTCACGTGAAAACATGATATATTTTTTAAAGAAAAAATAATATTTTATACCAACTGTAAATGTAAAAATATAATTAATTTTACGACAATTGGACATTTTATACTCCTTAAGTTTGTGTATAATCATAAACCATCAACTAGATTGTTAACAATTTTCCTAAAACTAAGGACATTTAATGTTTCTTTGAATGGTATTGTTAAAGTTGTGCAAACACAGTTTTTAAAAGAATGTCTGTATAGAGATTTTTTTAGTCAACAAATTGTTTATACTGAATATTGGCTGTTAGTCAATTGTGATTGTACATTACAGTTCTTGATATAAAATATAAAAGAATCTTCTTCTTCTTCCTTTATAGTACAGGTCTCTGATGTTTTACATGTTTGATGTGAGAATAACAAATGTACGGGTAGTTGCGAATTATCTACAGTGAAACTGCTTCTTTAAAATATTATTAAAACAAGGTTTGACATTTATTGTAGCTGGACAACTTGCACACCTTCAAGGGTTGTACAGCTTACTAAGTGTATGACAGTACATTCCAGATTCTGATGGTATCTCGGAAAAACAAGTATCAATATACTTAAGTCCTGGCAAAAGGAACGAGGACGTGTTCTTTGTGTCTTCTTACTGTAAATTTGTAGTCGTTCAAAATTTCCTTTATGCCAACTTCAAGTGTGGTTTGAAGAGATTTTAATATCAGGTAATAACTACAACTCTCAGAAGTCTCTAAACATGAAAGCCCCCTTGGAGATTTAGTTTACAAAGCCATATAAATTATGTGAATCAGTGGGAAAAAGTAATGGAAAAAAAGTGGGTAATGCCAAAACACATATATAACAGCACATGGTGATGACCGTTACCTACTTTTTATATGGCCGCAAAAATTGAATATTTTTATGCCCCACCTACGATAGTAGAGGGGCATTATGTTTTCTGGTCTGTGCGTCCGTTCGTTCGTCCGTCTGTCCGTCCGTCTGTCCCGCTTCAGGTTAAAGTTTTTGGTCAAGGTAGTTTTTGATGAAGCTGAAGTCCAATCAACTTGAAACTTAGTACATATGTTCCTTATGATATGATCTTTCTAATTTTAAAGACAAATTAAACTTTTGACCCCTATTTCACGGTCCACTGAACATAGAAAATGAAAGTGCGAGTTTTAGGTTTAAGTTTTTGGTCAAGGTAGTTTTTGATGAAGCTGAAGTCCAATCAACTTGAAACTTAGTACATATGTTCCTTATGATATGATCTTTCTAATTTTAAAGACAAATTAAACTTTTGACCCCTATTTCACGGTCCACTGAACATAGAAAATGAAAGTGCGAGTTTTAGGTTTAAGTTTTTGGTCAAGGTAGTTTTTGATGAAGCTGAAGTCCAATCAACTTGAAACTTAGTACATATGTTCCTTATGATATGATCTTTCTAATTTTAAAGACAAATTAAACTTTTGACCCCTATTTCACGGTCCACTGAACATAGAAAATGAAAGTGCGAGTTTCAGGTTAAAGTTTTTGGTCAAGGTAGTTTTTGATGAAGTTAAAGTCCAATCAACTTGAAACTTAGTACAAATGTTCCCTATGATATGATCTTTTTAATTTTAATGCCTAATTATATTTTTTACCCATTTTCACGGTCCATTGAACATGGAAAATGATAGTGCGAGTGGGGCATCCGTGTACTTTGGACACATTCTTGTTTGGTCGTATATTGGTATTATGTAAATCGTCCGAAGACATTTGGTTTTCGCACTATAACTTTAGTATAAGTAAATAGAAATCTACGAAATTTACAAACAAGGTTTATGACAACAAAAGGAAGATTGGGATTGATTTTGGGAGTTTTGGTCCTAACAGTTTAGGAATAAGGGGACCAAAGGGTCCAAAATTGAACTTTGTGTGATTTCATCAAAAATTGAATAATTGGGGTTCTTTGATATGCCGAATCTAACTATGTATTTAGATTCTTAATTTTTGGTCCTGTTTTCAAATTGGTCTACATTAAGGTCCAAAGGGTCCAAAATTAAACTTAGTTTGATTTTAACAAAAATTGAATCCTTGGGGTTCTTTGATATGCTGAATTTAAAAATGTACTTAGATTTTTAATTATTGGCCTAGTTTTCAAGTTGGTCCAAATGGGGGTCCAAAATTAAACTTTGTTTGATTTCATCAAAAATTGAATAAATGGGTTCTTTGATATGCCAAATCTAACTGTGTATGTAGATTCTTAATTTTTGGTCCAGTTTTCAAATTGGTCTACATTAAGGTACAAAGGGTCCAAAATTAAACTATGTTTGATTTAAAAAAAAATTAAATTATTGGGCTTATTTGATATGCTTTATCTAAACATGTACTTTGATTTTTGATTATGGGCCCAGTTTTCAAGTTGGTCCAAATCAGGATCACATATCAAGTATTGTGCAATAGCAAGAAATTTTCAATTGCACAGTATTGCACAATAGCAAGAAATATCTAATTGCACAATATTGTGCAATAGCAATTAATTTTCAATTGGAGTTATCTTTCTTTGTATAGAATAGTAGTTGATAATATATGTTGGAAATTTGCCAGACATGACTATGATGTCATTTTCTATTTTTATTTGCCAATAACTTTTTGTAAATAACTTCATTGGAAATTTGCCAATATAAAATGTTGCTGATGAAGCTTTTTTTCCTTATCTTATCTAAAATACTATGATGTCATTTTCTATTTTTATTTGCCAATAACTTTATGTAAATAACTTCATTGGAAATTTGCCAATATAAAATGTTGCTGATGAAGTTTTTTTTTCCTTTCTTATCTAAAATATTTTTAGCTTAAAAGTTGTGTCCATACTTGTTCTCATTTCAGATTTCATAAATAAAAAGAAAATTTCTTCAAACATTTTTTTGACAGGATTAATATTCAACAGCATAGTGAATTGCTCAAAGGCAAAAAAATTTTTAAGTTCATTAGACCACATTCATTCTGTGTCAGAAACCTATGCTGTGTCAACTATTTAATTTTAGATTTAAATAAGTTTGAAGAAGAAATCTTTAATTGATTTGTAAAATCTTGACATTTGTTTTGTGTAAAAAACCCATATAATGTCATAAATTTGATCACAATCCAAATTCAGAGCTGTATCACGCTTAAATGTTTTGTCCATACCTGCCCCAACTGTTCAGGGATCGACCTCTGCGGTCGTATAAAGCTGCGCCCTGCGGAGCATCTGGTTGGTCCTGTTTTCAAATTGGTCTACATTAAGGTCCAAAGGGTCTAAAATTAAACTTAGTTTGATTTTAACAAAAAGTGAATCCTTGGGGTTCTTTGATATGCTGAATCTAAACATGTTCTTAGATTTTTTATTATGGGTCCAGTTTTCAAGTTGGTCCAAAATTAAACTTTGTTTGATTTCAACAAAAATTGAATCCTTGGGGTTCTTTGATATGCTGAATCTAAACATGTACTTTGATTTTTTATTATGGGTCAAGTTTTCAAGTTGGTCCAAATCGTGGTCCAAAATTAAACTTTCATTGATTTCAACAAAAATTGAATCCTTGGGGTTCTTTGATATGATGAATCTAAACATAAAGTTAGATTTTTGATTATAGGCCCAGTTTTCAAGTTGGTCCAAATTGGGGTCCAAAGTTAAACTTTGATATCAACAAAAAATGTATATTTGGGGTTCTTTAATATATGATTAATCTAACTATGTATTTAGATTTTTGATGTTTGGGCCCGGTTATCAAATTGGTCCACATTGAGGTCTATAGGGTCCAAAATTGAACTTTATTTGATTTCATCAAAAATTGAATAATTGGGGTTCTTTGATATGCCGAATCTAACTGTGTATGTAGATTCTTAATTTTTGGTCCTGTTTTCAAATTGGTCTACATTAAGCCCCAAAGGGTCTTAAATTAAACTTAGTTTGATTTTAACAAAAATTGAATCCTTGGGGTTCTTTGATATGCTGAATTTAAACATGTACTTAGATTTTTTATTATGGGTCCAGTTTTCAAGTTGGTCCAAATCGTGGTCCAAAATTAAACTAAGTTTGATTTTAACAAAAATTGAATCCTTGGGGTTCTTTGGTATGCTGAATCTAAACATATACTTAGGTTTTTGGGGAAAGACGGCGTCAAGCCGTCAATTCCCTAATGGGGTTGGCCAGAGTATCATTCCCTCACGTCAATCATTTTGTTTTGATAGTTTGGAAACCCCCTCAAAATGTCATACTGAAATTGATGACAAGGAGAACAGATTGACTGTAAATACATTTTTTACACATTTCCCTTCTGTTTCTCATGAAATTATCGTATATTGAGCTTTCCCTTACACTATATACGTTTCTTTTACAGTCCGGAAAAATCAGTATTACGAAATATTCTTAATATATCTAACCTAGTGACGTCATTGTTGGAATGCCACACTACACAGGGATATCCTTTATTCAGAATCATTATTATTAAAAAATCATTCACAGTACTTGTATACTAAAAAATCCGTATTTGTTAAATATAAACCTAATGGTGTTTGCTGTAGTGTAGATGATCACACACCAACATGAAATGCTTGAATCTGATGCTATAATCAGATAATAGGATGTAGGTCAACTTTCGCGGTAAACAATGTCAATGGGGATACATGAGATTGGGGAGAGAAACGGCAGTTTTCATTGTTTCTGTAAAGTTCTGTTTTTAGAATCTTCCTCCAATTCAGGAGCACCTCAATTGATGAGTAATTAAGTCTCCCAAACAAAGTTTGGAGACTTATTGTTTTTGGTCAGTTCTTATTATTTTTATGTCACCCGATCGACAATGTCGGGTGACATATTGCTTTTCCTCTGTTTCTTTTTCTGTATTATTATTATTATACTTCCACCTAATTTTGTCCGCCCGCTTTCTCAGAGCCAAAAGTACCTATCCGAATGATGGTGCACTATAACAAGGAACCCTGACTCCCCAGAGTCTGTGCAACTTTGGAACTAAAAAATGGCTGCCATCACCATGGAAACGGAAAAATGGTGAAAAAATAAAATTTTGGAGTTCCTTGAATTATTTGAGAATGCTTAAGCTTAAAATCTTTAGATTTTAATACAATGTAGGTGCCCACTATATACAGGTTTTGGATGATTTTGGCACATTTTGGAACTGCTATGTTGCCATGGAAACTACACCAAAAATTTCAAAAATATGGAAATGCTCCAATTTTTTTGAAACTTTAGCATAACGATGAGCAACTTTGGTAGATGTGGAATTTGGCGTTGGAATTTCCAAAATGTCTGCCGTTTCCATGGAAACAATGCAAAAAGGTCAAAATGCTCCAAAAACTTCCGGGTTTGGTGAATAACTTTGGTATGCTTGAACTTAAAATCATCAAATTTTTATGCAATATAGTTGTCCACTATATACAGGTTTTGACTGATTTTGATAATCATTGGAACTTCTATGTTACCATAGATACAGGAGCAAAAATTTCAGAATGCTTCAAAATTGATGAAACTTGATATGATTGTTAACTGTCAAGTCTAGATATGACTTTTGAAGTTGGAATTTCCAAAATGGCCACGGTTGCCATGGAAACTGCAAAAATGTCAAAAATTCTCAAAATGGTTTTAACTTAATGAAATTTGATATTATTGGTAACTGACAAGTTAAGATGAGACTTTTGACTTTGAAATTTTCAAAATGGCTGCCGTTGCCATGGAAACGGTATAAATGTGAAATACTTTAAAATGCTCTGAATATACTGAACATTTACAAAAAGATGAATAGCCATGCATATGTGTGCATTTACTGTTAAACAAGTTTGAAATGGCTGCCGCTTAGTGGCAATAGGGGGAAGGGTGACATCCGCTATTGCTTGCAATGGCAATTCTAGTTATGGCACCCTCAACGGAGTTGGGTGACATATTGTTATTCTACGTTTCTTTTTTTTCTTATTATGGCACCCTCAACGGAGTTGGGGTGACGTATTGTTATTGTACGTTTCTTTTTTTCCTTATTATGTCACCCGATCGACAATGTCGGGTGACATATTGCTTTTCCTCTGTTTCTTTGTTATTATTATTATTCTTCCAACTATTTTGTCCGCCACTTTTCTCGGAGCCAATGGAACCAATCTTAATGATAGTTAAGTATAATAGGGAACACAAAATTGCGGGTTGCAGTAGGGTCTAAGACCATAAAAAATGGCTGCTGTTTCCATGGAAACGGAACAATTGTAAAAAATTCCACTTTTTGGTTTTTGTGAATAATTTGGAGATGCTTAAACTCACAATCATTATATTTTGATACAATGAAGATGCCACCCATATACTGGTTTTGGATGATTTTGGCAATCATTGGAACTACTATGTTGCCATGGAAACTACACCAAAAATTTCAAAAATATGAAAATGCTCCAAATTTTTTGAAACTTAAGCATAACGATGAGCAACTTTGGTAGATGTGGAATTTGGCGTTGGAATTTCCAAAATGTCTGCCGTTACCATGGAAACAGAGCATAAGTGTCAAAATGCTCTAAAAACTTCAGGGTTTGGTGAATAATTTTGGTACGCTTGAACTTGAAATCATCAAATTTTTGCACAATATAGTTATCCACTATATACAGGTTTTGAATGATTTTGACAAACATTGGAACTACTCTGTTACCATGGATACAGGATCAAATATTTCAAAAATTTCAAAATGCTTTGAACTTAATGAAACTTGATATTATTGTTAACTGGCAAGTACAGATGAGACTTTTGACTTTGCAATTTTCAAAATGGCTGCCGTTGCCATGGAAACAGCAGAAATGTGAATTTTTTTTAAATGCTCTGAATGTACTGAAAATTTACAGAAAGATGTATTGCCATGCATATATGTGCATTCACTGTTAAAAGTTTTTGAAATGGCTGCCGCTTAGTGGCAATAGGGGAAGGGTGACATCCGCTATTGCTTGCAATGGCAATTCTAGTTATGGCACCCTAAACGGAGTTTGGGTGACATATTGTTATTCTACGTTTCTTTTTGTTTTTTTTATTATTTTTCTTCCACACATTTTTGTCCAGTCTGGAACTCTCATATGAATGGCCACAAGAAGATGGAACTATACCATATTGTTAACCACCAAATGAAGATTTGCTTTTTGGGGGTGGCACTTTCAAGATGGCTGCCGTTACCATGGAAACGGAACAAATGTGAAAAAATCCAGTTATTTGTTTTGTTGAACTTTTTGGATACTATTTTACTCAGAATCATTATATTTTAATACAATGTAGGTGCCCACTATATACAGGTGTTGGATGATTTTGGCACTCATTGGAACTACTATGTTGCCATGGAAACTACTCCAAAAAATTCAAAAATCTCAAAATGTTCCAAACTTAATGAAACTTCACAGTAACGATGAGCAACATTGGAAGATGTGGAATTTGGCGTTGGAATTTCCAAAATCGCTGTTGTTACCATGGAAACAATGCAAAAATGTCAAAACTTTGAATTTTCACAGAACATTCTAGAACATCAATGTTTAATTTATTCTAGAGACATTAAATGGTATATGATTGTGGAGGGAAAATATTGCAGCGGGGGTTTGACTTTGGAATATTCAAAATGGCCGCCGTTACCATGGAAACAGCAAAAATACCAAAAAACTTCAAAATGCTTCAAATTTATTGAAACTTATAACAAATGTTGCTCAGCTAATGTAGACTTGACTTTTGAGTTTGGAATTTCCAAAATGGCCGCCGTTACCATGGCTACCGCTCACCTGGCAATAGGGGAAGGGTGCCATCCGCTATTGCTTGCAATTGCAAATCTAGTTTTTATTATTCTTCTTCAACACTTTTTGTCCACACAGTTTCTCGGAATTGTATGGACCAATGTTGATGGAACTATACCATAATGTGGACCAGCATATGAAGTTGTGCACCTGACTTTGGAATGGTCAAGATGGCTGCCGTTTCCATGGAAACTGCAAAAATCCGAAAATATTCAAAGTGTTCCAAATTGCAAGAAACTCCACAGGAATGGTAACTGGCATGAGATGATTTGCAGTTTGACTTTGGAATTTCCAAAATGGCTGCCGTTGCCATGGAAACAACTCAAATATCAAAAATTATAACTCTTTCATTATAACATCCAGCTGGATGAAACTTTATGAAAATGTGACCCAGTATGCCAAGATGTCAAAACAATATTTGGATAGTTCAAAATGGCCGCCGTTGTCATGGAAACTGGGGCCAAGTTTTGCATTGACCCTATGGAAAAATGCATAAAATCAGCATTTTCACAGAGAATAGTGCAGCAAAGTAAATGAAACTGTATTGATATATAACATGACATGTGGCAATGAGATGTCTGCTTTTAGAATTTTGGAATTATCTACTGTAACCATGGTTGCAGCACAAATGTTCAAAATTTCCAAAAAAAATAAAGTGCTTCAAACTGGATGAAACTTTACAGAAATAGTGGCTGACATGTGCGGAGTTGCATTTTGAAGTTGGAATTTCCAAAATGGCCACGGTTGCCATGGAAACTGCAAAAATGTCAAAAATTCTCAAAATGGTTTTAACTTAATGAAATTTGATATTATTGGTAACTGACAAGTTAAGATGAGACTTTTGACTTTGAAATTTTCAAAATGGCTGCCGTTGCCATGGAAACGGTATAAATGTGAAATACTTTAAAATGCTCTGAATATACTGAACATTTACAAAAAGATGAATAGCCATGCATATGTGTGCATTTACTGTTAAACAAGTTTGAAATGGCTGCCGCTTAGTGGCAATAGGGGGAAGGGTGACATCCGCTATTGCTTGCAATGGCAATTCTAGTTATGGCACCCTCAACGGAGTTGGGTGACATATTGTTATTCTACGTTTCTTTTTTTTCTTATTATGGCACCCTCAACGGAGTTGGGGTGACGTATTGTTATTGTACGTTTCTTTTTTTCCTTATTATGGCACCCTCAACGGAGTTGGGGTGACATATTGTTATTGTTCGTTTCTTTTTTTCTTATTATTATATTTATTCTTCCACACATTTTTGTCCATACTATTTCTCAGAATTGGCTTGAACAATATTGATGGAACTATACCATAATGTAGACCACCACATTCTATAGTGCAGTGGGGTATGGCACCATCAAGATGGCTGCCGTTGCCATGGAAACGAAACAAATGTGAAAAATTTCTGTTTTTTGTTTTGGTGAACTGTTTGAATATGCTTACACTCAGAATCATCATATTTCGATACAATGTAGGTGCCCACTATTTACAGGTGTTGGATGATTTTGGCACTCATTGGACCTACTATGTTGCCATGGAAACTATACCAAAAATTTCAAAAATATCAAAATGCTCCAAACTTCATGAAACTTCACAGTAACGATGAGCAACATTGGAAGATGTGGCATTTGGCGTTGGAATTTCCAAAATATCTGTAGTTACCACGGAAACAATGCAAAAAGGTCAAAACTTTGAATTTTCACAGAACATTCCAGAACATCAATGTTAAATTTACTCTAGTGACATTAAATGGTATATATGATTATGGAGGGAAAAAATTGCAGCGGGGGGTTGACTTTGGAATATTCAAAATGGCCGCCGTTACCATGGGAACAGCAAAATTATGAAAAACTTCAAAATGCTTTAAATTTAATGAAACTTATAACAGATTTTGCCCAGATTATGTAAACTTAACTTTTAGGTTTCGAATTTTCAAAATGGACGCCGTTGCCATGGAAACAGTAAAAATTTTCTAAATGGCTGCCGCTGGCCTGGCAATGGGGGAAGGGTGCCATCCGCTATTGCTTGCAATGGCAAATCTAGTTATGGCACCCTCAACGGAGTTGGGGTGACATATTGTTATTCTACGTTTCTTTTTTTTCTTTTTTTTATTATTTTTCTTCCACTATTTTTGTCCGGAGCGGTTCTCAGAATTGAATGGACCAAAGTTGATGGAACTATGGTATAATGTTGAACACCATGCGAAGTTGTCCCTCTGACTTTGGAATGGTCAAGATGGCCACCGTTACCATGGAAACAGCAAAAATGCGAAAAACATCAAAGTGTTCCAAAGTGGAAAAAACTTCACAGGAATGGTAACTGGCATGTGCTGATCAACAGTTTGACTTCGGAATTTCCAAAATGGCCGCCGTTACCATGGAAACTGCACAAATTTCAAAAATTTCAAAAAGCTCCAAAATTTATGAAACTTAAAAAAAATGTTAATTTGCAAGTGTAGATGCACTCTTTGACTGAGGAATTTTCAAAATGGCTGCCGTTACCCTGGCAATGGGGAAAGGGTGCCATCCGTTATTGCTAGCAATTACAAATCTAGTTTTTATTATTCTTCTTCAACACTTTTTGTCCACACAGTTTCTCGGAATTGTATGGACCAATGTTGATGGAACTATACCATAATGTGGACCAGCATATGAAGTTGTGCACCTGACTTTGGAATGGTCAAGATGGCTGCCGTTTCCATGGAAACTGCAAAAATCCGAAAATATTCAAAGTGTTCCAAATTGCAAGAAACTCCACAGGAATGGTAACTGGCATGAGATGATTTGCAGTTTGACTTTGGAATTTCCAAAATGGCTGCCGTTGCCATGGAAACAACTCAAATATCAAAAATTATAACTCTTTCATTATAACATCCAGCTGGATGAAACTTTATGAAAATGTGACCCAGTATGCCAAGATGTCAAAACAATATTTGGATAGTTCAAAATGGCCGCCGTTGTCATGGAAACTGGGGCCAAGTTTTGCATTGACCCTATGGAAAAATGCATAAAATCAGCATTTTCACAGAGAATAGTGCAGCAAAGTAAATGAAACTGTATTGATATATAACATGACATGTGGCAATGAGATGTCTGCTTTTAGAATTTTGGAATTATCTACTGTAACCATGGTTGCAGCACAAATGTTCAAAATTTCCAAAAAAAATAAAGTGCTTCAAACTGGATGAAACTTTACAGAAATAGTGGCTGACATGTGCGGAGTTGCATTTTGAAGTTGGAATTTCCAAAATGGCCGCCGTAACCATGGAAACAGCAAAATTGTCCAAAATTTCAAAATGCTCCAAACTTAGGGGTCATCCATAATTGTCAACCATTTTCCAAAGTGTACAAAACGTACACTTGGGGGGAGGGGGTTAAAAAATCAACATTTTTACCGTACGCTTTTTTTTTATTTACGGAATTTATATCGTTTCCGTAGGGAAAGTCGATTTATGAAATCGAGAATTGGCTTGGGTGTGTTTCTCATCTTATTTCTTCTTTATTATTTTCACTTGATGATATTGATTTCGATATCATAATTCTACTCAATCGGGATTGAACGATTAAAAGATCAAATCCTATGAAAACTAAATCTTTCAAAAATGTGAACTAGTAAAATTATTTAAACAAAAAGTGTGCAAGCATTTCTCAGTACCCCCGATATTCAATTTCACCAGCTTTATTATTGATCGATATCGTTTTACTCTGTTTAATAAACAAAATTGATTGAAACACTAAAATTCTTTGAATATTTTGATTTTGACAAGACGCCATTTTGTGAAAAGATTTTAAACTGGTCCTTCGATTAATTTCCTTGTAATGCCAATCGGAACAACTCGGCCTTTCTGGTTGCACGAAGAAATAACCTCGTATGCATTAGGCGGAGGAATCATTGTCCGGAAAATTTTCCGATTCGATTCAAAATTATATTTTTTCGACTGGACTGGTACATTTTTTTTACCACTACTGATTTAACTTGCTCCTGTCCGGAAAATTTTCCGATCCGATTGAATTTTATATTTTTTCGACTGGAATGGTACAAATTTTTTACCATTACTTATTTACTTTGCTCCTTCTTTCGCGCCAAAATATTTGGCAGAGTTAAAGTTCTTGATTACTCTGTGATATGTAACCAAATTATAGCGCCACCTGGAGGATAGAACTTCTTTGTGTCGCGGATCACTACAATTCCGGCCAACAATTTAAGAAGAATTTCTCCGTAGTGCATACGAGGCTATTGTACTGCGTAGCGAGAATGGCCGAGTAGTTACGATTGCTTGTAATGCACGTCAAAATAGTAAACCAGTAAACCGGAAGTAAACTTATTTTTCTAAGTAAAAGCCTCCATCAATTAGGAGCACCTCCATATGAAGTTTAACTTTAACTTAGAAAATATCAAATATATGTACACATTACAGTATATATACATAAACGATAATAGTGCCATGAATGGCATATTTACAGGGACCATTTAAATAGAAATACAGGCGGGAAATTTAAAACCTCAAAATGTTTTAAAACAT
Organism: Mytilus galloprovincialis; assembly: GCF_965363235.1. NCBI lineage: Eukaryota > Metazoa > Mollusca > Bivalvia > Mytilida > Mytilidae > Mytilus > Mytilus galloprovincialis. The sequence goes on along the minus strand of NC_134840.1, from coordinate 103,879,025 downwards.
TACACTTTTATTGATTGCTGTCTTGAGCTCTGATTCCATCAACAACTGTCAGTCCATACTCATGATACTTTACCAATGCAATAAAACCATGCATTTCCCTTTCTTTTATTCTTAGCATAATTTATGTGCCCTTTTGTTAATCTTTTGCATGCTCTAGGTGCCCTATTTTATTGGAGTTACCATTTCCACTGTGTGATAGGGGAAACACTAATCGTTGTACTCTTTATTCTGACAAAACACAAGCATCACAGATAGATGTCATCAAATAAAACAGTCAGATATGTTTTAGGTTTTTTTTCAATGCAAAGTTCTATATTAAACTAAAATATAATAATATAATAAACAGGATCTTCTTTTTATTGAGAATGACTGATTCTTCTCTTGAAATCTGAAAATGGTTGATGTACACTTTTTGAGGGAGGGTGGGGGGTCTGAAAAAGTGTACGTTTTGTACACTTTGGAAAATGGTTGACAATTATGGATGACCCCTTAATGAAATTTTACAAAAATGATGACTTGCAGGTGTAGATGCACTCTTTGACTTTGGAATTTTCAAAATGGCTGCCGCTCGCCTGGCAATGGGGGGACAAGGGTGCCATCCGTTATTGCTAGCAATTACAAATCTAGTTATGTCACCCGATCGACAATGTCGGGTGACATATTGCTTTTCTTATGTTTCTTTGTTATTATTATTATTCTTCCACCTTTTTTTGTCCGACAGGTTTTTTGGAGTAAAATGGAACCAATCTTAATGATAATTCACTATAAGGAGGAACACAAAATTTCGGGTTGCAGTAGGGTCTAAGACCATAAAAAATGGCTGCCGTTTCCATGGAAACGGAACAATTGTGAAAAATTCCAGTTTTTGGTTTTGTGAATAATTAAGAGATGCTTAAACTCAGAATCATCATATTTTATCACAATGTAGGTGCCAGCCATATATTGGTTTTGGATGATATTGGCAATCATTGGAACCACTATGTTGCCATGGAAACTACCCCAAAAATTCCAAAAATTTCAAAATGCTCCAAATTTTTTGAAACTTCATAGTAACGATGAGCAACTTTGGTAGATGCGTAATTTGGCATTGGAATTTCCAAAATGTCTGCCGTTACCATGGAAACAGTGCATAAGTGTCAAAATGCTCTAAAAACCTCAGGGTTTGGTAAATAATTTTGGTATGCTAGAACTTGAAATCATCAAATTTTTACACAATATAGTTGTCCACTATATACAGCTTTTGAATGATTTTGACAATCATTGGAACTCTTCTGTTACCATGGATACAGGACCAAATATTTCAAAAATTTCAAAATGCTCCTAAATTGATCAAACTTAATATGATTGTTGACTGGCAAGTCTGGATGAGACTTTTGACTTTGGAATTTCCAAAATGGCAACCGTTGCCATGGAAACTGCAAAAAAGTCAAAATTTCTCTAAATGCTTTGAACTTAATGAAACTTGATATTATTGTTAACTGGCAAGTACAGATGAGACTTTTGACTTTGAAATTTTCAAAATGGCTGCCGTTGCCATGGAAACAGCAGAAATGTGAATTTTTTTTAAAATGCTCTGAATGTACTGAAATTTTACAGAAAGATGTATTGCCATGAATATATGTGCATTCACTGTTCAACAATTTTGAAATGGCTGCCGGTTAGTGGCAATAGGGGAAGGGTGACATCCGCTATTGCTTGCAATGGCAATTCTAGTTATGGCACCCTCAACGGAGTTGGGGTGACATATTGTTATTGTTCGTTTCTTTTTGTCTTATTATTATTATATTTATTCTTCCACACTTTTTTGTCCATACTATTTCTCAGAATTGGCTTAAACAATATTGATGGAACTATACCATAATGTTGACCATCACATTAAATAGTGCAGTGAGGTATGGCATCATCAAGATGGCTGCCGTTGCCATGGAAACGAAACAAATGTGAAAAATTTCTGTTTTTTGTTTTGGTGAACTGTTTGAATATGCTTACACTCAGAATCATCATATTTTAATACAATGTAGGTGCCCACTATATACAGGTGTTGGATGATTTTGGCACTCATTGGATCTACTATGTTGCCATGGAAACTACACCAAAAATTTCAAAAATATCAAAATGCTCCAAACTTCATGAAACTTCACAGTAATGATGAGCAACATTGGAAGATGTGGCATTTGCGTTGGAATTTCCAAAATATCTGTAGTTACCATGGAAACAATGCAAAAAGGTCAAAACTTTGAATTTTCACAGAGCATTCCAGAACATCAATGTCAAATTTACTCTAGAGACATTAAATGGTATATATGATTATGGAGGGAAAAAATTGCAGCGGGGGTTTGACTTTGGAATATTCAAAATGGCCGCCGTTACCATGGGAACAGCAAAATTATGAAAAACTCTAAAATGCTTTAAATTTAATGAAACTTATAACAAATGTTACCTAGCTTATGTAGACTTAACTTTTGAGTTTCGAATTTTCAAAATGGCCGTCGTTGCCATGGAAACAGCAAAAATTTTCTAAATGGCTGCCGCTGGCCTGGCAATGGGGAAAGGGTGCCATCCGCTATTGCTTGCAATGGCAAATCTAGTTATGGCACCCTCAACGGAGTTGGGGTGACATACTGTTATTCTACGTTTCTTTTTTTATGTCACCCGATCGACAATGTCGGGTGACATATTGCTTTTCCTCTGTTTCTTTTTCTGTATTATTATTATTATACTTCCACCTAATTTTGTCCGCCCGCTTTCTCAGAGCCAAAAGTACCAATCCGAATGATGGTGCACTATAACAAGGAACCCTGACTCCCCAGAGTCTGTGCAAAATTGGAACTAAAAAATGGCTGCCATCACCATGGAAACGGAAAAATGGTGAAAAAATAAAATTTTGGAGTTCCTTGAATTATTTGAGAATGCTTAAGCTTAAAATCTTTAGATTTTAATACAATGTAGGTGCCCACTATATACAGGTTTTGGATGATTTTGGCACATTTTGGAACTGCTATGTTGCCATGGAAACTACACCAAAAATTTCAAAAATATGGAAATGCTCCAATTTTTTTGAAACTTAAGCATAACGATGAGCAACTTTGGTAGATGTGGAATTTGGCGTTGGAATTTCCAAAATGTCTGCCGTTTCCATGGAAACAATGCAAAAAGGTCAAAATGCTCCAAAAACTTCCGGGTTTGGTGAATAACTTTGGTATGCTTGAACTTAAAATCATCAAATTTTTATGCAATATAGTTGTCCACTATATACAGGTTTTGAATGATTTTGATAATCATTGGAACTACTATGTTACCATGGATACAGGTGCAAAAATTTCAGAATGCTTCAAAATTGATGAAACTTGATATGATTGTTAACTGTCAAGTCTAGATATGACTTTTGAAGTTGGAAAAATTTCCAAAATGGCCACGGTTGCCATGGAAACTGCAAAAATGTCAAAAATTCTCAAAATGGTTTTAACTTAATGAAATTTGATATTATTGGTAACTGACAAGTTAAGATGAGACTTTTTACTTTGAAATTTTCAAAATGGCTGCTGTTGCCATGGAAACGGTATAAATGTGAAATACTTTAAAATGCTCTGAATATACTGAACATTTACAAAAAGATGAATAGCCATGCATATTTGTGCATTTACTGTTAAACAAGTTTGAAATGGCTGCCGCTTAGTGGCAATAGGGGGAAGGGTGACATCCGCTATTGCTTGCAATGGCAATTCTAGTTTCTTATTATTTTTCTTGCACAAATTTTGTCCGCGCGAGTTCTTGGAATCCAATGGACCAATGTTGATGGAACTCTTCTATAATGAGGACCCCCATGTGAAGTTGTGCACCTTGCTATGGAATGGTAAAAAATGGCCGCCATTTCCATGGAAACATCACAAATGCGAAAAAAATCAAAGTGTTCCAAACTGGCAGAAACTCCTCAGGAATGGTAACTGGCATGTGCTGATTTGCAGTTTGACTTTGGAATTTTCAAAATGGCTGCCGTTACCATGGAAACAGCTAAAATATCAAAAATTCTAACTCTTTCGTTATAACATCCAACTGGATGAAACTTTATGAAAATGTTCTCCAGTATGCCAAGATGTCAAGACAATATATGGATAGTTCAAAATGGCCGCCGTTGTCATGGAAACTGGGGCCAAGTTTTGCATTGACCCTATGGAAAAATGCATAAAATCAGCATTTTCTCAGAGAGTAGTGCACCAAAGTTAATGAAACTGTATTGATATATAACATGACATGTGGCAAAGAGATGTACGCTTTTAGAATTTTGGAATTATCTACTGTAACCATGGTTGCAGGACAAATGTTCAAAATTTCCAAAAAAATTAAAATGCTGCAAACTGGATGAAACTTTACGGGAATAGTAACTGACATGTGCGGAGTTGCATTTTGAAGTTGGAATTTCCAAAATGGCCGCCGTAACCATGGAAACAGCAAAATTGTCCAAAATTTCAAAATGCTCCAAACTTAATGAAATTTTACAAAAATGATGACTTGCAGGTGTAGATGCACTCTTTGACTTTGAAATTTTCAAAATGGCTGCCGCTCGCCTGGCAATGGGGGGACGAGGGTGCCATCCGTTATTGCTAGCAATTACAAATCTAGTTATGGCACCCTCAACGGAGTTGGGGTGACATATTGTTATTCTACGTTTCTTTTTTTTCTTATTATTTTTCTTCTTGCAACAAATTTTGTCCAGGGGATTTCTTGAAATCCAATGGACCAATGTCGATGGAACTCTACTATAATAAGGACCCCCACGTGCAGAGTTGCAGTAAGCATGGAATGGTTCAAGATGGCTACCGTTTCCATGGAAACAGAACAAATGTGAAAAAATCTAGTTTTTGGTTTTGGTGAACTGTTTGAATATGCTTACACTCAGAATCACCATATTTTAATACATTGTAGGTGCCCACTATATACAGGTGTTGGATGATTTTGGCACTCATTGGACCTACTATGTTGCCATGGAAACTACACCAAAAATTTCAAAAATATCAAAATGCTCCAAACTTCATGAAACTTCACAGTAACGATGAGCAACATTGGAAGATGTGGCATTTGGCGTTGGAATTTCCAAAATATCTGTAGTTACCATGGAAACAATGCAAAAAGGTCAAAACTTTGAATTTTCACAGAACATTCCAGAACATCAATGTTAAATTTACTCTAGAGACATTAAATGGTATATATGATTATGGAGGGAAAAAATTGCAGCGGGGGACAATATATGGATATTTCAAAATGGCCGCCGTTGTCATGGTAGCTGGGGCCAAGTTTTGTATTGACCCTATGGAAAAATGCATAAAATCAGCATTTTCTCAGAGAGTAGTGAAGCAAAGTAAATGAAACTGTATTGATATATAACATGACATGTGGCAATGAGATGTCTGCTTTTAGAATTTTGGAATTATCTACTGTAACCATGGTTGCAGCACAAATATTCAAAATTTCAAAAAAAAATTAAGTGCTGCAAACTGGATGAAACTTTATAGGAATAGTAACTGGCATGTGCAGAGTTGCATTTTGAAGTTACAATTTCCAAAATGGCCGCCGTAACTATGGAAACAGCAAAATTGTCCAAAATTTCAAAATGCTTCAAACTTAATGAAATTTAGCAAAAATGATAACTTGCAGGTGTAGATGCACTCTTTGACTTTGGAATTTTCAAAATGGCTGCCGCTCGCTTGGCAATGGGGGGACGAGGGTGCCATCCGTTATTGCTAGCAATTACAAATCTAGTTATTCTTATTATTCTTCCACACATTTTGTCCATCGTGTTTCTAAGAATTGAGTGATCCAATATTGTTGGAACTATAACATAATGAGGACCCCCATTTGAAGTTGTGCACCTTGCTATGGAATGGTAAAAGATGGCCGCCGTTTCCATGGAAACAGCATAAATGCGAAAAAAATCAAAGTGGTCCAAACTGGAAGAAACTCCACAGGAATGTTAACTGGCATGTGCTGATTTCCAGTTTCACTTTGGAATTTTCAAAATGGCTGCCGTTACCATGGAAACAGCTAAAATATCAAAAATTCTAACTCTTTCGTTATAACATCCAACTGGATGAAACTTTATGAAAATGTTCTCCAGTATTCCAAGATGTCAAGACAATATTTGGATAGTTCAAAATGGCCGCCGTTGTCATGGAAACTGAGGCCAAGTTTTGCATTGACCCTATGGAAAAATGCATAAAATCAGCATTTTTTCAGAGAGTAGTGCACCAAAGTAAATGAAACTGTATTGATATATAACATGACATGTGGCAAAGAGATGTACGCTTTTAGAATTTTGGAATTATCTACTGTAACCATGGTTGCAGCACAAATGTTCAAAATTTCCAAAAAAATCAAAATGCTGCAAACTGGATGAAACTTTACAGGAATAGTAACTGACATGTGCGGAGTTGCATTTTGAAGTTGGAATTTCCAAAATGGCTGCCGTAACCATGGAAACAGCAAAATTGTCCAAAATTTCAAAATGCTCTAAACTTAATGAAATTTTACAAAAATGATGACTTGCATGTGTAGATGCACTCTTTGACTTTGAAATTTTCAAAATGGCTGCCGCTCACCTGGCAATGGGGGGACGAGGGTGCCATCCGTTATTGCTAGCAATTACAAATCTAGTTATTATTCTTCTTCCTCTTCCTCTTCCGCCACTTTAAAAAATGAACTTGTCCGCAGCGTTTCTCCAAAACCGCTTGTCAGATTGACTTAGGATTTCGTAAAATGGTAGACTAATATGTCTAGGTGAGCCATCAATCTTTCGTTTGTGCATTGGGGTCTATTAAGGGCTATTTTGGGGGTAGAAAGAAGGGAGGGTTTTTCTATAGAACCCTATGGGATTTTATTTTCTAAAAATTTCAAATGAATATAACTTGAAAACTGTAAGTGGTAGATACATGCAGTCTTCAGAAATGATTATAGGACAATAAAACAAATCACATGAAATATAGGGGGAGTCCCTGGGAGTTCATCCCCACCCCCTTCAATTTGAGAATATGCTTATATCTTGTAACCGATCCAGATCCCCACCCCTAAACCATATATATTCCTGATTGGGACAATAAAACAAATCAAATGCAATTAAAGGGAGGTCCCCGGGGGTCATCCCCACCCCGTTCAATTTCATAATGTGCTATTATCTTGTAAATGGTCCAGATCCCCACCCCTAAACCATATATATTCTTGTAGGGGACAATAAAACAAATGAAATGAAGTTAAAGGGAAGTCCCTGGGGGGTCACCCCACCCCCTCTTGTTTGAAAACTTGTAAACGGTCAACATCCCCACCCCTAAACCATATATATTCTTGTAGGGGACAATAAAACAAATGAAATGAAATAAGAGGGAAGTCCCTAGGGGGTCACCCCTGCCCCTCTTGTTTGAAAACTTGTAAACAGTCAACATCCCCACCCCTAAACCATACATATTCTTGTATGGGACAATAAAACAAATCACATGAAATTAAATGGAAGTTCCTGGGGGTCACCCCCACCCCGTTCAATTTGAGAATGTACTATTATCTTTTAAGCGGTCCAGATCCCCACCCCTAAACCATATATATTCTTGTAGGTGACAATAAAACAAATGAAATGAAATAAAAGGGAAGTCTGGAGGGGGTCACCCCACCCCCTCTTGTTTGAAAACTTGTGAACGGTCAACATCCCCACCCTAAACCATATATATTCTTGTAGGGGACAATAAAACAAATGAAATTAAATTAAAGGGAAGTTCCTGGGGGTCGCCCCACCCTGTTCAATTTGAGAATGTGCTATTATCTTGTAAACGTTCCAGATCCCCACCCTAAAACCATATATATTCTTGTAGGGGACAATAAAACAAATCAAATGAAATGTAGGTAACTTCCCTGGGGGATCACCCCCACCCCTCCTGTTTGAATACTTGTAAATGGTGGAGATCCCTACTCGTAAGCCATATATATTCTTGGGACAAAAAATCAAATCAAATGAACATATGAATGGCGAGTTATGGGAGCTTTGTTTGGGAGACTTCGTAACAGCATCCTGTTACAATTACTTCTTGTTTTACACTAAAATCAAAGTAAATGTTTCTGAACATTTAAAACGTGACATTTAGTATATGATAAGTAGTCTTCTATATAAAAAAAAATGTGTACCAACATAATTATTGAAATTGTTAAAAAAAAAAAAAAAAAAAAATGTTGCTTTTTGTAGTTTATACCTATTGAGATTGGGGAGAGCAACTGCAGTTTCATTCTTTCTGTAAAGTTATGTTTTTAGAATCTTTCTCCAATTAAGTAGCACCGCAATTGATGAGTAATTACCCACTAAAATGAGTTAATGTATATGAACACTAAAAATGTCACATAAAGTATATATATGATAAGTAGTCATCAATTAAAAAATAATTTTGCGTACCAACATAATTATTGTAGTGGTCATTTTTTTTTTCTCATTTTTTTTTTAAATATTGCTTTTTGTAGTTTAAAGCTATTTATTCATGAATTTTACAGATATATCAAAATGTGGGATCTGGAAACAAACTTCACACAGCTTTTATATCAATCATATTTGATTTTATAAGTACATGTATCCCTGTGATGAGAGTTGTAAATGGGAACTTTATCAATGGAAAATTAAAACTGAATAGATTTTTCAGTCCTCACTTTCTTGAGAATATTGTCACAAAAAATTGAGAATAGTCTTAGCCTGCCGTTCAGTTAACGTTGTATATAATTAAAATTTTAAAATATAATGTAGTAGTTGTTAAATTCAATTGAATTTTAGATAATTAACTCCCAACTTAAATCAAATGTTTTGATTTAGAAGGTGCAGATCTCATTGGTCCAAATTGTCTCTATGATGAATTCTTGACTAAGGAAATGAAATAACAATAAACAACAATTAGTTTCATTATTGTCAGCCTTTCTATATGTTCTAGCTGTTCTTTTGCTCATTCTTTGTATGTAGACTATCAAAAGATACCCCCCTAAAAATTGGAACAATGGCCGTCTTTTCCCTTCAGAGCTCTTCAGCTCTTTGATTTATTATGGGTCCAGTTTTCACGTTGGTCCAAAGCATGGTCCAAAATTAAACTTTGTTTGATTTCAACAAAAATTGAATCCTTGGGGTTCTTTGATATGCTGAATCTAAACATGTACTTAGATTTTTTATTATGGGCCCAGTTTTCAAGTTGGTCTAAATCGTGGTCCAAAATTAAACTTTCATTGATTTCAACAAAAATTGAATCCTTGGGGTTCTTTGATATGCTGAATCTAAACATGTACTTAGATTTTTGATTATAGGCCCAGTTTTCAAGTTGGTCCAAATTGGGGTCCAAAATTAAACCAAAATTAAACTTTGTTTGATTTCAACAAAAATTATATATTTGGGGTTCTTTAATATGTGATATGAGAGCTGGGGCATCACCTGTGTTCCATGGACACATTCCCCATTATTTATTTCTACCATTGAATGAGTGTGATAAGATAGTTCTTCCAAAGACAGTAAAGCTGTGATATCTTAGAGGATTGTAGTTTTGCAATTGTTTGGACATGTATCTTGTAAGAGCAACTCTTCAAACCTGCAGTATTATCAATATTTTTTTTCCACATTTGTAGAAAATAAATCTGAGGATGTGCATGAACAAAATAAAATCCTGAACCTTTTTGTTATAGTTGAGAAATAGAAATAGAAGTTATGTTACAAATATAAGGAAGTGTGGTATGTTTATCAATCAGACAAATATCTACTAGAAAAAAAAATTAAGTTGAAAAAACAAGGATTATAGCAGTTATAGGTTACTATACCGTCTTTAACAAGAATATGATAATTTAAGGAAATTGAATATACTAGAATGTTGCATACTTTTTGTTTTACCAAGCAGAATTTTAGACATAGGGATTCCAATCTGACCAGCATGAACTTTGGATGAAATTATATCCTCAAACATTCCTAAACAAAAGTGCAAACACTGCGATGTCTAAGCTGCTTAACTGGTCAATATTGAAGTACCGATATGTTGAAAGCCTTTAAGATCAAGGTTTTACTACTGGTAGGTATTAAATATAGACCAATGAACCTTGAAAAACAAGGTCACGGTCAGAATAACTTAGCAAGACTGACTTGTTCTGCTTACAATCATTGCCTTCACCTAATATACTTTACCTTTTGATAATATTCAGACTACTATGAAAGCATTGACCAATGAACCAAGAAAATGAGGTCAAGGTCAGATGAACCTTTCTAGAGACATATACATCTTATAATAAATTTGGTAATTTCTGATGGCGTTATATATTTGGCATCACAAAATTAATAAAATTTTAATATAAAATTTGAAAAATTGTTTAAACAATATATGTAAATAGACAACAATGTGCGTATTAGCTCTTAAACAGAACAAATGAAATCATGTATATAAAAAAAAGTAAAACAAAACAACTCTTAAATAAAATACAACCTGATTTCAATAAGTTAGCAAAATATTTAAAATAAGTCTTTGTCTTGTGTTAATAAAAATGCTGCTTAATTGTAAAGCTTTTCATACATTAAAGTACAAGATGAATTGCAATATACAGTGATAAAGAACAAAGATATGCCACACACGGTCAGAAAAAAATTGTACAATAAGCTTAATCTATTTATCATTAAATATGGATTTTATTAATAATATGTTTTAAGATGCTTTTTGTTGATTATGAGGGTCTGACTTTTTTGTTGTTTTAAAATATTTAACCACACTAAACCTAAAGATTGATACCTTAGACGCCAAGGATATAATCTATTAAGTTGACATATCATTGCAAGTTCAACTAGTTTCATTTGTTTACAAAAATTGAGTGTTCAAAACTATTGTTAAAGTTAAGATTTGAACTTGTTCAAGACTACTGAAGTTATTAGACAATGATTTATCACTCAAGTTGTCTTTTATATGTGCCATTGGGTTGCTGTCTTTTTGATGTTAGCACCAAGATTTCTTCTATTTTTAATGATATTTTTTTTTTCTCATATTTTCAAAAAAAATTTAGGCAATGCATTGGAACAACTTTTGTCCCTACATCTCAATACACTTCTGGCAAATTATTTAGTCCTGTTTATTTCTAATACTTTTGCATACACTTCAACATATATATGAAAATCAAAAGACATTTTTATCTGCCAAGAGATTTAATTTAAAAGATAAGTACCAGTACCTGAATCTAAAAAATAAATTACTTACAATAAAACGCACACAAACCTATCTTGAAAAATATACATTGGCTGTTGAAAAAAACTTCATTTGAACTTCATTAAATTGTTTAATCCTTTTAAGTTTAAAGATTACACTAAATGCTTTAATATTTATACTCAAAGTACTGGTGACTATCATTTGAGAGCTGTTCCAAAATTGATAAGTGAGAGTAAAAAATGCCTCCCAAACCTTATATGTATGTTTAATTCTGGACGAGCCCTTAACTTATTTTTTATTTTTTGAATAGATTTGAAATATAAACTAGTTAAAAAGACAAATTACAGATCTTTACATTGAGTATTGCGAGGATCTGTCAATATAATAAAAAAAAGCTTTGATTCTAATGAAAACATGATTTATAGTTCTGGCCGTTTTGAATTCCTACACACATCAGATATTTTTTCTAAAGCTGCTTTACAACTTTTGTCATCTTTGGCACAACAGGAGATAACATGAAGATTAGATGAACTTGGAAAGTCTATAGTCTTCTCCATTGCTTCTGGTTTCTCATCTAAAAATAGAATTTTTAAAAGTTTTAGAAGAAGAATTAAGAGATGAATTTTGCAATAAAATTGTGACTTTTAATTATTTGTGGTAATCATCACTAAAATTGAGAATGGAAGTGGGGAATGTGTCAAAGAGACAACAACACGACCATAGAGCAGACAACAGCAGAAGGTCACCAACAGGTCTTCAATGTAACAAGAAATTCCCGCAACCAGAGGCGTCCTTCAGCTGGCCCCTAAACAAACATATACTTGTTCAGTGATAATGAACGCCATCCTAAACTCCAAATTGTACACAAGAAACTAAAAGTTAAAATAAAACAAGACTAACAAAGGCCAGAGGCTCCTGACTTGGGACAGGAGCAAACATGCGGCGATTAAATTTGTTTTGTTAGATCTCAACCCTCCCCCTGTACCTCTAGCTAATGCAGAAAAAACAAACGCATAACAATACGCACATTAAAATTCAGTTCAAGTCTGATGTCAGAAGATGTAACCAAAGAAAATAAACAAAATGACAATAATACATAAATAACATTAGACTACTAGCAGTTAACTGACATGCCAGCTCCAGACCAATTAAACTGATTGAAAAATTATGTCTTCATCATATAAATATCAGGCACAATCCTCCCTGTGAGGGTTTTAGTATCATACCGTCATAACATATATGAGAAGAACATAACCCATGTCATGCCAACAACTAGTTTATAAATAAATGTGTTTAGTTTGGTACAAAGACCCTATAAGTGAATCAATATTAAAGCCAAAATATGCAATCTTTAATGACCTGACAACAGTATCCTAACTATATCCCTTCTTAATAAGTCTATTTAAAGGTTTTGTAAGCTTCTGAGGTGAATACTGACATTTTGTGCTTTATAAAGCATATTTCCATAAAATATTGGATGTGAAATACTTGAAACTGTTTGTTTGATTATAAAAGTTCTAAATGGAGCTTCCTAGGGAAACCTTGCAGAGAATATATATCGTAAAAATTCAAACATAAAACACATGTGTTGCTACTGAAACTGAACCTTGACCTTGTGTGTGCAAGGAACATATTTGGACGAAGTGTGCATTTATGTTTACAAAAAAATGAAATAAAAGTTTTTAAGAGCCTAAAATTTTCAACCATCATATTAATAGTTAAGGATATTTACTTTGCCTTCGCTTTGTCTACTTAAATATTTGTATTGGACAGAAGAAGTTTAATTCAAATTTATATAAATGATTGATTTTGTTTTGTTTGGTTCATGAATTTTTATGAATGAAACCTACCAGTTATGTCAGATTTATTGAGTATAAGTACACATGGAATGTCATCTAAATCTCTCTCCTGTAGAATGGAGGTGACATCTTCCCTCAGTGATCTCATAACATCTTTATCACTGCTGTCTACTACTATAACTAATACTGCAAAACAAGGGGAGTAATTATGAATTAAATGAGATGTGTAATATACAGACATGAGCAAACCGATCACACAATTAACTAAAAGACATTGAGAATACAAAATATAGTCTTCAAAAAAAGATAGGAGTCTATACAATATGTCAAGCTTTAAATTGTCCCTTGCCTTAAGGATATACTTAGGTGATGTCCCTTGCCTTAAGGATGTACTTAGATGATCTAAGGGGTGACCATCTAAGGTATACAATATGTCAAGCTTTAAATTGTCCCCTGTCTTAAGGATGTACTTAGGTGATGTCCCCTGCCTTAAGGATGTACTTAGGTGATGTCCCCTGCCTTAAGGATGTACTTAGGTGATGTCCCCTACCTTAAGGATGTACTTAGGTGATGTCCCCTGCCTTAAGGATGTACTTAGGTGATGTCCCCTGCCTTAAGGATGTACTTAGGTGATGTCCCCTGCCTTAAGGATGTACTTAGGTGATGTCCCCTGCCTTAATGATGTACTTAGGTGATAACCCCTGCCTTAAGGATGTACTTAGGTGATCTAAGGTCAAATTTATCAAATCAAGAAATCAAAATTTATACTTTAAGATGGAAGAGTATTAGTTAAGGATAAAAATAAGCTAAAAATAATGATAGGTCATTGAGCTCCTTTTCGAGATATTTGATATATAAAATATGGTGGGGAAAAGGCTCACTTGGTCTTTTACCTAATATTTGTATGGCTATTATTTCGGTTTCAAATCAAAAGAAAGAAAATAAAGAATCTGCTTCAATTTTGTCAAATGACCTTTTATGAGCTTTTAAGTCTTATGTTAAAAAATAAATAGTGTTCTGGGGCAAAATATTTTACCTTGCATAGTATGGAAAAACACCAAGGATTCCGAAAACATTTCACACTTATTCCAAAACCTCACCTAAGTGCATCCTTAAGATGTGAATAAATCATCAGAAATTATCAAAGGCCTGACATCATACAGAAACATACATGTACATTTGCATGTCAAGATTGAAAAATCAGTTGTCGATGCACACAAGCAAACAACAATTTATCAATTTCAATTACTTTTTTTTTGTTATACTCAAATAGTTATGACTCCTTTCAGGGTTCTCACTAAGGCGAGTCCATGAGTCCAGGACTCATGAAAATCTGTCTGAACTCATCATTTTCAAAACTGGTGAATCCAAAGATGCATCAAAATTTGTATAAACTGAACACTCATAGCAAGGATTTGTATCTTACTATACAAACCCTTGCTCATAGTCATATCATCATTTTATAACAATAGAAAAAAATAAATCTGAATTTAATGTCATTTTATTGCTCTTTTAGGTCATGGAGCCTTAAAATGATAAATCATATTGCAATAAAATATCTTCTTACTGTTGGGACTCACCATGGACAAAAATGACGAGTGCCTGCACTCGCCTTAAAAAATCCTTAGTGAGAACCCTGTCCTTTGACTTAATACAAAACAGGTAATATCAGGATGTCAGAAAAATTATCCCAAAACAAAGCGAAGGCTCATAATTTTTTTTTTTATTTCTTCGGTTTTAACTAATATTTTTACATTTTTGCAATATTGAAAGGAATATATGGGTCAGAATTTACTGTCATGAAATTTTTGTTACATCCAAAACTGTCTTTTTAGAAAATTTAAAACTACTCATAAAATGAAAAGGCCACTGTAAATTAAACCTAGGGATCAAGGCCTTTCCATTTCTGTATGCAAAAAGATAACTTGTTCATGCAACATGATATTAGTGGCATTTTTTCATTTCATTGAATGATGTAACACAGACTCCAAAACTTCTTGTAAATACTGGTTTTCAGAAATTCTATGAACAATTTAACATCTGTGTAGGGTTAAGTCTGTTCATTATCTCTAAACAGATTAAATACTAGCAGTATTCTGTCTAATTTTGAATCATATTCAAGAAATTTCACTTTTAAACTCATGGATGTAACAGGACACAATTTCGGTTTTCTTTTCATGTTTCTGAAAATACCGCAATCAATTTTTGGTGAAAGGTTACAGGATATCAGAAATGCATGGTGCAGATGAAAAAAAAAGTTGACTAAATCCAATTGGGTCCTCATACTTTTTTTATTATGAACTATTTTTCAAATTTGTTGTCTTTGTTACATCAAAAATTTATTTAGTTTCAGTGTTACACCAGATACTGCAGTATCTATATTAGCTTATCTTTTCATGGACCTTTCCTAGTATTATATTTGTGGTGCAATGTGAACTAATCTCTGTGTGTAAATTGGGTTACTTTTATTGATGAATTTTTCATTAGCCTAAATTTTGACAAACAATTCAAGGGTGTAACAATGAAACCATATTCTACACGGACTTATTGCAGCGAAATGGTTGTACCATTCTTCATCTATCATAAATCTGTTTACATCAAACTTAGCGTACCAAATTTGTCAGGTTAACAATCTTGATGATATCAGATTTAGAAATAACAAAATTAATCACAGTAATCCTTCATTTCATGTATATTTATGTGGTAAATATAACTGAAATATTTCATGTACATGATGTAACTAATGTCTGGCTTGCACTTCCTTCAATTTTGCAACCTTGTTTTCTTCCATTGAAAGTTGAAAAGACTGCATGTGTTGAATATGGTTATACATTAGTATGACATTATGTCATAAATTTTTCAAAACATCAATTGAATATTGCTATTATGTTAATTGGTTCTCTTTTATTTAATTTATTAGTGTTGTATATAAGATGTAACAAATTGACACTATTTTCATGGATGTCCAACACTTGCGTATTTGAAGTACTTCTAGGAAAAACCGTCCATGCAAAACATTATACCCGAATGTTGGAACAGTTTATCTCCGGGTAGATCTGCATGTTTTTGACAGGGAACATCTCAAAGCTGTTTTAAGTAACATTTTTGGATGTAACATTTATGACACAAAATGTTACATCTTCAATTTCTGCAAATATAACCTATTTTCTCGTTTTAATATGACATGTATACCCTATTAAGCACCATAAAATAGTTATCTAACACCTCTTATTGATATTAATATCCATATAGCAAAGAGTATTTGAAAGATACAATCAACTGAGACGTATTTTTAACCACATGATTTTTACGGACACGATAAATTCAACAAAATGTCCACCAAAAATCACACTGAAATTTAGTATAAGAAACACTTGCATCAGAAAAAGTGGAATTCTATTGGAATCATTTATATCATCATCATGCAAGTTTTCTTCCGTTTTATGTTTTATTCATTCTGAATCTTAATTGACTATACATTTTAAGAAATTGTCAGATGTAACACAAATTCCATGACAGTAAATTCTGACCCATATAATCTGTGTATTGCTGAAGTATTAAATGTGTTATACATTGTATGACTATAGCAACATTTTGTTACATTGAAGTTTTGGGATTAGTAAAACATTGTTCTAAACTAAAAATATCATCATTTACAAATGTACTACAATTCCTGAAGATTATTTACAAAATCATTCTAAACCTGCCACTAAGTAGCCTCTCTTATTCTGCAGGAAGATTATCAGTGAAATTATCATTCATTATCAATTAAAATGGAGACAAATATACCATTAGTTCCATGGTAAAACTGTCTCCATCTTGGATGGTAATAGGGAGCACCACTCAAATCCCATACTATGTAGATTTGTCCTTTATGTTCAATCTTCTCAACATTAAAATCGTCTGTAGGTATTGGTTTTATGACAGAATCACACCCTAGCTTCCAACCATACAGCATGCTTGTTTTACCTTTGAATAAAAAAATGTATTCATATTAATAAACTTTATCATTAAAAATAGATTCCTGTAATAAAAAGCCTTATGCAAAAATCAATGAATCAACATGCAAACAATTCAAAGGAATCAAAATCACAAACTCACCCATTTAACATATCAGAGACAAGTGTTTTTTTCCCCATATGTCTTTACTGGTTTCTGTCACAGGAATATGGGGAGTGGACCTCCATTTTACTGACTTTTTTTGGTAGTGTCTAAATTGCAACCCCACATGGAGGATGAGCATCCAAATATTGGCATTTGTAAGCTACATGCACCAGCATCTGGATTTATAATTAAAATCATTATTGAATGTCATCTGATCAGGAGTCAAACCATGAGATGTAAAATAAAAGTCCCTTGTTACTTTTTAAATATTTATATTTACTATAGTATACTTTAACCTCAATCTATTTCAAGAACTTAATTTGTCTAACATGGTGCTACAACATCTTAAATGGACATCCCTAGGACAAAGAAGGAACAAAGCAAGACTCACATAGTGGCCATATCAAAGGAAGGTCATCTCATTCCAACAAAAGGACTGACACTAAAGATGCACAACAAATGCTTTCAAGAACCATCAGCATCATCTGATTATCTATCGCAAACACTCATTCTTCCCAAGAAGGAGTGGAACTCTTCCTCCTGGGGTTGTATCAAAATCGTCAGTCAAGGCCTTTAAAGTCTTTCTGACAAAACTAAAATTAACAAATTTGAGGGAAGGGTGGTGGTCTAGTACTGTAGACTAGTAGACTAGCAGTGCATGGCGGATCCAGGGGAGGGTTACGGGGGTTGGAACACCCCTTTGTTTTAGACGATCAATGCATTTAAATAGGGACATATAGTTGGAAACCCTCCCTTTTGTCCTGGGTTGGACATGTGAAATTATCTATTCAACCCTTCATCATGCTGTAAACCGAAGACAGCTACCATTTTTTTTTTTAGTAAATAAATATTATTATTTAAAATTATCAAATGTGTTCTTGCTCTTATCCATACTATTTACTTATATGTACTATTTAACAATACACAGCATGTATAACAATATGATATCCCTCTTTTTGAATTTTTCATGTTAATAAAATGTCTACTAAAAATATAACTAGAGGCTCTCAAGAGCCTGTATTGCTCACCTGACTCTTCTTTTTTTTGAAATCATATAAAAAAAGATAAATTGGCTACACAGTAACAACACTTGGCCAGCACCTGATTATTCATGCTATGTTTGGTTTCATTCCATTCAGTGGTTCTCTAGTAGAAGTCATTTGTATGCATTTCCTGTAGGGTCCTATGTTAAACCAAGTCACCTCACTGGCAGCCATCTTGGATGATGGATCGGCTAAAAAGTAATAACACTTGGTCTGTAGCACCTCACAAGGAACATTCATACTATGTTTGGTTTCATTCCATTCAGTGGTTCTCTAAAAGAAGTCATTTGTATGCATTTCCCATAGGATCCTATGTTAAACTATTAAGTCCCCCACTAGGTGGCCATCTTGAATGACGGATTGGCTACAAAGTAACAACACTTGGTCAACAACTCATAAGGAACACTCATGTCATATTTGGTTTCATTCCATTTAGTGGTTCTTTAAAAGAAGTCATTTGTATGCATTTCCCATAGGGTCCTATGTTAAACTAAGCCCCCGTTGGGGACCATCTTAGATGATGGATCGGCTACGTGTAACAACACTTGGTCAGCACCTCATAAGGAACATTCATACTATGTTTGGGTTTCATTCCATTCAGTGGTTCTCTAAAAGAAGTGATTTGTATGCATTTCCTATAGGGTGCTATTTTAAACTGATTCCAGCCCCCCCCCCCCACCCCCCCCCCCCCCCCACCCGGCTGCCGGTCATCTTGGATGATGGATCGCTACAAATTAACAACACTTGGTCAGCACCTCATTATAAGGAACATTCATGCCATGTTTTGTTTCATTCCATTCAGTGGTTCTCTAGAAGAAGTTCAAAATGTTAAAAGTTTACGCCGACGACACCGGACGCCAAGTGACGAGAAAAGCTCACTTGGCCCTTCAGGCTAGGTCTGTAGGTGAGCAGCTAAAAAGGGGGTGCGAGTTCTGTATGACTTATATTAATTTTTTCATTGTACCTGCACCGCTTTTCCCGAGCAACAACACTTTTTGTGGAAAGTCTATGACATTGTTAATATCAGGTCTTGTGCATGCCAGTCCCATCTACATTATAATAATCACTAAATTGTAAATGTCAGATAAAATTTGTTTATGTTGGAGACGCAAGGGAGATAACCCGAAGTTACAATATTACCTAAAGCCCAAAAGTATATTTTAATAATGATAAATAGCCACGGTCTTGCTTAGTCATACATAAAAGTCGATAAACAGGTAAATAGATTTAATAATACATATACAGATACATATCTCACATATCATTGCATGTACGAATTCATAATTTGAGATTTATAGCTATATAGTCATAAACAGTTTACTTTTAGGATGAAATTTGAAAAAAAACCCTTACCGAAAAAAAGCCCTGCGGCAAACCATTTTACCATGCAAATGAAGTTTGCGGCATCCTTACGGCATTTGTTTGTGGCAAACATGTGGCAAACTTGCAGGAACTATACATATACTAATGTGATGTGTGAAGACACATTCAATTTATCTCTTTCAAAAATTACACAGCAACATTTTTAAAAAGTCAATTCCTGTCTTTATACAAACTGTCATTGGAAGAATTCTTGCCTCACCTTCTCATTAAAAAGAAATTCACACACCTAATTGAATGGGCATTTAAAAAGTCAGAATGTGGATATATATGTTCAAACTCTTTTAGGTCATTTTTTAGTAGCAATAAACAAAAAAACTATGTCAATTGGACATGCTTTGATACTATATATGCCCTTGAATTTTTACTCGATAACATTTTTGTTCGCTTTGGGAATTCCGTATATCGTCAGATTATCGGAATTCCAATGGGGACTAACTGTGCACCACTTATTGTGGACCTGTTTTTGTATTGCTATGAGTTACAATTTATGACAAAAATAAGCAAAGACCCATCGAAACAACATCTAATAAACAAATTTAATAATACTTTTAGATATTTGGATGATATTTTGGCTCTCAATAATGACGACTTCAGTATGTATATTAAAGAAATTTATCCTGCTGAACTTACTTTAAATAAAGCTAATACTAACAATGACCACTGTCCTTTCCTCGATCTTGATATCTATATCACTAACAGAAAGCTGAATACTAAAATTTATGATAAAAGAGATGATTTTTCATTTCCTATCGTTAATTATCCATTTTGAGATGGTGACGTTCCCTTGTCACCATCTTACGGTGTTTATAAATCTCAACTTGTACGATTCGCTCGTGTATGTAACAATGTTTTAGATTTTAACGAGAGAAATTTATGTATTACTAAAAAAATTATTACACCAGGGTTTTCGATATCACAAACTAGTCAAAACATTTACTAAATTTTATCATCGGTATAAGGACATCATTCGTAAATATAGCTCAACATGCAGACTTCTTATACGTTCAGGTATTTCACATCCAATTTTTTATGGAAATATTCTTTATAAAGCACAAAGGTGTCAGTATTCACCTCAAAAACTAACAAAACCTTTGAATAGACTTATTAAGAAGGGATATAGTTACGATACTGTTGTCAGGTCATTAAAGATTGCATATTTTGGCGTGAATATTGATTCACTTATAGGGTCTTTGCATCGGAACTAAACACATTTATTCAAAAACCAGTTGTTGGCATGACACGGGTTATGTTCTTCTCATATATGTTATGATCGTATGATACTAAACCCCTAACGGGAAGGATTGTGCCTGATGTTCATATGATGAAATCATAATCTTTCAGTCAGTTTGATTGAAGTCTGGAGCTGGCACGTCAGTTAACTGCTAGTAGTCTGTTGTTATTTATGTATTATTGTCATTTTGTTTATTTTCTTTGGTTACATCTTCTGACATCAGACTCGGACTTCTCTTGGACTGAATTTTAATGTGCGTATTGTTATACGTTTACTTTTCTACATTGGCTAGAGGTATAGGAAGAGGGTTGAGATCTCACAAACATGTTTAACCCCGCCGCATTTTTGCGCCTGTCCCAAGTCAGGAGCCTCTGGCCTTTGTTAGTCTTGTATTATTTTAATTTTAGTTTCTTGTGTACAATTTGGAAATTAGTATGGCGTTCATTATCACTGAACTAGTATATATTTGTTTAAGGGCCAGCTGAAGGACGCCTCCTTTTATTGCAAACTCATGAGATTTAAGGAAATACATACATGCATTTCAGTTTTGAAAAGGAGGCAGGAGTCATTCTCAAATGACACAATATACCTGTATTAAAAAAATGAACAAAGTAAAATCTCAAATGTGTATTGAGAATATAAAGCTAGGTAATAATTGCATTACTACAGAATTTAATCTTAATAAACATGATCATGATGGTGCAGTACATCAGTTACAAATTCAAACTTATAATGGCTTAAGTTTTTCAATAACACATACATGTATATAAAGTCGCTTACTTAATTATGTATGATCATGGATAACATTAATTATTTCATTAAAACATGAAGTTCTATGAATCATTTGTACTTACAAAATTACATACTGATTATCCCATATTATTGAACCAAAATGCCTCCTTGATCTCTTAAATGTGAAATGCATTTCAAAACACAACCAACATGACCTATCAACAATTTCAAATTATTAGCATTCAGGAAGTGCCAACTAGGCATGCCCAGTCAATATTGTGTAATTCCTGCAATGTTCTGGCAAACATATAGAATGGTCAAAGTTTTCTGCAATCTTGCGGCAAACATATAGAATGTTCAAAGTTTTCTGCAATCTTGCGGCAAACATTTTTTTATTATTTTAAACCTTCTGGCAATCTTACGGCAAACATTGATGTGTCTGCAAACTTTCCGCAAGCTTGCAGCAATGTTTGCCGGAAGTTTGCAGCTAGCGGCAAACATCTTCAAACACTATTTATTGTATTCCTGCAAACTTTTTGTTTGCCGCAAGCTTGCAGAAAGTCTGCTGCACGTTTGCGACAAACAATTCAGTTTCATAAGGGAAAAGACAGGACAAGACTTGAGTAAACAAATGCAGGATGACAATTTATAGGTTAAAAAAAGCAGGATGAACTAATAAAAAAGCTAGACCGAGTAGAGTGAGGAATAACAAGGCAGGAGAGAGATAACCATCATCAACCGTGGGCCACGGGCGCATAAAAATCACATCATATACTACTGCAACAGTTTGTCATAGCAGCACATTTGAAACGGTACGTGATTTTTAACACCGTACTCCTAACTATATATAACACTGATGTAGATAATTAGGACATATTGTTTAGATGTGTTTATCAACAAGGAAATTATGATTCAATGTTTTTTTTCAAGGAGATGTGCCTCTATGGATTTATCGTGAGTTTTGGAAATAATTTCTTGCTACATGCATCATCCGACGTTATGCGAATCCAGACAGTCAACAAATAACGATAAGGACAGGACTTATTCGGACAGAAGACGGACGTCAAATGATAACAACAGCTCACTGTGCCGGCCTGTGAATTAACCAGTGAAGTCCATCAGTAGGATGTTACATTAAGTATCAATTTGAATGTCGACTGTTTGCTGAATCAATGTGGTTTGTCACGAATTATGATTTTTTGTCTATACTTAAATAAGAAATTTGTATCAATAACTCAGTAGAAAAGGACACTCATGATTAAACAAAAAACTAAATCGTTCTGTCAATATGTGAATCATTCACTGAATTGCACATACGGAATAGAAAAATAAATGTGGAGGGTAGATAAAACCCAAAGTTTCAATATTAATATAAATTTGTAATGATTAAGTATGAAAATTATGATACATATATATCTTTTGCATGTTTAAAAATCATAAGTTGACAAATACCGTTGTGGATTATATTGTCGCTTGTGATATTAAATCATCTTTTGAGTATTTCATGATGCAGTACATACATCATTGATAAACAGATTCTATACTTTTACCAATATATTCAACATTAAATTATATACAGCTATTATGTTTTAGATATATTTCGCTTTTTTCTACAATTGATAAATTGTGTATTCTTTACACAGCAAGTTCATATTCAATGAGACAGAGTTTACATTTTTTCTTCAATTCTCTTGACACTCCGTGGATTGATTGAGTTATAGAAATGATGACTTGTACTTTTTTTCATCCGCAGCTGCCAATCCTTAAAAAGGCAACAGTTTTGGCTATTGGGGATGCATAAATACAGAGCCACGTCCGATCTGAATGGGGAAGTTAAATCCGATAAACCGTGTAGGAGAGTGCAACGCTCTCTACCGGTATAAGAGCCCATACAAAAGTTAACTATGTGCCTGACCAGATTCGGTATATTGACGCCGTCAGATTCAGTGAAGTCCAAAATTAAATTTCTCCGATCCTACATGCCTACTCATCAGTATTCTACCAATTACATTTATTGTTCATCTGATCTCTTCCAAAATGTGTAATATTTGCAGCTAGATGTCTGACCAGCACCAATCTATCTTTTGGCGTTTGGTGTCATTGTGAAAGCTCCAAAACATCAATTTGCTGTAAATTGTATTTTGATAACCTTTTTAACTAATCTATTATCCAAGAGCCTGTCATCAGGATCTTCCGTAATTGATAAAAGTCATAGGCGGATCCAGGGGGGGGGGGGGCCTGGGGGTCCGGACCCCCCCTTTCGTGGGAAAAATTTGGTTGATTATATAGGGAATCACTGAAGCATGACTGGAGCGGACACCCCCCCCCCCCCTTTTAGGAAAAGTTCTGGATCCACCACTGAAAGTATTCACATACATACCATTTAACTACTTACGGATTTGTTAAGTAAATAGTGAATGAAAATGGGGAATATGTCAAAGAGACAACAACCCAACCAAAGAGCAGACACCATCCGAACAGTACATGTATTTAATATTTCCATTGGAACTTGAGACACGCTCCTTTAATGGATTGCAGTTTTAAAGAAATATCCAGTTTCTTTATGTAAATGATTACAATACAGACATAACTACATATTGATTAACAACAAAACAAAGCATGATATACCATGTGCCATTTTATTCACGTTCTTATCTTTCTAAGATCTATATGAAGTGTAGAAATACTCAATCAATAATCTAGACAACTGTAACTTTACCGCTGACAAATGAGCTTACTTTGTAAAGCTGAATAGCATGTGATTTGAGAAAGTTAGGTACTGCCAGTACAATCAATAATTGTTCCTGATGTAACTTCATTGCGCAGGTTAGTTGTCAGAATCAAGGACATTGACATTGCGCTAGCCTTGAACAGTGAAGCCGTCATGATTATATCTGATAGCGACATTCAAAGGTAAGTCAATTAGAAATATACACTATTGTTTTGTTGTGTTAACGAGTAAAACTGCAAAGCATTAATTTATATTTAATAACTTTCAATGTTTTTGATTGAACGTTTAACTATTTGATATCACATTTGTAACCGAAGAGAGATGAGCTTCTAGATTTATTTGATATATATAGAAATGAAAGAGACACATTTAACATGTTTCCCGTAGAATGTACGAGATATACAGTAGTTTTGATTTAAATCAGTGATGTTTAATAAAATAGATATTTGTAATTAAAAAAACCTATTAATTTACTTATTCCTTCACAATCACCATTGATATCTTGTCACTGCCTACTTTATGGAACATCTCCATCATGATAAACCCCTAGTCACCTACGAAGTCTTATATTATAGGATTATATATACCCTTTAAAGGGTTAGTAGCTAAAAGGTGCAATTTATGCTGATACATGATGGTGTAGACTTCTGTGTAAATATTGATATATTATTTTCAAGTATTGGGTAAACGTACATTAGAGAATATACAAGAACACATCACTTTTAAAAATATCCCCGCAAGTAAATTTGTTGATTAGAAAAAAAAAACTGCACTTGTTACCCACTTGTTTATAACGGTTTACGTTTGGAACAAATTATTCGTCTGAAACTGACTGAGATGGAGCTGAATGGAACACATTATAATCGATTATTGGCGTTATAACATGCGACAATTGATCATTGGCAATATAACACGTGATAGTCGATTTTTGATGATATTATTTGTTACACAGGGTTCAATTGTCCTAATACGAGAATTTATCGGGTCAATAAAATTCATATCGGGTGAGGCGAAGCCTAAGCCTCACCCGATATGAATTTTATTGACCCGATAAATTCTCGTATTAGGACAATTGAACACTGTGTAACGAATTTATCCTGATTTTGTTATATTACATATCATAATTTTTAAATACAATATTAGGACAATATCAACCAAATATATTTTAGATATTCAATCGAAAACTGTGAAAAATTCAAAATATTAGGACTTATATATAATCAACTCAAATTTTCTTTTTTTTTATTAGGTCAATGTTATAAGGGAGATAATTCCAATTGACGTAATAAAAAATTGTACTGCAATTTATTAGGACAATATCAACCAATCAAATTGCGAGAAATTACTTTAAATCAGGATAAAACACTTGATCGATTATTGACGATATAGAACTGGCAATCGATAACGACCGATAAAAGCTTGGTTAAAAGTGGAAACTCATCTAGTCTGCAACTATTTTAAAAAGCAAATTTTTGGCGCTTAGCAATGTGTTGACAGTAGATTTTCTTTTGCTTTTCTGTGTTGTTGGGTTGCTGTTCATTTTCTCGCATAGATAACAAAACATAAGGGTTACTGTATGGTCTTCCAATACTATCTCTTTTAAAGCAAAGAACGTAAACAGCTTAAAGTGAACATAGAAAAATAAAAATAAGAAAGTTACTGAATAAGTACTATATTATTCATATTTTCAAGGACAACGCCCTATAAAGGAGAACGTTAAATGGATTTATCCATAATTGAAATGATCTGTAGAATGTTCAGCGTTACTAAGAGGTGAAACAATCCAATTTACTATTTTTATTGGGAGATTTATTACATAGTATATTTAATAATTTTATATACGGACTGTAAATGAACGATATACAGATCAGTAGATCATACTTGTATATAGTCTTCATAAAACAGTCTTTAGAGCTGAGGGAGTCAGACCCGTGTCAGGCAAGGTTATGATGGTGTTTTTTACATACATTTATAATTGAACTCTAATGTTCTATTATTCTATATATTGTATTGTATTATTTTGTATTTCATTGTATTACATCAGGGGCGGATGCAGGAATTTTCGAAAGGGGTGTGCTAACCCAGGGCAAAGGGGGGGGGGGGTGCAGGGGGTGCAAAACATATGTCCCGATACAAATGCATTGATCGGCAAAAATAAAGGGGGGTGCGCACCCCCGGAACCCCCCCCCCCCCTGGATCCGCCACTGTATTACATTGTATTTCAGTGTATTGCATTGTATAGTATAAAATTATTGTTTGATTGTATTGCTTGACCCTCATGGGTGTAATTTTGCAATAAAGATTATATATAAATATATATATAGTTTAAAACCAAACAGTGCCAAATATACGTAGACACCTGTTTAATATTTATAATAAGCAATTGTGTAATATGTAAGCTTTGTTCAATGAAGGTCGACCAAAAAACAATTCGAACTTAAGTTTGATTTTGTTTAAAATTTATTTGAAAGTGAAAGGTAAAGCTATTAATGTATTTAAATCTCGTTTGTACCTTATTTGCAACCACATGACTATATATTATAAGTTTACTGCAGAGATTGGTAGATAGTATTTTCAAGGTGAGTAAATATTAATTTTATCTTGGTCTGTCTGAGTGTGACACACCCCATTGTACACATTATATCAAGGATATCCGTACTTGAAACATGGTAGGTGAAATTTTATATCTTTGTATTTTAAACGTTCATTAAACTTGAAAAATCGATGATTTAATAATTATTTGTAAAATGCGCAAACGTTTAAGATCTTTTAACAAATGATACTCGTTCGGTATTGTGTAACACTGAAAAAGTTGTGTCAATAAGTGTTTAATTCGCTCGTATTTGCCAACCTGTTGTTGTCAAAGGACGATTTAGTTTTCAATGAAGTGGTTTCACATATTGATATTGTCATATTATAGAGAATCGAAGCTATATTTCCTGGTTCACTATTTAGAATAAGCAATTGTTGCGTCTTTTTTTTTTTATCTCGATCGTTTCTAATACATCTGTAAGTGTAATCTCATACCAAATCTTATTTTGGTGACCTTTTATAAGTCCGATATTGCTCAAATTTCTGACTGCCAGGATTGCAACTCCAAGAACCACCAACCATCTCACTGCCATTTAATATACATTTGACTCCACAGAAGAAAGGGTTCACGAAAGTCGAATGCGTTTGATCCCTTGTTGCTTGCAAGTATGGTTAAATTATCAGAAGGCGATGGTTACAACCCATGTGACACTTCAAATCGGATTTAAAAATAAACCAAACCATTAAGACATCTTGACTAATATAAAAAGGGATCAAAGAGGGGCAATCTCAAAGCATAAGTTGAGAAAAAACAAACAGCACCATGGTATCACATCTATACAAAAGCCAAAAAAAAACACATTCCACAAAACATTTTACAGAAAACACTAAATATCTATCAACACGAACCCACAAAGAACAGTGGTCTATTTAATTGCTCCGTGGCTCAAGGCTGATAAACGTCTCTTGTTAAACTTTAAGACATCACCAAGATCATTAATCGTCAATAAGCGTAAAATTTTCCTTTTACAACTTGACCAAAAGCAATAATCTGAAAATACATTACAAAGAGAGTTAGTTTTAAATAAATTGATTGTGGTTTGCTTAATGTCCAGTGGCAAATGGTTCATGCATATTCAGGACGAGAACCAAATACTAATTAATAATTATAGAAATGATAAGATCCTGGAAAATGAATGTATATTGCATGTGGAAAAATTAAGCCTTTCAACAGGGCATCTACGGACTCCTAAAAAGTGCGTTGCATTGGTTCTTATCGGACTGAAAACGTGGCATTCTCTCTACACGATGTATTGAATACATACACAACGTCCCTATTTTGACCTGACGAGGCTGCGTATTTATACATCCCGCACAATTAGTCTTCAGTCCATTGAGAAACTATCATAGGCACTGTCCACTCCGGCTCACAGTAATTAAAACAAGTAAGAAATAGTCATGGTTTCCTACGACACGGATACTGGTACACCATATCGGAATTAAAAAAAAATAATAATTTTGTTGCTTTTATTTTTACAGGACATGGATATGATGAAGACAAAGCTGTTAGGATATCTGCCTAAACCAACACTTTACCCCTTCTATGGGACACTCCTTTTATACTTCGTATTATACCAGCCATTTATAGGTTATCCTCCTATAACATTCTTCGCCGCATTTTTTAAAATCCTTCCAGTGTTGTCGTTGGCATATTTTGTGCGGTCCACTGTTAAAGGAAACTTGTCTAAACTTATGGACAATGACTATAAGAAATTCATTTTCATTGGATTACTGACATCCAGTCTGGGAGACGCATTATTAGTGGCTCGTACCTCTCTCTTCATTCCAGGTATGCTGGTCTTTGGTGTCGCGCATTTGTTCTATATCTTGGCCTTTGAACCGTCCAGTGGCAAAAGCAGATTACAGAATTTGTATATTCTAGGATATCTAGCTCTTGCAGTGACATTGCAAGCAGACATTGATAGTTTTATAATGTTTTGTCTTGTGGTGATATATATGTCATTGATTCTTGTTATGTCTTGGAGAGCTACAAATGCATATGAAAGAACAAAAACATTTTCGGCACTGGCTGCATGTGTCGGTAGCATGTTGTTTATTTTCTCAGATTTCCTGATAGCAGTTGACAAATGGAAATTTTCCGTACCATTTACCCAGTTTTTTGTGATGATAACCTATTATTCTGCACAATTCTTTCTTGCTTTGAGTACAGATAGTTAGTTATAAAATATAAAAGCTTATAATACAGACAATCAAAAAGAAATTTCCAAATGATACTTATACCTTAATGTTAGCTTTTTATTACATCATATGTAGCTTTATACATGTTATACCAATAAAATCAAGTGAAATATATTATATTCATTATGACAGCAGACACTTGTCTTGCTGATAACAAGGAAAAAGTCGACAGAAGCACATGCAAGATATCAGATTTATATTTTCTTCGAAGGTATAATGTAAATATATAATACCAATTCTAGAGCACATGATACGTGATTCTGGTAGAACCTTCATTGAGTACATTTGGGTCAAAAGAAATTGTGGATTTACATGTACATGTAACGTTAAATGCATAACAAACGAATCATATAGTAACACAAGCTAATTAGAACACACAAAGTTGTCTAAATAAATTATATACATACTCATACCAGGGTTAAAATATTATACGCTAGACGTGCGTTTCGACTACAAAAGACTCATCAGCGAAGCTCGAATGAAAAAGGTTAAAACTGCAAAATAAAGCACGAATTTGAATTGTATTGAGGACACACAATTCCAAAAGGTTTGCCAAATCCAGCTAAGGTAATCTACTCGGACATTTGAAGTTTTGTAAACAGTTGATTAATAATTATGGAAGGATGGAGAGTTGTCTCATTGGCACTCGCACCACATCTTCCTAGATCTATATATATCAATAATAATTACTGTTAAGACATAAGTGCTGACTACCTAGCTAGTGGTACCCTCGGGGAGGTATCATCCGCAAACATTGGCATCTACTTTTTGTTTGTAGATAAACTCTTGACCATTCGTTTGATGTGTTTTATCATTTGATTTTGCCATTGTCTTTTGATTAGGGACTTTCCGTTTTGAATTTCCTGGGAGTTCAGTATTTTTGTGATTTTACTTTTTATGTAATCGTTGTTAGAGATAGTCGTAGCCTTTGTTTTGATGAGTTCTTTTTTAAACGGATGTGGAATTTGGGATGCAGTAGATCTTTAGAATTAAAATACGACATAAAGAAAACAAAGGATGTGTCCATAGTACATGGATGCCCCACTCGCACTATCATTTTCTATGTTTAGTGGACCGTGAAATTGAGGTCAAAACTCTAATTTGGCATTAAAATTAGAAAGATCATATCAGAGGGCTTCACCAAAAAATACCTCGACAAAAAAAATTAACCTCAAGCGGGACAGAAGGACGAACGAACAGACAGACGGACGGACGGACAGACGAACGGACACACAGACCAGAAAACATAATGCTCCTCTACTATCGTAGGTGGGGCATAAAAAACAACCAGCAATTGTTTTGTTTCCGCCATCTATTCTTTAAATATCAAATCATAATAATTAAGTTCTGGAAAATTGAACAAATTGAGATGTTCCATGGTTAGTTCTTTCTATGTACAATATTTAGTCCTGGTATCTATGATGAGTTTATTTACAACCACTGGGTCGATGCCACTGCTGGTGGAAATTTATTTCCCCGAGGGTATCACCAGCCCAGTAGTCAGCACTTTGTGCTGACATGAATTATCATTGATATGGTTATATTTATAAATTAACTGTTTACAAAATTTTAAATTTTTGAAAAACTAAGGCTTTTCTACCTCAGGAAAAGATTACCTTAGCTGGATTTGGCAAAACTTTTAGGAATTTTGGTCCTGAATGCTCTTCAACTTCAATCTTTATTTGGCCTTTTTAACTATTTGGATTCGAGCGTCACTGATGAGTCTTTTGTAGCGTCTGGCGTATGTACAAAATTTAGTCCTGGTATCTATGATGAGTTTATCTACTTTTAAAACTCTTCATGAAAAATGAATGAATTGAGATGTTCACAGACGTCAGAATTCATGTTTATGAGCACAGGCACTTGTTTCTATCCATACGAAGGTCGACTATCCAAGGCACTTGTTTCTATCCATATAAATAGAAGCTTTTTGGATAGTCGACCTTCGTATGGATAGAAACAAGTGCCTGTGTTTATGAGCCTATTTACATAACTCGGATGCAAAAGTAATATTCAATAGATATGACAGGAATGCAGAATCATTTGGAATAAATCATTGAACATGCATAGTTAGTCTCATCGCCGTGCAGGTTAGAAAATAAGAAAATTTCGTATAGTCAATAGAAAAGCAAGTGAACTTTCCATGACCTAAACTGTTACCTCATGCCATGACGACTATTTAAGGTGGTAGACCTTTGTTCAGGGAGACAACTCTTTAAATCAGTTATGTGTTTGTTAAAGTCAAGTTTCATCAATGTTTTTTAAGCATTTACCTGAAACAGATTGGAAATAATCTATGTAACCTAGAAGCTTAGAATATATTTATGAAAATGGTTGACACAAACGTACTGATGATTTTAAGAGTTATTTCCCTTAACCTAGGTCTACCTCCTTAAACAAGAAGTCTTTATATTCATATCCAGCTTATTATAAAACTGACTGACCAGATAAGTAAATCAATGGTGTGAATATACACCCAAAGGAAAGCATTAACATTAACGGAAATTATAACAGAGAATCAAGGTATAATTTACGGTCAGCAGCTTTCAATTTCATAGGAAAAGATGAAATGTATGAAAAACACATACATGTTACACATGTATTTGAAAGTATCATTAACAATACCTAATTATTAGTGATTTTTCCCATATATTCAGACAAGTATTAGTTTTCATAAGAGTATACATTTTGTTACTGAAACGACGGACCAATATTGTATTTCAAAGAAAAAAGGAGAAGGCATAAACAAATAGTTCGACCAATAAAAATAGACCACCCAAATGAAATATGAAGAAAAGACAGCATTTCACACTATGCTTCCTGATTCCAAAAAGAGCACAAGATATTTGGATTCATTCATACAAGAGGCTATGCTAACATTTGGTCCAAACATTGTCGGATCAATATTACATTTGGGCTACTAGTAATTAAGTTTTCTAATGAACACGTAAACTACAGATGAAATTTATTTTATATCAATACTAGTAATTGATATAAATCACTTTACATTGTTTTATATATACAACATGTTTAAAAACTGTCCAGATTACAGTTGAGGGTATGAAGTTTCCCAAGATAACGTTTTTTAAAGGCTTTTAATCTTTTTATTGAGGGCCACAGCAAATGTTTAGAACAATCATTTGGATGTACTTATATCGCAACAATCATTTTTAATATGCAACTATGCAATAGATCAAAATGTATTTCCCGAGGTATGAAGATCAGCTCATTGCTCTATTGCCCGAAGCAAACGACTGAGGGCAGTAAAACAATGAGCTGAACTTCATACCGAGGGAAATATAATTTGATCTATTGCACTGTTACACATTCAATAACTGTTTTATTACCTAATACATACTGAGTCAGTTCTAAAAACACCTAATTTAATTGGACAACATGAATACTTTTCAACTAATCAGATTTTAGAATAAGAGGTCATAACAGGTCGGTGCAATAGACTGCACACAGGTGCATTATAACGTAAATTTCCAGTGCAATAGACCATGGAACAAAAAATGGCAGAAAATAACAATTAATATAGAATTAACACATGACGGAGGCACAATCCCTTTGATCTTACTGTGGCATAATCTGGATAATGAACAGGTCAGGTGTGCATTAACTGTATACTTCATTTATTGCACAGGTCACGTGTACTTCACGTCCTTGTCAGATGTTTATTGTACAGAAATTTACATTTGTTGATTCCATTGCTACTACAGATATTTGTCTTTCTCCATTTTGTAAGAAATATCAAGTGGATACATGTATCTATACTCGGACATAAAAATCAGAATAGAAAACATACAAAACAAATGTAGTAGCTTTACAATCAACAAAATACAAGTCTAAATAAGATTAAAAAAACACAGGTTGATATAATACTCAAATCATTTTTCCATCAATATAATATAATTGTCATTAAAAAAAATTAATGAAAATACATTTCTATGTACGGCTTAAAACAACTTAAAATAACGATTCAGTGTTAAAAAATTGAAACAAAAACTGTGAAGTTCACATCTTCGTTACAAAATTGAACACGCAATTCTGAAGAGAGCTGTTACTTGGCAGACCCCGATATTTTTCTTCTGGCTTTGAAACATTAAATGCATTTTCTGTATTTTCAATATTAACTTGTTCAGGTAGGATTGCACGAGTATCGGTTAATGGTTTGGGATTCTCAAGTTTTATCTGCTTATTAGATGGATTTAAAATGTTAGAGACATCTTTTAGCATAGAATCCGAAGGTCTTTTGTAGGTACGAACGGCCTTTTCACTCCTGTGACCTGTTCTATCCATTATCATCTGCTCACTGACCCCTGCTAGGTACAATCTAGTTGCAAGTGTTCTTTTTCTCGAATGGTTACTAAAATTCCCCTTTAGTTCTCCCTTTTGGCATATTGTCTTCATGAGTGACCCTAATCTATTAGCACCCAGTATGTGGTCAAACTTAACAGAACCATCTGATAAAACAGGTCTACGATAAAAAAGGACTGCTAACAGATTTATCAATTTCATATATTGTATTAATATACATTTGATACGAATCAAGTATCTGACAATCCTTCTCTAAATATTGTCTGACAGATTTTGGTGCAATATAGCGATGGCGTAGCCCGCCATTATACGTTTTATTATCCTTACCCCTGAATTCAATATAGTTTCCGTTATCATCTTCTCCTAACTGTACTGATTTGTGAAATTTGCAGATTACGGTGCTCGTCACGACCACGTAGACCAAAATATTTACAGTTGTAGAAAAATACAGTATGCAATAAACTTTCGGATGAATGATTACCAAACACAGACTTGTCCCACAATATTTTTTCCTGTTCAACTGAAATCGGATCTGCTTGTTTAACATTTATACCATACCCATCCGATGTTAATTTGTTCATCTGTGCGTCAAGTATTTGTCTAAACCTCAGAAATCTGTCACCAGACTCGTTCAAAAAGTTAAGATTAGAAACACCTTGTGACCGCATTCCTCTTAGAAGTCCAGTTACAAGAAGATAAAGTGTTTTCGCGGGATATTTCTCTCCATCCCTTTTTCGAACTTCTACTACAAATTTCCCTGAAATGCTGTTTATATCTTGAACAGACAAATCCTTCAGGTTTGGTATAATTAAACCACTACCAAGTTTAGATTCCTGCCAGTCTTTATAGACATTAACTGCCCATTTTGTGGCTTTCTTTGTGTTTTTGTTCTCAGTATCTTCAATAAGTGTATCAATTTCATGGTCTGTCATTTCTGCAAACCTTGATTCGAACTCCTTGTTCCTGTTCTTCAGGTTTTTCATCCTGAAAAAAGATAATATCGCATAATTTAGCACATGGCAGAGGCAAAATTCGACAGTGGCAAATATTTCATGAATATTCCGGATGAGAACAATTAAACGATAAATCTAGTCGGAAGTTTCCGCAAATGATTATATCAAGGGTCCAAGTAGCGGATCCAGAAGGGGGAGGGCTGACTGACCAAAAAGGTGGGGTGCTCGTAATGCTTCAGTGATTCTCTATATAATTAACCGAATTTTCCCTACCAAAGGGCCACCCGGGACCCCTCCCTTGGGTCCGTCTATAGGTCCACACCTCAAATTATGCAATAATGGGTCTGCGCGTGGCAAATAATTCTAAAAAGAGACGTACCTTGACGTTTTTTATCTTTCCGTTTTCCAAAGGAACTTGCAGCCGTAGATCTAAGTCTATTCCTAGGTCAAAAGAAACACCTGAGGTGTCGATTAAATCTCCAGATGCATTCTCATCCATCACATTACTAGGAAAATCTCCAAAAAAGTCCTCTACATTTACATTTCTCAGTTCCATTTCATCCTCCAATGTTTCTAATACTTGTGATAAAATCATATCGTCCTCCGATAATTCATGATGAAATCCATCCATTTCAGCTTCTTGTTTGGCGGATGTTATTTATGAGCGAAAATTGTTGACGTCATGTGTTAAAACAGTTATTGGCCAATCAAATCGGTATATGTCATTTAATTTGCACAGCACGAGATGACCCTGTTTCACCCGAACTCCTCCGTCGTTCGGGTGAAACAGGGTCACTCGAGCGGCTATTGGTACTTTACGGAACGGAACGGAACGGAACAGAATTTCATTTAAGGTATCCAAAGGGGGCATTTATCAAAATTTCGAAAAATCTTTAAAACAAAACAAACTTTAAAATTTCTGTGTTTTACGGTTTTCCATATACAAATAACACAAATGTATACTTAATCTCATCTTCACAGGTGAAATGTGTAAAAATGTATAACATCGGGAAATATTCTGTAGATGAATATGTCGGATTGTCCTGATAAATTATCATGAAATTAACGCATTTGCAAGTCATGCATTATGATATCTAGACTGACCTCACGTCGTCCTTGATTAGAGACAGTGATCAAGTTGAATCTGATTTAAACTTTTTAATTTATTTTTCCGTTCCGTTCCGTTCCGCAAAGTACCAATTGCTCTGAGGAATTGGTATTTAACGGAAAAAACGGAAACAGACATCTTTAATGTAATTAAAGCAGTATGATAAAAAAAATTGTCTGACACCTCTTTTTGCATGAGTGGTATGTGTTTAGATAGCATTTTCGACTTGATCAATAATAAAAAATTTAACACAAAGGCAGGTTACACAAAAAGTCTTTCTCCTTCCATCGGTAATTATATTTTAAAAAAGAGGCCTTCAACAGCCCGTTCCGATGATGATTAGAGACAGTGATCAAGTTGAATCTGATTTAAACTTTTTAATTTATTTTTCCGTTCCGTTCCGTTCCGCAAAGTACCAATTGCTCTGAGGAATTGGTATTTAACGGAAAAAACGGAAACAGACATCTTTAATGTAATTAAAGCAGTATGATAAAAAAAAATTGTCTGACACCTCTTTTTGCATGAGTGGTATGTGTTTTAGATAGCATTTTCGACTTGATCAATAATAAAAAATTTAACACAAAGGCAGGTTACACAAAAAGTCTTTCTCCTTCCATCGGTAATTATATTTTAAAAAAGAGGCCTTCAACAGCCCGTTCCGATGATGATTAGAGACAGTGATCAAGTTGAATCTGATTTAAACTTTTTAATTTATTTTTCCGTTCCGTTCCGTTCCGCAAAGTACCAATTGCTCTGAGGAATTGGTATTTAACGGAAAAAACGGAAACAGACATCTTTAATGTAATTAAAGCAGTATGATAAAAAAAATTGTCTGACACCTCTTTTTGCATGAGTGGTATGTGTTTTAGATAGCATTTTCGACTTGATCAATAATAAAAAATTTAACACAAAGGCAGGTTACACAAAAAGTCTTTCTCCTTCCATCGGTAATTATATTTTAAAAAAGAGGCCTTCAACAGCCCGTTCCGATGATGATTAGAGACAGTGATCAAGTTGAATCTGATTTAAACTTTTTAATTTATTTTTCCGTTCCGTTCCGTTCCGCAAAGTACCAATTGCTCTGAGGAATTGGTATTTAACGGAAAAAACGGAAACAGACATCTTTAATGTAATTAAAGCAGTATGATAAAAAAAAATTGTCTGACACCTCTTTTTGCATGAGTGGTATGTGTTTTAGATAGCATTTTCGACTTGATCAATAATAAAAAATTTAACACAAAGGCAGCTTACACAAAAAGTCTTTCTCCTTCCATCGGTAATTATATTTTAAAAAAGAGGCCTTCAACAGCCCGTTCCGATGATGATTAGAGACAGTGATCAAGTTGAATCTGATTTAAACTTTTTAATTTATTTTTCCGTTCCGTTCCGTTCCGCAAAGTACCAATTCCTCTAAGGAATTGGTATTTAACGGAAAAAACAGAAACAGACATCTTTAATGTAATTAAAGCAGTATGATAAAAAAAATTGTCTGACACCTCTTTTTGCATGAGTGGTATGTGTTTTAGATAGCATTTTCGACTTGATCAATAATAAAAAATTTAACACAAAGGCAGCTTACACAAAAAGTCTTTCTCCTTCCATCGGTAATTATATTTTAAAAAAGAGGCCTTCAACAGCCCGTTCCGATGATGATTAGAGACAGTGATCAAGTTGATCTGATTTAAACTTTTTAATTTATTTTTCCGTTCCGTTCCGTTCCGCAAAGTACCAATTGCTCTGAGGAATTGGTATTTAACGGAAAAAACGGAAACAGACATCTTTAATGTAATTAAAGCAGTATGATAAAAAAAAATTGTCTGACACCTCTTTTTGCATGAGTGGTATGTGTTTTAGATAGCATTTTCGACTTGATCAATAATAAAAAATTTAACACAAAGGCAGGTTACACAAAAAGTCTTTCTCCTTCCATCGGTAATTATATTTTAAAAAAGAGGCCTTCAACAGCCCGTTCCGATGATGATTAGAGACAGTGATCAAGTTGAATCTGATTTAAACTTTTTAATTTATTTTTCCGTTCCGTTCCGTTCCGCAAAGTACCAATTCCTCTGAGGAATTGGTATTTAACGGAAAAAACGGAAACAGACATCTTTAATGTAATTAAAGCAGTATGATAAAAAAAATTGTCTGACACCTCTTTTTGCATGAGTGGTATGTGTTTTAGATAGCATTTTCGACTTGATCAATAATAAAAAATTTAACACAAAGGCAGGTTACACAAAAAGTCTTTCTCCTTCCATCGATAATTATATTTTAAAAAAGAGGCCTTCAACAGCCCGTTCCGATGATGATTAGAGACAGTGATCAAGTTGAATCTGATTTAAACTTTTTAATTTATTTTTCCGTTCCGTTCCGTTCCGCAAAGTACCAATTGCTCTGAGGAATTGGTATTTAACGGAATCAACGGAAACAGACATCTATAATGTAATAAAAGCAGTATGATAAAAACAAGTCAGACCCTTCTTTTTTGAATGAGTGGTAAGTGTTTTAGATAGCATTTCGACTTGATCAATATTTAAATAAACAGCTGCGCCATGAGCGCATGATACGCCCGTCGTCTTGTGAAAAAACATAAATCTTTTTTGAATAACACAGGGTTGTACAGGATGTCATGCTTAGTATATCCTGACTCATTCCTTATTCCCGCTCTATAGGAAGATTGTACAAGATGTATTTGGAAACCCGACGCAACATTAGCCTGTTAAGTTTTAAGCAATAGAGATACAGCGCAACATGTGAAAAAAAAACCTCTTTTTTTACAAAAAACTCAATAACTCGAAAATATAAAAATGAATCATCACCAAAATAGCACTTTCAACACTTCTGTCGCTGGTCTATCGTTGCCACTTTCGATCTCCTTACAATATTCAAAGTGATATGGATACTTGAGATCAGGATTGAGAAGAGTAAACAATATCATGGAATATGACCATATATCCATTTGCTTTAGGTCCTGTAAATCTCGAAGTTTGGTCCCGTCATGAAAAAATATTTCTGGTGCCATGAACACAGGCGTACCTCTAAATACGTTGTTCGTTCTTGTGTGTACCAAAGTTGCTGTCTGAATTAGCTTTGCTCGACTTTCCCCGAAGTCTGTCAGCTTTGCAACAACCGGTTTATTCAACCATAAGGTACTAATATCTTTGTTATCTTTGCAATAGTGCTGATTGGAAACCAGTATATTTTCTGGCTTAAGATCTCTGTGTACTATATTGTTATCGTGAAGTTAGGAGAGACCACTACAAACATCTGTTGCAACAAATTGGTGGAGATGTTCAAATCCTTCACAGTCATAATTATCAATACATTTTAAGAGGTCTCTAAGGGAATGGGCCACAAATTCTTGACCAAATGGTTCAAAATTAAAGGCCAAATATTCCATAATGATGCCATGATTTCCAATTTCGGTTTCTTTATATATATATAGAATAAAATTTGACAATGTTTTGATGGTTTAAATTGTTCATGACTCTTGCCTCTTTCAAGAACAATTTTTTACTGTCGGCATCATCCACAATGAGCTCTTTTAGTACATAATCTTTGCCTTGCATTTGGCACAAAGAAATGTGCCCGTAACTTCCACGTCCAATTGTCTTTAGCCTTTTTACATCACTTGGCTTACAGAGAGGCAAACCATCTGTCAAATTTTTATCAAAAATTACAGCAGTCCTTTTTCGAGGGGGAAGCAGCTTGGGTAATTTGAAAGCAATAATGAATTGCTATCTGCAAATAACCTAAAAAAATTAAATACAATATATCAATTGATGTTTTTAGAGTTCTAGGGGTTCCAATGTCTGACCGTACATGTTAAATAAAACAAGGTTTCCCTCTAAATTGGCGCGTGTAAAGATTTTCGTTATAGAGCGGTAAATATACAAATGTGCCACTAGTGCATGATATGCCAATCCAAAATAGAGACTTGAAAAAATGCTACCGTGGTTGCCATGTATAATTAAGTATATTTAATGAACACATTTATCATTGTTTGTCATGTTCCTAACTTGATAAAGGATCAGAGTCTACATATTCTGTATATATTGTTTCCATTTCATCTTTTCTGAACAAGTGAACTTTAAATTAAGTTTGGATACAGTATTTCAGTTGGCACAATAAAGTTCTTGACAAAGTATTTTTTTGGACACATGACGGGTGCTCTTTTCAGTCGCCTTTAACTCCTTGTCTGCCGAAAACTATAAGAGCTAGGCCAATTCGAATTGAAATGGTAGACAGCATTTTTACAAGGAATGTGACGGAAAAAAAACATCAAAATCGGATTTTTTTTGGTCCTTTTTCGCCCCCTTTTATCTTGGAAACATTAGAACTGTTGAAACTACAAGACATGTTTATTTCTGAGGAATACAGAAACCCCATCTGAATTGGACTAAAAATTTTAAAAGTTTCCAATATGGGCGTGGGCGCAGGCAGGGTATTTTACAAACACTCTTATGCAAAACAACATCAACATTTAAGTGCGTTGGTGTTGCCCCTATTTTGTTCTCCTTTTATCTCGGAGACGGTAAGAACGGGCTTAGACTGTTGTTATATAAGGAATACATATTAAAACAAGGTTAAATTCAGGTGAAAGATCAATTTTCCATGTGAATATAAGCAAAAAACACAATTTTTGTTTTCCCTTTGGGTCGCTTGTTTTAAAAACAATTTGGCGCAAAATCCCCATTTTGAGGCCCAGTCCTCCTTTTGTTCAGCAAGGATGTTTAAAAAATATCTAACAACTTAAACAAATCTTAACAGTCCAGAAACCATTCTGTAAACGGACGCCGACCCCGACGTCGATGAAAATAACGCCATAACATTATACGTCCGAAAAAGTACACGATCGTATACATCTGATAGCATTTTACATGTATACAAGTATTCTACTGACTTTTGATAGATTTTCGTCCAGCTAGAGGCCAGAAGTCGGTTTCACAAAAAAAATTACGACTAAGATTGATCGTAAAATTGAGAATGGAAATGGGGAATGTGTCAAAGAGACAACAACCCGACCAAATAAAAAACAACAGCAGAGGGTCACCAACAGGTCTTCAATGTAGCGAGAAATTCCCGCACCAGGAGGCGTCCTTCAGCTGGCCCCTAAACAAATATATACTAGTCCAGTGATAATGAACGCCATACTAATTTCCAAATTGTACACAAGAAACTAAAATTAAAATAATACAAGACTAACAAAGGCCAGAGGCTCCTGACTTGGGACAGGCGCAAAAATGCGGCAGGGTTAAACATGTTTGTGAGATCTCAACCCTCCCCCTATACCTCTAACCAATGTAGTAAAGTAAACGCATAACATAAGTAAGTATACTGAATTGTTCATGACTTACGACCAACTTTAAAAAAAAGAAAATAAGAAGTTTTTTTGTGAACCTGACTCCAGGGGCCGGTAACAATACGATCTCTTAGCACTTAACATGCCTTTTGAACTGATACTTATGACTAAGAGTGTAACAAGAAGCAATCTTATATCAATTTTAGAATGATTGACAGTCCATAACACATTCAAAGTTCTTAATGATTTAAGGCAATTTTGTGCACCCTCTTATCATAAACTTACTCATTCGGGTAACTCAAACACATCTTATTTGTTATGTCCTTTAGTAAGAACTCTTAGCATTTACAGAAGCGTGTAAGAGCACACTCTATTGATACACTCTTAAAAGGACCCTTAATGCATTCTTTGTGTAATCGTAAACTATGACTTACGAAGACTTTAAGAGAAGTTTCTTGTTACCGCGGGCCCCTGTATCATGAAAACCTATCTTAAGTTTCATTTAAGAGAAAACGCTTTACAAGAAGATTACGATGGTGATAAGAGAGTATCTGCAATCCCCTCGTGGGTTATCTTAACAATTTAACGGCTATCTTAGTATACACTTACGATAACTAGTTAAGATAGCCCTATTATCGACTTCGAAGTAACCGTCTTTGATTTCTAAGAGAATATTAGTATTTGCGGCAAAATCGGTATAAAACTAAAGTCGTCTACTGTATGTGTTTAAAAGAATGCTAAAAATATACTATGATTCGTTTTTTGTTGCAGACTCTACATCGACTGTCAAGTAAAGCCCTGTTTAATGCTCCTTTCTGGCATAGATAATAAACGAATATTCAAGTTAATAAATTCTATTCTTCAAAAACACATCTACATGGAATGGTAACAATAAATCAAGAAACATATCATACAAATACGGAATGCAATCCGCAATACGAAAAACCCCATAACTGGTTAAGGCGAGATAACTCTCTTAAAAGGATGTTATCTTTACCAAACGTCTTGACCATACCAAACTGACATATAACACCTGTTCATTGATAATTTGTATATTATTCTATGTATTTTTTTGTGATTTTGTCCCATGTACATTTTACTTCATAACTCTTTATTAACATACTGTTTGTAGATTTTTTTTACTGATATGTAATAATACGTATCAATATTACCACCGTAGGTATAGTGTCCGGTTGAGATCGTGTTTTTTCGAGTGATTTGATCGGGTTTTTTCGAGAGCGTCCAGGTTTTTTCGAGAGATTATGACTAAAAATGTAAACAAACAGACATGTTTTCCTTTAACATGTAAAATAAATGCTTAAACTCAATTTACAAGATCAAACAAGTTAAATAAGTATTTGTGATGAAAGGATGTTGCCAACCATACATACTTTGCAGTTAATAATGCTTTTATGCCAAAATATAGAAAAAAAACATTTCTATACAGATACCAATGCAAATTTCAAAGAGCATGCACACATGATGTCTTTATATCCTTACATTTACATATGCTATAACAAAAGTTTTAGTTATTGTAATTAAAAGGGAATTTTAAGGGTATATTCATTTCCATCTGTCCAAGTTTTTTCGAGAGCAGTTCGGGTTTTTTTCGAGAACAGTTCAGGTTTTTTCGAGAGATAAACCAATTTCTTACGGTTTAAAATGTGCTATTTAAGTACATTTGAGTTTAAAAACGAATGAAAAGTCATCGGTTCTTTCAAAGTTTATAACTAATGCATTACAGCAGTTTGATAATGTTGCATACGCACATACATTTCATAAAAAAAAACATAATTTATTTCTATATATTGTTGTTTTGCATTATGAATTGCATGGACACCGGTATGCTTTATACCTATATTATTTGGATTAATCAAATCTACCTATGTCTATAGAAAAAAATGTTCACATCATGCATGATCACAGTATTCAAAGGACACTGGTTAACGTATGGTTAGATCAATAAAACATATTGCCATCCATGTTATTGAAATGACGGAACTAAGCTAGCATGCTGATGTCCAGATAAACATATTGCATAGATCCAAATATACGTATATCGATATGGAATTTATGTGATTTAAAAAATCTGCATTTTAGAGTGCCATGGATTTTAAGCTGAAACTATTCGTAATTTGAACAATCGTTTTGTGGGCACGGTCAAATTTGATTGATATTTAAGCACGCATTGCTTTTGCGCCAATTCTTAAAAGTTGTAGTTTTTCATTTGCGCCAAAAAATAAATATTGCTTCTGCGCCATTGTGCAGGTAAACTAATTAAAAAGTGAAAATATAGAAAATTTAAACAATATCTACGGACACACCAGCTGTCGTCAGGAGATAGGAGAAAAAAACCAGATTAAATACGGA
Organism: Mytilus galloprovincialis; assembly: GCF_965363235.1. Classification (NCBI taxonomy): domain Eukaryota; kingdom Metazoa; phylum Mollusca; class Bivalvia; order Mytilida; family Mytilidae; genus Mytilus; species Mytilus galloprovincialis. The sequence continues at coordinate 103,835,984 of NC_134840.1, read as the reverse complement.
ATGCACCTCTAGAACCGAAATTTCCCGCTGATATTATAGTAAGACCTTTGCCTATAGGTTTTGTAACAGAACAGACTTTTAGTTTTTATAAATACTTTGATTAACAGCAGTTATTATTGTGGTTTTATGACTTTTAAGGAGTTACCATTTTTTATAGTGCTTTGATAAATCCGAAAATGTTTTAACAATTTGCAAACATTTTTTTATTATAGTGTAAACCAGTGTTTAGTGCTCATATTTTTATGAAGATATATTTTAAACATATGTCTTGATATTTATGAGACCTTGTTTCTAATATAAAATTGAGAATGGAAATGGGGATCACTGTTTCTAATCATCTTCGGAAGGCCCCTTTTTTAATTTATTATTACCAATGAAAGTAGAAAGACCTTTTGTCTAACCTGTCTTTGTGTTATTTTTTATACGTCCGTCAATTTTGACGGGACGTATTATGGTATACAAATGTCCAGTGTCCGTCCGTCCGTCCGTCCGTCCGTCCGTCTGTCCGTCTGTCCGTCTGTCCGGTGTAAACATGTCGCACCGTAACTTGAGAACGACTTATCCAAATTTCATGAAACTTATAATAGTTGTTTCTTATGATGGTCAAATGATCTGTATACTTTTTTGTGAAAATAAGATTACAACTTTTTGAGTTACGGCACTTTGTAACTAAAACAGGGGTGTGTTTTTTTCACATGTCGCACCGTATCTCAAAAACGATTCTTGATTATGGCTTAAAACTTTAAATACTTCTTAGTTATATATTAATCTTAATATCTGTATACTTTTTGGTGATGATTCAAAATTCCATTTTTGAGTTATTGAGTATTTTGTTTAATAAAAAGGGGGGGTTTACATGTCGCACCATATCTCAAAAACGATTTATGACTATTGCTTAAAACTTTACACACTTCTTTTTTATATTAATCTAAAGATCTGTATACTTTTTGGTGATGATTCATTTTTATATTTTCGAGTTATTGAGTTTTTTGTAAAAAAAGAGGTTTTTTTTCACATGTTGCGCTGTATCTCTATTGCTTAAAACTTAACAGGCTAATGTTGCGTCGGGTTTCCAAATACATCTTGTACAATCTTCCTATTGAGCGGGAATAAGGAATGAGTCAGGATATACTAAGCATGACATCCTGTACAACCCTGTGTTATTCAAAAAAGATTTATGTTTTTTCACAAGACGACGGGCGTATCATGCGCTCATGGCGCAGCTGTTTATTTAAATATTGATCAAGTCGAAATGCTATCTAAAACACTTACCACTCATTCAAAAAAGAAGGGTCTGACTTGTTTTTATCATACTGCTTTTATTACATTATAGATGTCTGTTTCCGTTTTTTCCGTTAAATACCAATTCCTCAGAGCAATTGGTACTTTGCGGAACGGAACGGAACGGAAAAATAAATTAAAAAGTTTAAATCAGATTCAACTTGATCACTGTCTCTAATCATCGTCGGAACGGGCCGTTGAAGGCTCTTTTTTAAAATATAATTACCGATGGAAGGAGAAAGACTTTTTGTGTAACCTGCCTTTGTGTTAAATTTTTTATTATTGATCAAGTCGAAAATGCTATCTAAAACACATACCACTCATGCAAAAAGAGGTGTCAGACAATTTTTTTTATCATACTGCTTTAATTACATTAAAGATGTCTGTTTCCGTTTTTTCCGTTAAATACCAATTCCTCAGAGCAATTGGTACTTTGCGGAACGGAACGGAACGGAAAAATAAATTAAAAAGTTTAAATCAGATTCAACTTGATCACTGTCTCTAATCATCGTTGGAATGGGCTGTTGAAGGCCTCTTTTTTAAAATATAATTACCGATGGAAGGAGAAAGACTTTTTGTGTAACCTGCCTTTGTGTTAAATTTTTTATTATTGATCAAGTCGAAAATGCTACCTAAAACACATACCACTCATGCAAAAAGAGGTGTCAGACAATTTTTTTTTATCATACTGCTTTAATTACATTAAAGATGTCTGTTTCCGTTTTTTCCGTTAAATTCCAATTCCTCAGAGCAATTGGTACTTTGCGGAACGGAACGAAACGGAAAAATAAATTAAAAAGTTTAAATCAGATTCAACTTGATCACTGTCTCTAATCATCGTCGGAACGGGCTGTTGAAGGCCTCTTTTTTTAAAATATAATTACCGATGGAAGGAGAAAGACTTTTTGTGTAACCTGCCTTTGTGTTAAATTTTTTATTATTGATCAAGTCGAAAATGCTATCTAAAACACATACCACTCATGCAAAAAGAGGTGTCAGACAATTTTTTTTATCATACTGCTTTAATTACATTAAAGATGTCTGTTTCCGTTTTTTCCGTTAAATACCAATTCCTCAGAGCAATTGGTACTTTGCGGAACGGAACGGAACGGAAAAATAAATTAAAAAGTTTAAATCAGATTCAACTTGATCACTGTCTCTAATCATCGTCGGAACGGGCCGTTGAAGGCTCTTTTTTAAAATATAATTACCGATGGAAGGAGAAAGACTTTTTGTGTAACCTGCCTTTGTGTTAAATTTTTTATTATTGATCAAGTCGAAAATGCTATCTAAAACACATACCACTCATGCAAAAAGAGGTGTCAGACAATTTTTTTTATCATACTGCTTTAATTACATTAAAGATGTCTGTTTCCGTTTTTTCCGTTAAATACCAATTCCTCAGAGCAATTGGTACTTTGCGGAACGGAACGGAACGGAAAAATAAATTAAAAAGTTTAAATCAGATTCAACTTGGTCACTGTCTCTAATCATCGTCGGAACGGGCTGTTGAAGGCCTCTTTTTTAAAATATAATTACCGATGGAAGGAGAAAGACTTTTTGTGTAACCTGCCTTTGTGTTAAATTTTTTATTATTGATCATGTCGAAAATGCTATCTAAAACACATACCACTCATGCAAAAAGAGATGTCAGACAATTGTTTTTATCATACTGCTTTAATTACATTAAAGATGTCTGTTTCCGTTTTTTCCGTTAAATACCAATTCCTCAGAGCAGACAATTTTTTTTATCATACTACTTTAATTACATTAAAGATGTCTGTTTCCGTTTTTTCCGTTAAATACCAATTCCTCAGAGCAATTGGTACTTTGCGGAACGGAACGGAACGGAAAAATAAATTAAAAAGTTTAAATCAGATTCCACTTGATCACTGTCTCTAATCAAGGACGACGTGAGGTCAGTCTAGATATCATAATGCATGACTTGCAAATGCGTTAATTTCATGATAATTTATCAGGACAATCCGACATATTCATCTACAGAATATTTCCCGATGTTATACATTATTACACATTTCACCTGTGAAGATGAGATTAAGTATACATTTGTGTTATTTGTATATGGAAAACCGTAAAACACAGAAATTTTAAAGTTTGTTTTGTTTTAAAGATTTTTCGAAATTTTGATAAATGCCCCCTTTGGATACCTTAAATGAAATTCCGTTCCGTTCCGTTCCGTTCCGTAAAGTACCAATAGCCCACTCGAGCTGTGTAAATTAAATGACATATACCGACTTGCTTGTTCAATAACTATAACATATTAATAAAACAGTAGAATATTCTCTATTAGGTAATAAAAGCTTTTATTATATCTTCATGTTGTCTATAGTTTTTAAAGTCATTAAGTGTTATTAAATAAAGGCAACAGTAGTATACCGCTGTCCGAAATTCATGAATCGATTGAGAGAAAAAAAAAACTAAATTCGAGTTACAAACTAAAACTGAGGAAAACACATAAAATATAAGAGGAGAACTACAACACAACAGAAACACAACACTAAAAAGTAAAACACACAGAAAGTAACTTTAATATAACGGCCATTTTCCTGACTTGGTACAGAGCATTTTAAGAAAAAACTCATCATGCTCAAAATCAAACTTCGACCTCTTTGGTGAAAAAGAAGCAAATACATGTATTGTATGTCGAACGAATGGGTACATTAAACATGGATAAAAGAGGGACGAAAGATACCAAAGGGACAGTCAAACTCAAAAATCTAAAACAAACTGACAACGCCATGGCTAAAAATGAAAAAAGACAAACAGAAAAACAATAGTACACATGACACAACATAGAAAACTAAAGAATAAACAACACGAACCCCAACAAAAACTACGGGTGATCTCAGGTGCTCCGGAAGGGTAAGCAGATCCTGCTCCACATATGGCACCCGTCGTGTTGCTTATGTGATAACAAATCCGGTAAATAGTCTAATTCGGTAGGTCACATTCATGAAAGGGAAGGAGATTGTAGTTACGACGTAAGGAACATATCCGATATCATTTGTGAAACAGTTATTCCATAACGGTCAACCAACTCGTGATGGTGTCCGTAAAATTTACGAAGGGATGATTTCAACTTCACCATTTGGAACTCTTGGTTTAATAGCTTCCTTGTGAGCAGTAACCCTCTATCAAGAAAATCATGATAGGAAATGCAAGCACGGGAATATCGTATCAATTGGGAGATATATACCCCGTATGCAGGTGCTGCTGGAATGTTGCTACTTAGAAATGGAAAGTTCACAATTGGAAAGCTGAAATCATCTCTTTTGTCGTAAAATTTTGTTTTCAACCGACCCTCATTGTCAATTTCTAGATGTAAGTCAAGATATGAAGCCGACTTAACTGTATTTGTAGTATCCTTTATCTCCAATTCGATGGGATAGATGCGTTCCACATAGTCACCAAATTTTGAATTGTTTAGTGAAAGAACGTCATCTTTATAGCGGAAAGTAGAGTTAAAGGATATTGCTAACTTCTTATCTTTCTTCCTAAGAAGTTCCTGCATGAAGTCAGCCTCATAATAATAAAGAAACAAGTCGGCAAGTAGAGGGGCACAGTTTGTTCCCATTGGGATGCCGACAGTCTGTTGAAAAACACGTCCTCCGAACGTTACAAATATGTTGTCAATCAAGAAATCAAGCATCTTGATAATATCGGTTTCAGAGAATTTTTTGTTTGAATCAGAGTGATTCTTTACAAAGTATGATTTATCCCTCCCTAAGACAAGATACTTGTATCTACGTTGGCCATTCTTTTTTATGAAGCAAAGTAATACCAACTCTTTCAATTTGTCTTTTAGTTTGGAACATGACTTACCGAATTAGACTTATTACCGGGTTTGTGCTAACATGAGCAACACGACATGTGCCCCACGGGGAGCAGCAATCTGCTTACCCTTCCCTGAAATCACCCCCAGTTTTTGGTGGGGTTCGTGTTTAGTTTTAGTTTTAGTCTTTAGTTTCTTTGTTGTGTTTTGTATACTATTATTTGTCTTTAGGTATTTTCTTATTTGGCCATGGCGTTGTTAGTTCAATTGGTGTTAATTTGGTTTTTAAGATTGATTGTCTTTTGCCAGATATTTCATTTATAGTGAGAATGAGAACTAACTAACAACTAATTAACCAGATAGATCTTCAAATTCGGTCGATCGAATGAAAGAGTGTATATATAGACTGTCATTGAAAACTAATTGGCCCCCAAAATGACAAGTGTTAAACCATTAAAACAGGAAAACCAACGGCCTAATCCATAAAAGAAAACGAGAAACACTTATGAAACATATCAACAAACGACAACCACCGAAACAACAAGTTTCTGACCAATATGGGTTTATTCAAAAGCTTTTAGCTGCTACCAAAACTTTATAAAACGTCATAGTGTCTGAGCGGAAAGTGTATGAACCAAAGTTTTGTCAAAGAACGAGGCCGCTTCATCCTTTTTCTAAAAAATCTCATTTGAAAATACCAAGACATTGTTGATAAATATTCCGTATCGACTACACAAATAATACATGGTGGTCTTGAAGTATATATTCCGGTAATCAAGTTTTTTATCATCTAAATTACGTGTTATAATTTTCTTTATTTGTCTTTATAATATATCAAACTCTTTGGTATATTTTTGACGTGGCTCGGTATTTATCCCCCAATGTGTTGTTGAGTTGTGGTCATTTTTCGTATTCCTGTCTTTCAGTTTTGTCTTTGTGCTTTGTCTATATTCCGTTTTGTTCCTCTTTCTTGAAATATTTGTTTGTATAGAGTTATTAAGATTACAACATAAGTCACAGGTTTAGCCAGCTATAAAAATTAAATCACAAAAATACTGAACTCCGTGGAAAGATCAAAAAGTCCCTAATCAAATTGCAGAATCAAAAGCTGAAGCACATCAAACGAATGGATATAAACTGTCATACACCTTTCTTATGTAGAAAATGCTGAATTAAACTCGGTTTATAGCTTGCTAAACCTCTCACTTGTATGACAGTCGCATGAAATTCCCTTATATAGATGTGTGAACAAAACAAACAGACATAAAAGGTATAAATGTCAAAAATAGGTGTACAGCAGTCAACATAGTATTATTATCTTAACCACTTTAAAAACAAACATATATATAAACAAACATTTACAATGTCACAATAACACAATGGCGGGATGTTTAAGTACAGAGTCACGTCATATGTAACAAAGAAACACAAGAAGGCTAATAGACAATGCATATGATCAAAAATCAAAGATAAGAATACAAAAACTATCAGAGAACAATGACGGGATGTAAAAGAACAGAGCTAAGTCATTCTAACAAAGGAACTCAAAAGGCTTATAGACAAAGCATATGATAAAAAATGAAAGATAAGAATACAAAATCTATCATAGAACAATAACCCAATGACGGGATGTATAAGCACAGAGCTACGTCAAATGGATACCACCAAAACAGACTATTCATAAAAACGAATAAAAGAATACAATAACATTAAGATGATAAACAAAGTCAGTACCAAGCATCTTTACTTCAAGACCATCGTGTATTTTTTGTGTTGTTGATACGAAATATTTATCAAAAGGTCTTGGTACCTTTCGACGATTTTTTTTAGAAAGAGGGCGTACGTTCTTTGACATACCCCTGGTTCATCAACTTTCTGCTCAGATACTGGTGACGTTTTACAAAGTCTGAATATTGGCTGCATGCTCTTGAATACCGAATACCAAATAAGTTAGGAAATGTATATCCCAAATGCAGGTGAAGTTGGTTTATTGCTACTAAATTGTCTCGTTTATCAAAGATTCTGATACAAGTTCTGCGGGATATACTAATAGAACCCTAACAGAAAAATTTGGATTCTTAATGGAAAAAACATCATCAATATATTTGAATGTGAAATTAAATTACCTGGCTTCTTTGATCTGCTTGTTTTTAACAAGAGTCTGAAAGAACTCCGATTGATATGAAAATAAGAAGAGGTCGGCAAAGAGAGGCGCACAGTTCGTTCCTAAAGAAATGCTGACAATGGAAAAAAATCACCTCCGAATTCAACAAATATGTTGTCGATAAAAAAACTGTTCACAGCATACTGACAGGTTTAATCCACCACTTTCTACATAGGGAAATGTCAATATGACAGTTGTTTTCCATTCTTTTGATGTGTTTGATCTTTGATCTATTGATTTTCCATTTAATAAAGGAGTTACTAATTAGAGTTTTCTTTGAAATTTGGTATCTTTGGTATTTTACTTTTTAACTGCCGGATGGGTGAAGCCCATTCCACCATTTTTTTTATATGCAAAGTCAAACTTTAGTGTATATTAGAAGTTAAGTTTAAAATGAAATATAAACTAAAGATTAATAAAAAATAATTTTAGAAAATAAAGTAAATTTTCTGTTTAAATGTTGTGTTCGTTTCGTACAAAAGTATAGAAATCGTAACTGCCAATGGAGACAGACGGACTCTTGTATCACACTGTATACCAGTAAAAACTGTAAACTATATGGATAAATAAAGTTGTTTCAACTTACAGCATGGCAAATCCTGCTCTAATGGTTTTATTTATCCATATAGTTTACAGATTTTACTCCATAATCATATAAACATGTAATTTGAATATCTATTTTTAAAATTAAAACCTTTAGAATAGAATTTGTTTGACTGCTATCTTTTCTATCGGTCATTGTGTTGTTGTCTATTTTGGGGTTCCCGACATTGTGTTACTTTTGAAAAATGGGATGCCGAACAATTATTATATGCATATTCAATCCCAGAATATTTTAACAAGTAACACAATTATTTTGTCCGGTATGAATGGCTGGTAATTTGAGGTACCATTAGACATACTGTTAGGATATGTTTGATAAAAATAGAAGTTTTGCCATACAACAAGCAACCTAAAATCCCTCAGAAATATGTTGCAAGCTGTCTACAAAACGAACAAAGTCCGAAGCTCTAACACAATTTGAAAAACGAAACGAGAGGAAAGAAATACGAGCCCAACTTTTCTATGTGGCGATGTTATATATATATATATATATATATATATATATCCCTGCAAATATAAACAGAAAACTTAGACAATAATTTGATTTATTGTGAATAAACACCCAGTTTTACATTTTACAGTTATCAGATCCCCCCAGACCAAATTACAATACCCCACATTGTAGCAGATTTTTGTACTTGCGTTACCATCGTCGAGGCCAGTTCTAGTAATATCTACACTCAATCCGTCTGTCCGTCGTTTTTCCGTTCTTCCGACCGAAAGACGTTGAGTTGAATGAAAACTTTCTTGACTACTATGGAAGGAACTTATTTTCTGTTTGGTCTGTAGTTTTTTAGTGTTGAGTTATATTGTGTTAGCAATTTTTACATCTATGATGCAATGCTTCAAGTTTGCCGAAATTTTACAACACTCACTGCACAGACGGTTGTCTTCAAAGTTTGCTTGGCTTCATTGAAAGTGAATGATCAGTTATTCATAGGTATACATGTTCCTCAATCAATTGCATGTAGAGACACAGGTCCTGACCATGTATTGCTTTTCCCCGGTATAATTTAAAACCAATAAAGCATATTTTAATACATCTTTTCAATTTTTTTATCAGATTTTATCACCCTTAAACAGTTTTTTTTCCATCCTTTACTTTCTTGCTTTATATTTACTGTTTTATGGAAGATAAACTTGGCACACAAACTAAATTAGTAACAGGAACAAAAATGTTACACTATCGATTCCATATTTATAACTTAGCTAACTAGAATTAGTATCTAATGCGAAGATTTCAGTTACCGTATTGCGAAATTCAAATTCTTTAGTAGTTATGCATTATCTGTTCCATCCAATGACGTTTGTCAAATAAAGACAACACCAGAGCACGTTTCATTATGGAAATTGTACTTTAAAAAAAGGCAAATAGTATTACACCGCTGTTCAAAAGTCTTAAATCGATTGTCAGGAAACAAATTTTGATTACAAACTTAAACCGAGGAATCACATCAACTATAAGGGGAAAATAAAGGAACAACAGAAACACTGAAGTGTACTAGCATAGCGATTTCTTTTAATTATAAACTGTTCTCAAAAATTAAACAGACATTTATCATCAATTCTCAGGATTAGCTTTCTGGATGCCACTTCTGCAACAATATGGTAGTTTGAGCCAATATCACGTACCTAAAATCCAGTAACTAACTTCTCCATATGGAAAAAAGAAGACAAACATGTGTACAAATTTTAAAATGATTTTGACGTTTCTTTTGTTAAGAATACATGAGTACAAGTATACGTAATCTAGAGATATACCGTATAGCCGGTGATTTTTGCTGCTGTAAAATTTTGCTATTTTCATTGAATAAGGAATACGAAATATTTTTGCGAATTCAAAACCTTTGTATGTGCACTTTTAAATAAGCGGAATTTTCTTTGGCGACTTTGTTCTATCCGCGAAAATAAGCGAAAATTTACACCCCGCAAAAATAACCCGCTATACGGTATTTCAATTGATTGTATGAAATGTTGTATGCATATTAAACTCGTTGAACATTATTTTTAACATCATCATAGACAATTGCACTTATCAAATGGATGTAATTTTGAACATTACAAAATGTCGGTTTTTGTATATGAAAATAAATGTGATTTAGGTCAATAAAGTACTCTCTAGAGGAAATAGATCTATATTCCATGTTTTATTAAAATTTCATGCATCAATAATCATTTCACAAATTTTAGTATTTCAAACAAGGTTTGTCCTGACGATCTCTTAAAATGAAGAATAAGAATTTCCATAATTTTATATAACAATAACAATAACTGCAAACATATATTATGACCCAGCAAAAAAACCGAAGAAAAATAGAAAATAGCTTAATTTATTGTTGATTAACATGCTCCAGTAGGCCTCATTTTACAGTTATCACAACGAGAACAAATAACAATACCCACAGTGTAACAAATATGTATTTGACTTCTGTCGACAACTCGAAAGCAGGTTTTATTAACTGCTCCAATCCGTCCGTTTGTTTGTCCTTCCGTTCGAATGACCTTACTATATAATTTAAGTTTTCATCAAAGTTGGAATTTTTCTTCCATGCGCCAACTTCCTGTTTCTCAATAGTTTTGAATTTTACAACACTCATTGAACAATGAAATTTTCTTTAATGTTGACTTGGCTTCAATAAAAGGGAATGACCAGTTATAATTTAGAATTCATATTCCCTTACCGAACCAGAGCAGAAACTGTACTGGTTTTTTTTAATTTTTTTTAATTTCAGAAGTAATTAGCACATGGTTATAAACCTTTTTCATTTGATCAGAGAAGATTTATTCCACTTGAAAAGAAAGTATTTTTATGCTTGATGTTCTATACCTTACATTTCTCGTCAGTTTGACTGTTTTCGTTCAAATTTTACACTATTCTATCAATATTTATAATCTAAGTTTGAATAATGAAGCTAGGGTGATCCTCGTGTGCGATGATTTCAGGTACCGTAAAGTAAAATTTTACATGTTAGAGTAGTAGCAAATCATCTGCCCAGCAAATGGCGTTTATGCATCTCAATTAACGACTATGAGTATGGAAAAGAGGAAACAGACAAATAATAGTACACAAGAAACAACACAGAAAACTAAAGACTGAACAACACGAAACCCACCAAAAAACTGGGGGTGATCTCAGAAATTTCACACACAGAGGCAAGTACTATAATTATGAACAAGGTAGGAAAGTGATTGGCATATATCATTAATTCACAAGCTCCACAGATGTCACTGCTGTTCCAATGCCTGCTTACCATTCTGGAGTACATGGGTTCATTTAACAGTGTCGATGAGGTTTTATTGCCCTACTTTTAGTTTTCTTGATATTTTATACACATGTATAACTATAAGAAAAAGATCACGAACAACTTAAATCTGATGCACATTGGCCAATAAATCATTAAAAATTTGATAACAAATTTCACATTTTTTTCATGATTTCGGATTTATTTAATTTTTTTTTTACCATTTTCTTTGTAGATACTTGATTTCATGTTTTTTGTTATATATATATATATATATATATATATATATTTCCGAATACAAAAAAAAAAAATAATCACAGTTTATTGTTGACCACACAGTGATATACAGTTGTCTCCAACAAGAGCGTGTCTGTGAAAAATGTATCTCTTTACATTTACATAACACCAATCTCGTATGTTGGACAATGATACTTGGTCGCGAATTTATCTATTTATTACGATTTCTCGGCCGCTTTACCTGCTTTATGGTCAAAGATTATTTTCTATGTGGGAGTCTGAGGTAAACGATATGATTGATTAATTAATTGAACTAAATTGCATTTCTTTTTTTAAATGTAATTGATTAAAAACCAATATCGAAATATGAAAACCCTAAACCAACATTTCCCACAAAGCCAATAGAGTTACTTTTCTTTTAATATATTTAGAGTTTAAAGTTATAAAGTTTTTAAATAAAGAGAACTTGCGAATATTATTTTACAATCATATATTTCTATACTAGTTCAACAACGCTTTCTAAATACCATTATTTCAAACCTAAAATATTTGGAACTTTGATGCAGACCATAAGTTAAAAAAACAAATGATTAGATACCAGTATCACACGCTTAACATTTTCCTCAAAAGCAAATAGAGTTACCTTTCTTTTAATATATTAAATTTTAACATTCTGGCGAATTTTTTTTACAAACGTTCAGCATATGTGCTAATTCAAAAGTGGTTCCTTAGTAACATTATTAAGAACTTGTCTAAAACGGTATCACTAGAAACTTGACATTTGCTATACACACTTTGATGCAGACAATGTCTCTCCTGTTTTACTAGGGGGTCTCAGTGGCCGAGTGGTCTAAGTAGTTACTGCTATTATCTCTAGCCAGTCAACACTGAGGTTGTGAGTTCGAACCCCGCTCGACTCCAATCTTAATTGACTAGGAGTGTCGGGTTTCCTATCGGAGGTCGGTGGTTTTCTCAGGACACTCTGGCTTTCTCCACCAATAAAAACTGGCCGCCACAAAATACCGTAAATGCGGTGTTTTAGTATTGGATTGCAGTCTTACAAACATTTACATTCAACGTGTTCTGATAACTTTTTAAATGTGTAATTAATAGCTTATTATTCGAGATGGCTTGTAAAACTAAGATTTATTGGCAGTATTGACCACAGCTTTTTATTATTAAACACAAATTTAAATATGTACACATATAGATTCAACGATATATATTGTTCAACTACATAGATTCATAGATAACTAGATTCATAGATGTATAGATCATTTTTTGGTTACCTCTGGCAACATACAGATAACTAGATAGATATATATAGATAGATAGATGTATGATCCTGGGATACAGCGATCAACTAACTTAGCTGTTGGATCCTTGGATACAGCGATCCACAAAATGTACTTTTAATATCACTCAAATATAGACAACTGTAACTGTAGTTGATCACACGCAGCGAAGTTGCCAAACACATTTTTCACTTTTTAACGATCAAATGTTTCTATACAACCAACATCTAACTGACTACTGCAATTTTTGACATCACATGGCAAATCATCAACGGAGAAGAATTTTTCATACTGGAACTCTAACTACTCGTATATACATGTACCTGAAAATAAAAAGAACAAAAGAGCAGTACGCAAACAAAACTACATGGTTTAACTATATATAGTGGAGGGAGGGTGGGTATTTTCAAAATACTTCTCTCTGTAATCATACACGTCTGTTCACTTGCAGCTCAAAGTTAAAAAGAACGCTAACGTCAAATTGACGTCACCACTATACATCTTATCGACTACATATGAATTTATAAAGGAAAGCACTGCAACTGCCGAGATTAAAACTTTCCACTAGAATAACCGAATTTATGTATATAACATAAATTCTTTTATTCAACGTTATGTTTTACACGAATAAAGAAAATGTCAGGTATACGGCACTTTGATAGCAACGAAACAACATATTAAAAATACACGAATAAAGTTGTCAATTAATTTAATATAGATAACAAAGCTTTGCCGCTTACATCAAACTTTTAAAAGACAACAAACAATTCTACTTGAAAATAGACAACCATTGAATATGATTTCGATTAGTGTTTTTCATATTTTGATAAGTAACATTTGTCAGGATAAATGGAAATACCAATATTGAATGACCCATTATCGCTGATCATGATTGTCTACCTTCAGAAAAGTAAAATATTTGCGAACCAGCTATGTTTTGCCTAAATATTTTCTCAAAAGAATGTTTTCGTTTTTTTCTAGATCGCTCAATTATTATAGGGAGTAAATCGTGTAATGCATGCCTATAGATATAGGAAGACATGGAGTGAGTGTCAATGAGACAACTCTCCATCCAAATAACAATTTATAAAAGTAAACTATTATAAGTCAATGTACGGCCTTCAACACGGATCCTTGGCTCAAACCGAACAACAAGCTATAAATGGTCCCAAAATTAAAAGTGTAAAACCATCCAAACGGGAAAACCAACGGTCTAATCTATATAAAAAAACGAGAAACGAGAAACACGTATAAATTACATAAACGAACGACAACTACAGGATTTGTTATCACATCAGCAACACGACGGGTGCCACATGTGGAGCAGGATCTGCTTACCCTTCCGGAGCACCTGAGATCACCACCAATTTTTTGGTGGGGTTCGTTTTGTTTATTCTTTAGTTTTCTATGTTGTGTCGTGTGTGCTGCTGTTTGTTTGTCATTTTCATTTTTAGCCATGGCGTTGTCAGTTTGTTTTAGATTTATGAGTTTGACTACCCTTTGGTATCTTTCGTCCATCTTCTACTGTTCATCAGATTCCTGACTTATGACAGGTGCAAACATTTGCAGCGGGATTAAATGTTTTAATGGTACCAACTCTTCTCCCTTTTTTTGAAACAATAGCATAACATCACAACATAGAAAAACACACGATAAATTATCAATTGGCAGGCTTAACTCAATCAAAAAAGGTAAATTAGCACACTATAAACGAATAAATTTGATCTGCGATATCTGACTGCAAATGCACAGTAATAAAATAATAGGGACAAAAATTCAAGGCCAAAAAGCAAACAAACAAGTCCAAACAAAGCAATGACAAGACACCACTGCAAAATATATAACCCTTCGAAAATAATCACTTTTGAAGAAAACCGGTTTTAATAATACAGGTAAATCTTGAAGTTTATACAAATGTAGTACGAAGTAAAAATTAGAAGATAATCCAAAATATAGACAAGATCCATATTAATACAAAATAACGAAAAAGCATTATAAACAGTATCAACAGGTCGAATTAACAAGAAAATACGATTTGAAAGTACTCGCATTTACTGACAGCTAGTTAAAAGCCAAAAACAATTAATAATAAAAAAAATCATGCATGAGAGAATAAAATCAACTAAAACACATCCCAGGGATTTAGTATTTTAACGTCATGAACAGTCAGAGAAGACATGACTTGTGCAATGCCAAAAATAAATGTATCGACCGGTAGTAGGATAGTGAGGGTCGACTTCTATAGAGATAAAAATGTATGTCTTGAAAGCTGACAATGTGATAAGGTATTATATTTAATAATTTTCCAAATTGAGAGACCAAATAGTTATCATGATACTGTTAATAAGGTAGGTGATATTCAAAATATACTAACTATGCTATATAATGCTACAGAAGAAACATATGAAAACGGAAAATAGCATATAGAGTTCTGTTAAATCAATCAATTCTTGATATGTCGTTATATGTGTCCAAACAAACATTTTTACAATGTAATATGAGAGGTGACAGAACAAGAAATGTTAATATGGAAAAGTACGTTACAGGATGTGAGGTACAGATGTTGGCTTACACTACAATTTTGTTGCAGTAGTGGCACCCAATAATCTTATGAAACGATGATATATGTCAATTACTTCTAAATTTTGTTAGAACATTTTATAATAATAGTTATCAAAGGTACCAGGATTATAATTTGATACGCCAGACGAGCGTTTCGTCTACATAAGACTCATCATTGACGCTCAGATCAAAACAGTTAAAAAGTCAAACAAGCACAAAGTCAAAGAGCATTGAGGACCGAAAAATTCCATTAGTTGTTTCAAATACAGTTAAGGTAATCTACTCCTGGGATTAGAAAATCCTTAGTTTCAAAATTCAAAGTTTTGTAATAGGAAATTTATAAAAATGACCATATAATTGATATTCATGTCAACACCGAAGTGATGACTACTAGGCTGGTGATACCCTCGGGGACGAAATTCCACCAGCAGTGGCATCGACCGAGGGGTGTAAATAGTTATCAGGTACCAGGATTATAATAATACGCCAAAGAAAAAAACAAAAAAAACTGCATTATCATAGCGTCTGCTTTGCATGCGAATGGTGATTTTAATTCAAATTACTGATAAAAAAAAATGGAAAATAACACGTTTAATAATTGATTACGTCTGAGGCGCTTTTCTGGCTTTACCTTCATCAGGAACGCTCAAAGCCAAACATTTGAAATCCGAAGATGGATAACTACCGAATATCGTTGAAGAGCTATACGTCAAAAATACCTAAAATAAATAGCCAAATTTATCTTAGCCAACTTTGTCTGAGAAAGTTGAAACCTTAGTCTTAATTTTAAAGTTTATAAACGGACAATTTTGGTAAACTTTGTTAAATTATGTCAGTACCGAAGCACTGACTACTGAGCTGATGATACCCTCGGGGACTGATAGTCCACCAGCAGAGGTATCGACCCAGTGATGTAAAAAATGGAAAACAACACGTTTTATAATTTATTGCGTCCGACGCGCTTTTCTGGATTTGCCTTCATCAGGAACGTGATAAGACGTTGTCCAAAGAGCACACTGCTAGCTACTTAAATCCAATTTGTTGTTGAAACTGAAATAAGGATAGGGCATACTCATCATATAAAATCTACCTCATTTGCAAGATAATTTGATAGGAATACTGACGCCCTTTTTTTTTAGAAAGAAGATGTATACACGAAGGCAAAAGTGCCGTATCTGCTGCACATAGCATACATTTCTACAACCAGGAGACTACAATTGGTATTTCGGAGAGGAAAGATAAAGGCAAAGTGCAGCTAAATAATCCAAAAACGTGAAAGGGCAAACAATGGGTCTACTTAAAGCCAGCTTTGGATGTAAAAATTCAAATGGATTTAAACGGTGGATTTGAGTAGAATCCAGAAATTTATAATTTAACGAATAAATGCATTATGCTATTGTCTTTTTAAGTCTTGACTTTTTTTTGTAAAAGTATGTATTTTTGTAGTTTTATTCATTTTTTATTTGAACGAAATGACATTTTCACCATGATTATATAATACAAATGTGCTTTGAATGTATAAGCCAAATATCATTCAGTTAATAAAACCACTGGTAAATATAAAAGTGATCTTAACCCTTATCATAAACATAATTTCGATTTTTTTTGCACTTAAGAAATTTATTGAAATAAAACATAACATTTAATTACAGCAGTTAATCGGAAAACTCAGACATTATCTTTCTATCGGTTCAATTGAGGCTTGGAGCTTGCATTTCATTAACTGCTAGTAGTCCTTTGTTGATTTATGTAGCTTTGTCTTTTTCTTAGTTTCTTTTGTTACCTATTCTGACATCGGACTCGGACTTCTTTTAAACTGAGTTTTTCTGTGTGTTTCTTTATTCTAAATTGGATATGGGCATAGTTAAGGGTTGGGATGTCACAATACATGTTTAACCGCGACGCATTTTTTTTGCGCCTGTCCCAAGTCAGGAGCATCTGTTCTTTTTTAGTCTTTATGTTTTTAAGTAATTTTAGTTCATTCATGTGTTTTTGAGTTATGTGTGACGTTCATTTTCACTGAATTAGTACACAATTTCATTTAGGGGCCAGCTGAGGACCGCCTCTGGGTGCGGGATTTTCTCGCTGCGTTAAAGACTCATTTGTGGCCTTCGGCTGTTGTCTGCTATTTGATCGGGTTGTTGTCTCTGAACCATATTCCCAATTTAAATTCTCAATTTTATATGAAAATGAGATATGCTTGCCTTAGTAGAAAAAACTGTTTTGGAAAATAAAAAAATCTTAAGATTTTGATAAAACCGTGCCTTTAATGGTCATTTCTTTCGGTTGACAGTTTTGCATCTCTTTACACAACACTTCTGCACAATCTTTTCAAACAAACGTTTTCCTATATAATTAAATGGACGTTAAACAACCAAAAGTATTTGCTGAACCAGGTTTACATGCTAGATTTACCTACTGAAAAATGTGATAAGGTAATCAAAGCTGAACATGTTCTCATTGACAACTGTTTTGTATGTTTCGAAAGTTGTAGGTATTCCTATGGGCACCAATTGTATCCCTTTAATAGCGGACTTGTTTCTGTAATGTTATAAAGAGTTTATGACCAAAATTTTATATTTTCTTTCGTTTTGTTTCAATCAAATATGAACAACTTCATTTTTCTACATTGTACTGGATACATTTTGATGTAAGTGCTATACAAACACAACACGATACTGTTTCTCAAAACCTCTTTCCAAACTATTTACATCAATTTTATTCGCTATGAAAACCGAGCTTCATAGTTTCTGAGTTGTTAATCAGATATGTCTACAAAAAGATCTGTTGAGTACATACAATTTAGTATAAAAAATAAGGAAATGTGGTATGATAGCCAATACGACAACTACATTGTACCTAAAAAAGTTCAAATGAACTGGATGTAAGCAATTACAGGCAATCCATACCGTATGGTCGGCTATAAAAGGCCCCCGACATAAAAAAAAATATGAAACAATTGAAGTGAGAAAAGTAAGGGCCTAATTCATAACATAACAATCTACGAAAAACGAAAAATATGAAAGACATGAACCAAATAAAAATAAAATTGAGAATGGAAATGGGGAATGTGTCAAAGAGACAACATACCCTACCATAGAGATGACAACAGCACACAGAAAACCAGTGAACAACAGGTTCCTGACTTCTGACAGTAGTATAAAGTATGTGGCGGGGTTTAAAATTTTAGTCAGTACTCAACCGTCCTCTAACCTTGGACAGGAGTGTGGCAGTTTAACATGAGATAAACAATGAAAATTAGTTTAAAAAAGCTTAACTCATCAAATGGATTCACAAATCGGATATGTACCTTACGTCGTCACTTCAATCCTGTACCCTTTTCACGAATGTGACGTACCAAATAAGACTATTTACAGGGTTTGTAATAACATGAGCAACACATGTGGAACAGGATCTGTTTACCGTTCCAGCTCACCTGAGTTTTTGGTGGGGTTCGTGTTGCTGAGTCTTTAGTTTTCTACGTTTTGTCTTGTGTACTATTATTTGTCTGTCGTTTTCTTTTTTAAGCTATGGCGTTGTCAGTTATTTTTTATCTATGAATTTGAGTGTACTCTGGTATCTTTCGGCCCTCTTTTATAATGTCTAAACTAGATGCAAATATAATGTTTAAATGAGATAATTCACAATTAAAAAAAACCTAAGACAAAAATGAACATGGTATTATCAAGATGCTATGTCTTCTTATTGACAGCATATTTTTACGTATGAAGAAAAAAAAGACATTCCTATCGGAACTAATTGGTTCTCTACTTTCCGACCTTTAACTTGAATGATAGTGACAGAAATACAGGAAAATTTTTGGAAATAATGTTAATGAAGCTCGGAATATCAACTAATTTTACGTTTCGTTATATAGATGATGTCCTTAGACTTAATAAGTAACGGTTTGTTGACTTACTTCAATCTGCATGCCTCATATATTAACTTACCTCTTAAAATTGGCAAACATACAAAAGGGATGAGTTTAGCTTGCCGATATGGACTTTACAATATCTATATGACAAAAAGTCAAATAACAAAATTATCGAAATCCGAGGAAAATTCAAAACAAAAAATCCGTAATCAAATGGCAAAATCAAAAGCTCAAACTCATCAAACGAATGGATAAGAACTGTCATATTCCTGACTAGGTAAAGATATTTAGAAAACGTTTTAAAGCTAGCTAAACCTCACACTTGTATGACAGTCGAATGAAATTTACATTATATTGACAACTGTGTGAACAAAACATAGTAGACATAGTAGGTAAAATGGGATACAGCAGTCAACATTGTGTTATAATCTAACCAAATATCGGTATATAACAAAGAAACATAAAAAGGATAAGAGACAAAGCGCATTCCCCATGCAGAACGACTGACAATAATACAAAAAACCAACCACAGCACAACAACATTCGAAAAGCCTCGGAATGAAACGATATTCCAGAGATGGGGTTTCAAGTATGATTTTCTTGAGATATGACTGACTGCTTACAATGAAGCTATTTAACCAATGGTCTCAGGTAGTAAAGTTGGAGTTTTCGCTTTGAAAGTACTTGTTGATTGACTGTTATGGCATATCTGTGTTTCTCTGTGTTACAGATATCCATGGATATATACATATCTACAAATAAACTCATCATAGATACCAGGAATAAATTTTATCTATACGCCAGACGCACGTTCGTCTACAAAAGACTCATCAGTGACGCTCGAATCCAAAAAAGTTGAACAAAGCCAAATAAAGTACGAAGTTGAAGAGCATTGAGATTCAAAATCCCTAAAAGTGTTGCCAAAAACAGCTAAGGTAATCTATGCCTGAGGTAGAAAAGCCTTAGTATTTCAAAAAATTCAAAATTTTGTAAACAGTTGATTTATAAATATAACAATATCAATGATAATTCATGTCAGCTCAAAAAGTGCTGACTACTGGGCTTGTGATACCCTCGGGAAAATAAATCTCCACCAGCTGTGGCATCGACCCATTGGTTGTAAATAAACTCATCATAGATACCAGGACTAAATTTTATATATACGCCAGACGCGCGTTTCGTCTACAAAAGACTCATCAGAGATGATCGAATCCAAAAAGGTAAAAAAAAAGCCAAATAAAGTACGAAGTTGAAGAGCATTGAGATCCAAAATCCCTAAAAGTGTTGCCAAATACAGCTAAGGTAATCTATGCCTGAGGTAGAAAAGCCTTAGTATTTCAAAAAATTCAAAATTATGTAAACAGTTGATTTATAAATATAACAATATCAATGATAATTCATGTCAGCACAAAAAGTGCTGACTACTGGGCTTGTGATACCCTCGGAAAAGTAAATCTCCACCAGCTGTGGCATCGACCCATTGGTTGTAAATAAACTCATCATAGATACCAGGACTGAATTTTATATATACGCCAGACGCGCGTTTCGTCTACAAAAGACTCGATCAGTGACGAACGAATCCAAAAAGGTTAAAAAAAAAAGCCAAATAAAGTACGAAGTTGAAGAGCATTGAGATCCAAATCCCCTAAAAGTGTTGCCAAATACAGCTAAGGTAATCTATGACTGAGGTAGAAAAGCCTTAGTATTTCAAAAAATTCAAAATTTTGCAAACAGTTAATTTATAAATTTAACAATATCAATGATAATTCATGTCAGCACAAAAAGTGCTGACTACTGGGCTTGTGATACCCTCGGGAAAATAAATCACCACCAGCAGTGGCATCGACCCAGTGGTTGTAAATAAACTTATCATAGATACCAGGACTAAATTTCATATATACGCCAGACGCGCGTTTCGTCTACAAAAGACTCATCAGTGACGCTCGAATCCAAAAAAGTTGAAAAAAGTCAAATAAAGAACGAAGTTGAAGAGCATTGAGATCCAAAATTCCCAAAAGTGTTGCCAAATACAGCTAAGGTAATCTATGCCTGAGGTAGAAAAGCCTTAGTATTTTAAAAAATTCAAAATTTTGTAAACAGTTAATTTATAAATATAACAATATCAATGATAATTCATGTCAGCACAAAAAATGCTGACTACTTGCCCATTCCTTATCGATTGTGACATCACTGGAAGGGCATAAAGTGCACTAACCATGAGCAATAGGAGCACCAGAGAGACTTTCTATGTTCATTTTGCTCAGTCTTCAGTTGAAATAAAGTATTCCTTTGACAAGGTCTTTTCAGTTAATCTTGATTACTGTTTCCTTGATTAAAATTGCAACCTTGTTTTTAAGTAGGTAGATATAGGGACTTTTCTCAGACAAATCACTTGAATGTTTGTATCAATTAATTTCATAATTATATATTTTAAACTTCTTAGTAAAACAGACAATTTAAATTCTACTTCACAAAAATACTTGAAAAGTATTGATTAAACTGCCTTTGGAAATCAAATTATTGATGCAATGAGCTATCTACATTAACTCAGGTTTTTTCATTAAAAAATGAGTTTCATACTCTAAATATTTGTGATTTGCTCCCAAAAACACATCTCGTGCACTCCAAAGTCCAAAGTCCATATCAATAGTTATCAAAGGTAACAGGATTATAGTTTAATACGTCAGACGCGCGTTTCATATACATATTAAAGACACATCATGATCAAAAACGCTCAGACCAAACGTCACCAAATAGAGATCGTAAATTCTGATTCGTTCTGTTGATTGATACAATTTGAATGGACACTTTCGAATATGTTCCGGGTAAAGGGGAACAACGAATTATACTATATAACGATTTATAAGTTTAAAAAAAAAAAGTTGTATAAGAATATATGCAGACTTTGGCAAAATAAAAAAAAGCCTCCACAAAAAAAAAAAAAAAAAAAAAAAATTCTACAGTAGTCGATGTTTGATTTTTTTTTAGGTTTTAAGGACGTTTTTTGATTTACTTTTATTTCGGTATTCTTGGTATTTTTTAACTCGAATGATTCAGCGCCCTCTATCGGTCAGTGTCCTCTAATGTAGTGATCGATAGTAAGTCGGAATATAACGACTGGATTGTTCGCGTTAGATATTATTTATGTTTATCTCTATGATAACGTTTTATAATACTTGAAATAAATTATATATTCACCAAAGTTTATTTGCTGAATTATGCAAAATGCATAAAATACAATTAATCAAACTGATAAAAAATAAAAAAAAATATATTATAATATATAA
The DNA here is from genome assembly GCF_965363235.1 of Mytilus galloprovincialis. Lineage (NCBI taxonomy): Eukaryota > Metazoa > Mollusca > Bivalvia > Mytilida > Mytilidae > Mytilus > Mytilus galloprovincialis. The sequence continues at coordinate 103,813,646 of NC_134840.1, read as the reverse complement.
TAGTGCGTTCTTTTAACCAGTATAATATTCAGATGTTTGTGCGGTTTTGTCATACACAGATTTACAATAAAATGTCCCAGTTTTATTGCAGATGTAAAACAGAAATCCATTTGCATTTTAAACGAAATCGGATTTTTAAATGCAATATATTAATATTTTATTTGCGGTGTAAATCTGATTTTAACTAGTAGCTGCGTTATGATATCAAGGGACCACCGGCAGGATTTGATATCCTTTAAGGCATTCTTGTTAGGCCATTAAATCTTCTGTTTCAGTATCAGGTATTAAAATAGTTATTTACGCCGGATAATTTTGTGTCTAGTAGATAGATGACACCGTAGAACCATGAATTTTACACGACATTTGATACGAGATTGATTACGAAATGAAAAAGGATCTGGTAATTATTGGGATTAGTTATAACTTTTTTTCGCCTGTTTGGTACCATGATACGGTTTTGACGTTGTGTCGGTGATACGTCATCACAAGAAACACACATTGGACATGTATTAATCACAAATAACAAAAATATCCAGCTGCTTGCAACTCCCGTCATTCCTACTCTTTTGTATGGATGATGGATTGTTGAATCAGGATCTTTAAAGATGGTGAACAAATCTCGTGTATCTTTCCTGTATTCAAAACAATCGCTTTTGTTTGTATGCATATCAAACTCCAAAATATTTGACACTTTATTCAAAAATAACAAGTATAACTTTTTTCGACAAGTAACGATTATGATTCATAATTAATTCACCCATTTCTACCAGCATTTTATTAACAGTTTCAATTGCCCAAGGAAACGTTTTTAGTAAAAGCGTTTCTATTCATTTTGCTTTATACATTGTTTCATAGATTGCTTTATCAAATATTTTTTTGTCCTTTGTTTGTTTGTGTTTTTGTCTTTTTTAAGAAGTGTTTTTTTTTTGGATCCTCAATGCTCTTCAAATTTGTATTTGTTTGGTTTATAACTATTTTGATATGAGCGTCAGTGATGAGTCTTATGGAGACGAAACGCGCGTCTGGCGTACTTAATTATAATCCTGGTACCTTTAATAACTATTTTGTATATACTATAACATATATTTTATTCTTAAGTATCCACATCTCATTTGCACCGCCGATGGATTAGGTAGCTTAACAATTGATTTGAAACCCCTGCTTTAGTTGCTATTAACATTAGTGTTAATTCTCTGAAAAGAGAAATCGTGGAGCAATAGGAAGAATCAGCAAATATAACGTTGTTTGCAAGGACACTCATATATCTATTTCATCGTTCAGTTCTGCATCTTTGATTCAAATAGCAAAAGGAACATATAATAGACAAAATTATCCAGAAGTTCCTTTTTGCTAGGTGTCATAGGATATCAGTTGAGTTTCCAAATGAATTTGCTATACCGAATTTATTTAATGATTTTCACTCATACACTTTATTGTTTGTGGCTTTATCCACAGAGACAACGTATATACTGTGACATTGTGTGAAGGGAAGACTTTCTTTAGCAACAACTGGGTCTTTAAAGATCGATGTAGCACTAGAGTTCGTAGACCCATTCATTTTTTTTTTAAATATTATAAGTGCAGGTGTAACACCTCTAATTTGGGCCCGGCCAGAAAGCACATACCAGAAAGTAGTACATATTTAGCAAAAAATAGTTCCTACGCATGAGTGTAACTTTCAAAATATGTAAGATATTTAGGTATTATTTTTGGCATCAAATGAAAGCGGAAGGACTGGTGATCACTGTAGAACACTTTTGGACTTTTAATTTAAATTATTAAAAAAACTGCACCAAATTTTAAAAAGAGGGTACATTTTGTCTGTTTGTCAGATCTGAAGTACCTGTTTTGGTACATCCGAAGTTTCGGGAACCAGTTCTTTCTTATTTGCCGTTAAAGGTATGTTGATTTTTTCAGTACAAGACACCAAAAAGTGTTGCTTTGACATGTAATGATTGCCACTTTATTTGAACTTAAAATAAAAGAGGTGTGCCTACTTGAAATGGAGGAATTTAACATAGAAAGCAATGGGACCATGAATTAGTAGTGTACTTCCTTTTACAGAAAATCATGAGAAATCCAATTTTTAGAAGATGTACCTATTCCAATGAAAATAAGTCAAATTTGATGTTAGTAATCATGTGAAGTCATCTTTTTTTGGTGAACAATTTTTTTAAGGGAAATTTCAGCTATGAAATTGGCATACAAAGGTAGTTAAGCCTTTTAGTGCGGTGACTGAAGGCAGATTTTTTGGAATTTAATCTCCCCACCGAACACACACCTACATAATATATCATTGGAAAGAGGAAATCGTGTACTATAATAATATGCCTGTCGTCAGGACTTGATATGGTCACATTTTTTTTTAATTGAGGTCAAAGGTCATATGTAAAAATTTGTGAAAATTTGGGTGGGTTTCAATTTTGACATTTTTTTCTATTTCTAAACTCTACCTAAATACAAATGATACTGTTTTGGCTTTAGTAATGTTTGTTATTATACATAAATCTTAATCATTGAGATTTTTTTATCAAAAAAAAATCCTAAAACGACGTTATATAAACAAAACTTCAAAAATCAAGTTTTCAACCTATAAAATGTTAAGAGCACCTTAACCTTATGAAAAATATCAATTTCAGGTAAAAATCAAGTGTCATGCAGGACAATACTTTAAAATTATTTTTTAAACTATCATATTGGGTGAGGTATCAAACCAAAGCCATAGAACACTACAGTCAAATATGACCTCAAATTGAATTTGCGGATACTTCAGGTTTTTTTATAGACTACTCGTTGCTTTTTGTTTTTGTTTCACAATTATTACTGCTACCATAGTATTATCTTTTGTTGTGTATTTAACTCTGGTTAATATCTTTTACATTATAGGTTGTGTAACTTTATCCCCCCTTTTTTCCCTTGCAACGTACCACAAACTTCAAAAGTATTCCATATAAAAAAAGAAGATGTGATATGATTGCAAATGAGACAACTCTCCAAATGAGACCAAATGAGACACTAAACAAATAGAGGTCCCGTACGGGTTTCAACAATGAGTAAAAGTCATACTGCAAAGTCTTCAATACCCGAAACGAATAATGTAAAACAAACAAAAAATCTAACGGCCTGATTAATGTACAAAATAAATAATAAAGAAACTAATAAAATATATAGAAACAAACGACAAACACTGCATTACCGTCTCGTAACTTAAAACTGACACATACAGATAATGGCGGGGTTTAACTTTTTTTAAGGGCACGCCAACAATCCCCTAACCTCGGGACTGGATTCGTGTGTACCAGTGCAACAAGCTTTATACCAAATCAACTCTTATCTCCATCATGTTCATTTTCATCAACTGTCACAATAACAATAACGGTACCATTTCTGCACCAGATGCGCATTTCGACAACATATGTCTCTTCAGTGATGCTCGTGGCCAAAATATGTGAAATCCAAAGCTTATATGAAAGATGAAGAGCCATAATCCAAAAGTTCCAAAAAGTATAGCCAAATCCGTGAAATGAATCAGAGCTTTGCATGAGGGAGATACATTCCTTAATTTATAATAATTTCTAACATTTTGACATGTTTTAAAATTTCTACACATTTCACTCATGGCCTCATGTCTGCACATGAAAGGTTCTGCTCAAAGAAAACACGTTATTTTGAGTTTTTCTTTACAAGTACAGACAAGGTATTGTAGGAAGTCCGAAGACATTTGTTCCTAAAAAATACCAGCTTTAAACCATCCCTATCAATTCATCCAAGATTTAACAGAGATCTATAAGGGGGTTTAGGAAGGTGTGATGACATCTATATGCTTGTCTGCAAAGATGCTGGGGAAACATCATACGAGAAGTACACACTATCTTGAATTCGCTTAATTTCATGGTTGGTAACACATTATGTAGCGTCGCACTTTATTTTAAGAAGCATAAAATCCATTGGCATTCAATATTTCAACAAGGTGTTTTGAACCAAACTCACGGTACATTTGTAAAGCCAATCCTTAATGAAAAGGAGTAAAACAAAAATGATTGCCTCAACAATTGCTTAGCATTTCCACAATTTCTCTGGTGCCATTTCCTGAGAATAGTCTTGGCTGTATGCAGTTTCATTGAGTAACCATAGAATGAATTGCAATAAATACGAAGGCATTGACTGAATTAAGAAGGAAGAAACAATTCATCTAAAGTTGGGTAGTCTTCTTTAGAGTTTCGATGTCTTTTCTAAGTAAACTTGCAGCGGAATTAAATATCTGTCCGTTTTTTTGTGTCTATTACAGTTGACATTGAGATTTTGAGGTCAGTTTTCAATGGACTAAAAGCTTATATGGCATCTGAAATAGTTAATTTGCTACTAAATAATATGTTATATTTGCCTTGAACTTGTTAAAGTTGTTTGACAACTGAATTTCTATAGAAATAAATGAGTTTAGACTGCATTTTACATGTAGACTATTTTAAATTAGAATCAGCCTGAAGAAATGATCTATATTTATCAAGTAACGGTGCCATGAGGAATTACCATTAAATCGTTGTCAATAGCCAAAATAGAATTAGTAAAAGCAGTATCATGTTCTGAAATATCTGCTTCCACGGGTTTGGATTTTTTTTTTTTCGTTTTTAGCAAATATTTTGTAATGCAACCAAAATGACAAGAGTGCTTGAAGTTTAAAAGATGGACGGGAAACTATTTCAACTTTAACTTTATCTGACACGGATAAAACATTTTTAATGCGCTCATCTGATTCAATCTTGAGTAATTTTTTATCTTTCTAAAATGTTTTGTTGCAACAAAATATACAGGCGCTTCAGATGAACGACTGCATTCTAGAACGTGTACACTGAATACCCGAAACTGAGGGACAACAGTCAGATAATTGTATGTCGTCAAACTTCCTACAAGGAGTTCTTCAAATTAACAGCTATCGCATGAAACATCTTGGTGTTCCCCTCATCCAATCTTTTATGCAATGCAGATACAAAAGTCGACTTCCCTAAACTGGTAAATTGACTCAAAATTTCAATCGAGGTTTTTTTAGCATATTTTTATTCACTGAGTAAAATTTAAAGACTTTTGTCTGTTCTTTGGACTTAATCGAGCAAGTTGCAAAGGACTTGACATATCACGGAATATTTACTGAAACTATCCGTCAATTATTTTGATTTTACAATAAGACTTTTCTGACAAAGTATATTTGATGTTTTATAACGAAAAAACATACTGTCATTAGAATATAAACATATACAAACAAAGTATGTGGCATATATCAGTGCACTTTGATTGAAAATATGTGTATATAATAGCGAAAAAGGTAGTAATTTCATATATCATTTGAGAGCAAATTATTGACTAATACACAAAATGGGACGGAAGGCAAGTGATTGAGTTCCGTGTTGAAATTGAAGATTTTTACTCCATTCTTTTTCCATTGATTTCTTAAGGTTTTTTTCATATTTTGGTTCCGAAATTTTTATCACTTATTAGTTTTATTAAATACTATTTGCTTAAAATATTATGGGATAATTTTTATTACTACTATGAAGAAGAAACTAAAGTTTGAGTCTGAATTTGCAATTAAAATTACCTCAATTTTAAATAGTCTAAACTTCACAAATTTTATAGATTAGAAGAAAATAAAATACTGAATAGCATATTTTGACATGTAAAAATAGCTTCAGGAAAAACTATTTCAATTAAATGTAAGCAAACATACCCATTTTTTTCATTTTGAAAAAGGGGGGTTGAAACTCTCCAATATACTACCAGTCATTAAAACGACTTTTTAGAAAAAAGTGACCGTACGAAATTCTGACGACAGGGCAAAAACTAAAGAAGACATATTCGTCTTTAAGTTAAGATCATTTTTAGCCGTGTGTTATTTGGGGAGATTAAACTCGCGATCTAGACGACTTTTTACACTTCTGTCACCGCACTATTTTATGGTCATACAACATGCATGCAGTTAAGACTTGACTCTAAGTTCTTATTTTTGCATTATTTGTGATTGAAATCTATAAAACATGTATATTGTGACTTGTGTATGGTAAAAAAAGGCTCTTGGTCAAATAATCCTAGGATTTTTCAATTTTTATTGTTTTTCTTATGGTAGCCTTTTACAATCTAGGCAAATGGTATATACTCAGATAAGAATTCCAAAATCTCACTGTACATGCATTTTTGAACCAGTTTAGTAAGTTATTTAGCTGAGGGGTATATAAATTACTCTTGATAATCTATTGTTTACCACAAAAGTATGGTTTATACAAAAAAAGGCCCTTTTCCAATTTGAATAAAAAAGGGGGGACAATATTCTCAAAGCTTTATATGTTTTTTATTGCTTGAAATAGGTCAGAGAATAAAATAAAGTAATGCTCAAGTCAATATAGCAAGTTTGGTTCTGTTATAGGGGGGACAATATTCTCAATTTTGTCTTAAGTTTGGACTAATATATTTTTATTAATGAAGAACCTCAGATAAAGATATGACTATTGGTAAGCACATATCTTTCTAAAAGGTATTAATAAATAAAACAATAATATTTAAAATAAAAAGGAATATATTGGCCAAAATATAATATCCATATGCAGTTTTCTTTGAATAACCCATATATTACTACCAGTCCAATTTGAGCTTAAAATTAGTAAAATAGTATTTGGACTTTAGCTTTATATGTTTTTATTGCTTGAAATAGGTCAAAGAATAAAATAAAGTAATGCTCAAGTCAATATAGCAAGTTTGGTTCTGTTATAGGTGTAACACCACTAATTTGGGCCCGGCCAAAAAGCACATACCAGAAAGTAGTACATATTTAACACAAAATCGTTCCTACGCATGAGTGTAACTTTCAAAATATGTAAGATATTTAGGTATTTTTGGCATCAAATGAAAGCGGAAGGACTGGTGATCACTGTAGAACACTTTTGGACTTTTAATTTAAATTATTAAAAAAACTGCACCAAATTTTAAAAAGAGGGTACATTTTGTCTGTTTGTCAGATCTGAAGTACCTGTTTTGGTACATCAGCTACTCATTGGTCGTCTAGTTGTAATAAATCTTTTCATTTTTTGTTTTACAGTACTAAAGTTATTTGTTCCTATTTCATTTAAGGGTCTAAGGGATGTCAGGAAGTTAAATAAATAAAAGCGAACCAGAAGCACCAAATATGAGTAGTATTGTTATTTATGAGCGTTGGAACATATACATACCGTTTCGTTGCATCCGGTATGATAACAAATGCAAAATAGAAACCACGCTTTTAACTGAGTATACCACCACAAAAAGGCAATAATTATTGACTATTTACATGAATTTCACCAAATCATAAAAAGGACCATATAATTGCCTGTTTATAATCAGTACTATTTTGTTTTACTCATACGCCGATCTTTGCCAATCACAGAGGGCTGACGAAGTATATATTAAAAAGCTATTGTTTGAGAACACAGTCAAAAACTACAATTTGTAAAATACAATTAACCCATGGGAAGTAAAACTTCTGTGATTATTTTTATTCGGAGATGTCGGAATCGAGTAAAAAGGACGTGATTGTGGTTAGAAGAAATGGAAACATATACGTTATCATGTGTGACACATATATTCTATAAAAGCCAACCAACTCGTGGTAGAGTCTGTCAGACCTCCGTAGAAATGACTCCCTTGGTTCAATAGCTTTCCATTTAACAGGAATGTTCTATCAATATAGTCATTATGGGAAACACAATTCTGTACCATCTGTGAGGTTTATACTCATTATGAATGTGTTGTTGGAATGATATAGAAAGTTCAGAATTAGAAAGCTGAAATCGTCAATTTTTTATAATTATTTTCTCAAACGACCCATCTTGTCAATTTCTAGCTGTAAGTCAAAGTATGAGGCAGATTTAACTCAGCAGAACCACTGTTTCAAGTTCGGTTGGAAATATGCTTTCAACAATCTACACAATTTGAAATATTAAGTAAGAGGACATCATCTTTGTGGCGGAACAATTGAGAAGTTTAACCTGCCATTCTTCCTGGGAAGTTCTTGTATGGAAGTTACATTATGTGAATATAGGAACCAGTCAACAAAATAAGGAGCACAATCGTTTACCATAGGAACGCCGATTGGTTTGAAAAACTTGTCCTCCAAACGTAAAATGTAAAATCACAGAAATACTGAACTCTGAGGACAATTCAAAAAGGAAAGTTCCTAATCAAATGGCGAAATCAAAAGCTCAAACACATCGGACGAATTGATGACAACTGTCATACTCCTGATTTGGTAGAGGTATTTTCTTATGTAGAAAATGATGGATTTAACCTGGTTTTTAAGCTAGCTAAACATCTTACTTGTATGACAGTCGCATCACATTCCATTATATTGACAACCATGTGTAAACAAAAAACCCAGACATAATAGGTAAAATGTCAAAAAGGGGTATAGCAGTCAACATTGTGTAATACTTTTAATCACTATGAAAAAAATTAACAGAGAAGCACCAAATAGCATATAGACCAAGCATATTAGCAAGAATTTAAGACAAAAATACACAAATGTACCATACTACAATACCACAATGACGGGATGTATAAGTACAGAGCCACGACATATATGAACGAAAGAAACATAAAAAAGCATATAGACAAAGTACTTTAGGGGAAATAAAAGACAAGTTTACAAAAAAAGTTTTACAAAAACACAATAATGGGATGTATATGTACACAGCCAACTGATATGTATCAAAGAAACACAAAAAGGCATATAGACAAAGCACATTATTTAGCAAAAACGAAAGAAAAGAATACGAGCATTATCATCGAACAATAACACAATGAAGGGATCCATCGGTACCGAGGCACAACAAATGGATATCAATAAAAACAAACAAAACAGCAATAGCAATATTCACAAAGAAAAAAAAGAGAAGTATAACAAGTTAATTAGATGATAAACAACGTCAGTACCCATAATCTATATTTCAAGACCATCGTGTATTATACGTATTATTTTATAAGAGAGATTTAGTCAATATTAAAAAAGAAAATACAGCATCCGGATCAAATCAGTCACTATAGAGGTTTTTGTTTAAATGTTAGTGCTTATTTACAAAGTATGATTATTTTATTGTTTAATCTCAAGATATTTATGTCTACATTGGTCTATCTTTTGTATGAAAAAAATGAGGACGTTCAATCTGTCTATAGTTTAGAATGGAGATGTTATATATAAGGAAGGTCAAATGCTTTGATTCCGTTACGAGAGAAAAGACACTTAGATAGTTTTTGTACTAACATATCTTTGAAGTTTAATATCGACCCCTTATGCATACCTCACTTAGAGTCTCTAGCTCTGAAACCGGCCCAAAACATATGGAGCTTTTAATTATCCTTGGTTTTTATGTGGTTTGAGTTGCTCAGTTTTGTTGCTGTTTTTGACGTCACATTTTTTTAATTACGTTGACGCCTGGACTGATTCGGGTGTGTCTATTCTGTGTTTAACTTTAATAGCATTATGTATTCGGATTTAGTTTTCTGTAATTAGTTAATACTTCAGTTTCATTATGTATATCTCTTTCATATTCATTTGTTAAAATTTACTGTTTGAATTGTTCTATATAATAAGGATGTTCTTATCCCGGGCATAAAAACAATGCCGTATTTGGCAAAACCTTTTCAACTTTTTATCTTCAGTGCTGTACAACTTTGTACCTTTTTCACTTTAGATCTTTTATATCTGGGCGTTATGCATTCGGGTTTAGTTTTCTGTAATTAGTTAATACTTCAGTTTCTTTATGTATATCTCTTTCATATTCATTTGATAAAATTTACTGTTTGCAATAGCATGAATTGTTCTATATAATAAGAATGTTCTTATCCCGGGCATAAAAACAATGCCGTATTTGGCGAAACCTTTTCAACTTTTGATCTTCAGTGTTGTACAACTTTGTACTTTTTTCACTTTCGATCTTTTATATCTGGGCGTCACTTGTGAGTCTTGTGTGGACAAGGCGCGTTTTTGGCGTATTGAATTTTAAACCTGATGCTTTTTGTTATCTATTAGTCATGTTTTTCTTTGTCTGATATGTTCTATTAATTTATTGTATTGTAGTCCTGTAATATTATGTTGTCATTTCAATGTTATATTTAACTTTGCCATTAAAGTGCGAGGTTTGGCATGCCACAAAACCAGGTTCAACCCACCACTTTTATTCCCCTTTAAAAGTGTCCTGTACCAAGTCAGGAAGATGGCCATTGTTATATTATTGTTCGTTTCTGTGTGTGTTGCATTTTAACGTTGAGTCGTTTGTGTTTTCTCTTATTTTTGAGAAATTGAGATAAGACGTGGCACGGTACTTGTCTATCCCAAATTCATGTATTTGGTTTTCATGTTATATTTGTTATTCTCGTGGTGTTTTGTCTGATGCTTGGTCCGTTTCTGTGTGTGTTACGTTTCGGTGTTATGTCGTTGTTCTCCTCTTATATTTAATGCGTTTCCCTCGGTTTTAGTTTGTTACCCCGATTTTGTTTTTTGTCCATGGATTTATGAGTTTTGAACAGCGGTATACTACTGTTGCCTTTATTTGTGGTTTGTTGTTAATCTTTTGATCGGTTTTCGTTATTATTCACGGCGTTGTCCTTTTTTCTCCGCAATATGAGTTTGAATACTAGTATCTCTTTTGTCTTTTGTTAGCTATTATTCGTGTGTTTCTCTGTCCTATATGTTCTTCCATTTATTTGTATTGTAGTCCTGTCATGTAATGTTGTCATTTTCATGTTTTAGTTAACATTGCCATAAAAGCGGCAGGTTTGGCATGCCACAACACCAGGTTCAACCCACCATTTTTTTCTTAAAATCTTATGTATTAAGTCAGTAAAATTGCCATTGTTATAGTATAGTCCGTTTCTGTGTGTGTTACATTTTAATGTTGTGTTTCTATTGTGTCGTGGTTCTCCTTTTATACTATTACGAGTTTCCCTCTAATTAAGTTTGTTACCCGGATTTTTTTTTCTCAATCGATTAATCAATTTCTAACAGCGGTATACTATTGCCTTTATTTGTATTTTCCACCCTCTCTTGTTCGTGCTCATGTTTGTTTGGTATCCACAATAGTTGCGTAACGAAAAGTTTAGGAAATGAAGACATGATCAAGATGGTTTTTCGATAACGCTTGGCTGTCTTTCTGTTGTAGCTATTTCAATAACTTTTCAGTATGTCCCCAAATAGAACGTGTATGCTACAGGAAAACCCCGAGAAAATACACACAAAAGTAAAAATATCACTACAGAGAAATAAATTGGATTGAGCAACACGAATCCTACATGTACCAGGGATGAACACACATATACAACTTACTTTGATAAAAAAAACCTTTATAGATATGAAATAGGAACCGTTGATTTATAGACACATTCTAGACATTTTTTGCTGATTTGTGTGCGTGTTATATAAGTTTCCACCATTTTATGAAGTAATTCAATAGGTAATATTTCCGGAAATAAACGAAATAGATGAATTATTTTCCTATTTTAAGCAATACTTAAAGCAAAACTTGCATTCCAGAAAAATAAATCTGTGACATCTACATATTTCTGTACCTTGACCTTAAAGTACCAAAAATATTGAAATCTATTACCTTTGCACGTTCCTATCACAGGCCACGAACGTCGCCAGTATTTTTTTTTATAGAGGTAGTTGTTTTCTGATATTTATAAGTGTATTTATGGAGCTTGCGTGTTGATGGGTATAATCTGTTATAGAATTTCGCAACCTGTTAATAGTCTGTTTGGTTACAGTTGTTGTTTCTTCCCCTTCACAATTCAGGCTAAATATAAACATATGTTTTTTCTCCACTTCAAAATTAGTATTATTCATAAGTTCGTTGGAAGGTCACTCAATTTGTGATGATTTGCACTGGCTTATAATTAAACATTATTGGTTTTGTTTAATTAGTGGCTCAACATTAGTGTATCAGTGTCTACGCTGTCGTTGTTGAGGACGTGGATCAAAAGAAGTTTGATATGAAGAAAAGAAAATGCTATCAATGTTAGGTGAAACCTCGATGATATAATCATATCACTGAACGGTTTACGTTAGATCTTCGTACGTGAGTTTTACAGCGGTAGATAATGCTCTATTACAAAATAAGTTAAAAGCCAAAAACTTTGTTTGCAATCGAAATTAAACACCCTTATCAGCATTCTTCCAAGCTTATGTTTTAAAGATGACAAAGAAATCAAATAACAAATTGGGATGAATATTCAAGGTTTCGCTGATAATTTTTCTCATAAAGATGTGTGTTTTTTATGGTTTAACCACACACATTGATCGCTTAATAAATCATACCACACAGATAGATTACCTGTGTCACTTAGACAGTTTTTCAAACAGTCAATTACAATATTAATTTGTGTGGTGATTTTGGACAGAAGGGAATCAAGCAGAGTTCATCATGGTAACTCTGATATAAGATCACAGACATGGGAGGTGTATATGTAACTAAACGTGACGTCACATAACATACACTAGAGAATAGAACTATACTTTTGCAGTTCATTACTGCACAAAATGAAACTGGAATGTCAATCATAGAAGCAAAGTAGATAACATGAAGTAATGATTATTAGCTCAATATCAATATGAACCACCCAAGTTGATGGACAGACTTTTGTCTCGTTTGACGAAAGTCACTTATGTGCCTCGTCATAAACAAATTATTATTTTTATCAAATTAATAGGTTGATGAGCTACCATACCGTAGGTTACTGACCATGGCACCTAATCAGAGGAATTGACTTATGCAGACATCTAAATGGTCATTTCTGCCCTAAAGCAGTTGTCGCAAATTTAACCATCGGAAGCGTGTCTATTATTGTTGCATTAAAATTTTATGGCTTAACCACATTAAAAAAATAATTTTGCATGATAAATCTAATTTTAAAACATGTAATTATATTGTAGGAATTAAGGCAACTGTTGGCATGATTCAAAATTCAATTCATAAAAAAATATAACAATCACAACAAAACCCATACCAACATCAACAACAATAAAATACACCAATAATAATAAATATTTATCACATAATAAGGATTTTCACAGACAAAAGTTAACGTAATGATAAAAAGTCAGCTTAAAGTTTGTAAAAGTTGTAACCCTAAATTTACTGAGAATATTTTAAGCTTTGGCATTAATTGTATTTTCTTTATAATATTCAACAAAAATGATCTCAATATTTTGATTCACACATATTTCAAAGTGGTATTATTTATTTTAAATAACGTGTGTTTTTTTAGTTTTTTTTTTTTTTTAAATCAAACGCATTGTTCGAAAGGCACATTATTCGCTTGTTTGGATATGAATATAGATGCCTGTACCAAGTCAGGAATATGACAGTTCTTGTTCATTCGTTTTTGATGTGTTTTGTCATGTGATTATGGACTTTCCGATTAGATTTTCCTCTGAGTTCAGTATTTTTGTGATTTTACATTTTGGTACATGCTTGTGTTTGTGAGATAGATATAATCAAGATCTGTGAAATTGTAACTCATTCTATATATTTGAATGATTAAAATTTTAATTGAAACTTATAAAAAAATAAATTCGAGGGACATTTATTTATCTTATAATAACTAAAAAGTAATTGATTTTTAAGTAAATTTTTATTGTAAAAAGAAGTATACTAAAATGCAGAATTTTCGAATATATCTTTTAATTTCTTATATGAAGATTGTCTGTTCATTTTAGAATTAAAAATTTACAATTTGAAGCAACACATTTTCTACATTAAACTTTCTGAATGTATTACTTATTAAAAAGAGCAGTTTAAATGCTTTCGGGCTCATAACTCTTTTTTGAAATAAAAATCTTTATATAAAATAATGGTACATCGCAGTTTCAAATAAAAATGTCTCAGAAAGATATACGAATATGATATCAAGGTACAAACCAACATGATACAAATTTTATTTCATTTTATTTTTTGGTTATGCTTAATGGAATGTTTTCCATACATCTGCTGTGCTTATTTCATGTTTAAATTATTTTATGTTTAATCTAAATGTAAGCCACTTTTCATAGTAAGTTTACAATCATATTTATTCTTCAGGAAAGTAAATGCTTAACAAGAGATTCAGTATCTTCAAAAAAGTTCCTATATAACAAATCTTCTTTTATTAAAAGTTTTGCTTATAGACTATTTAACAGTTAAAAGACGTTTAACATACATTCAGTTAAAATTCCTTGATTATACATCGGATTATCATATTATTGTTTCCATTTTATGAAGGAAAGTTTTTGGTCTCAGTTTGCAACAAGAAAAATGAGAATTATGCCAAATTTTAACTTAATATTCCAATACATGGTAAAGCTATAAATGAAGGCTTTTACGGCGTAAGGAAGACATTTCACCCTTTAAAGATGTTTTGCAATAATTTAATACCAATATTACAATTAAGTTATATTGATTAACTGTTTTAAAAATAATTGCATATTGAGATTATTATAAAGATACATCATATATAATCTACATTGATAATAACCGTACTAAATGTTAACAGTATGGGTACCACCTCAAAAACAATAATTTTATATCACCATTATGTTTCAAATGTACTAATGTGGATAGCAAATTTCAGTAACCTATATCCTTTGTTCATACAATCCAACACTAATATTCAAATTGTAATAACATATGGAGTCGGAGGTTTGATATGGAGTGTTCATGTCCCAGTTGATTTGATATGCCTGTATTTGCAGTGGCGTCTCAGATTTTATTGAAAACTATATGCTTATAACAAAATCTTTTTGAAACATAGATAAAGATAGCACACATCTTAATGTGTTTTATCACAATAACAAGGACATGTTGTAAAGCATTACTTCAATTACAGGAATTGAGTGAGTTATGTTTTACACCCAGTACATTTAGGTGACATTATTCATAAAGCTAACAAGTATAATAGTTGTCCTTGAACTCCTTTTTTGAATAATTTATTTTGGACTTATACTGATGTTATGAAATGATGCCGTCTATATTGTACCGATTAGTTCGTTTATTTGCATTTCAAACACGCCTAAAATCATCTTCCGTTTTTTTCCTTTCTGTGGGGATATTCTGAATAAAAATTTGCCTAGGTCTTTTTACATATATAAACACATAATAGATCCCAGGATTAAATTTTATAAATTCGCCAAACGCGCGTTTCGTCTACAAAAGGCTCGTCGAATCAAAAAAAGTTAAAAGGCCAAATAATTGTGTTATTTTGTAGTTATCACATTTTAACATGTTGCTGTATAATAGGTAAATGTGATACTATAAATAAGGCTAACATGTATGATATGTGTCCTTCAAATCAGTTTTTTTTTTTGTTTTACTAATAATTTTTTAATGTCATACCGATGTTTTGAAACTATACCTATTTTTGGAAGATAACATTGATTTGCTGATTTACAGTTCTAAAACAATGTTCCCTTTTTTCTGTGGTGAAATTCAGAATAAAAGTTTTCTATTTTACAAAAATGTGTTATTTTGCACTCAACATATGTTGATGTGTTGCTGTAAAATACTAACGAATATAGCGGTAATTGACCATGCGTTTTGAATTGGGCAACAGAGAAAATACGTTTAGCTTGACGCAGTCAATTTAGTGTGCTTTTAGTTTGTACCTGTAACATTTGTTCTATGCTCTTTTCAGAACTGATGTTCATGGTATTATTTTCTTTATACCATTTAATATTTGTCTGTTGGTCTTTTTCATTTTTACCTACTGTGTTGTCAGTTTCTTTTCACCTTTTTAGTTTGAATGTTCCTTTGATATCTTTCACCTCTTTGTTTTTATGATGTAAAAATTATAATTATTAAGACATGTTTGAAGACAGGTTAGTTTATAACTACTTTTATTACAACACATTGAACATTAATGCAAGAAGTGTTATCAGTTGGACTTTGTAAACACACTGTTCCAAATTTCAATTTAATGATGGTTGCATCAATGCATTTCGCTAGATCGGGGTCTACAATGGCTATTTTCAAGAAAATTTACAGATCTATCATTACGAATCATGATCATATATAGTTTACGAAATTGAGTATTGAGCTCACTTTTAAATAAAACGAACCATAAAAAAATCATAATCGGCGTATAGCATGCCCAAAAATAAAATAATGGACCTTTTTTTTTTAATTCTGTGATGAATAATTATATGTCCTTATAGATGCAGTTGACGTTTAAAGGACCCAAATAATGACTGAAGTGATCTCGTTTGAATTACCTCGGGTTTCAACCTTAAATAGATCGGCATATTTGTATCCCCTCGAATATACAAGTGACCAACAAAATATTTTTTGTTTGTTTTTTGTTTTAAATATTTACAAAAAAATTCTTTCAAAGTACAATGTTTTGTAGATTGATTTATACAAATAAAATGATAATAATGATTAATTATCATTATAGTACTATACATAGAAGGAGATAGATTGTATCAAAATAAAATTAAACAAAACGCAACATTGTATAAACTTATTTTTGTTTTGCTGCATGGATAACTTATAATTCCATAGAAAATATTCAAACTGTTGAGTATCGGAATAGAATGATAATTGAAATTGAGAAAATAATGATAAACACATGTTTGGTCACAAGCATACCCGTTGAAGATTACGCATCATTTCAAGATCAACGGAAATCAGATATCTTTCATTTTTATCTCATTTTGATGTATCTTTGGTGGGTTTTAACTGCCGTTATGACGAATGTGGTGTAACTTCAATCGATACAAGCCTTAGGGAACGGCAAAAAATCCCTTTGTGTGCTGGCGGATTGAATAAAAAAGGGGAAAAAATACCGAACTCAAATGGACACTAGAAAAGGAAACGTTCATTAAAACTGACAAAATCAAAAACTGAACTCTATCAAACAACGCATCGAATGTAGAAAAACGCCATTTGCCAGACTTTGAACAGGCATTTTCCGAAGGTGTGTTAGACCTGATGTTATTGCTAGCTAATCCTCCTACTTGTTTGACAGTTGTTTATAGTTCTGTTGTATTGACAACACTGAGTGAGCAGCCAAAACAGCCATAAAAGTGTAATGTGACAATAATTAGGATACAACAGCCATCACTATGTAAATATATATATATCACAGATATACAACACAATTACTAACTAAATATTCCAACTAACCAACGCCGAACAAAATTGTTTTAGTTCATATCAGTAGTTAACAGTTAATAGTTCACAGTTTTAACTATACATTTTTTGAAAAACTACAAATTAAGAAAAATATACATAAAGAGTAGTTTGCATGACTTAAATATTATATTCGGTCGGAACATGTCCAGTTCATACAACAGAGCTAAAAAGATGCACTTTCGGTTCTAAAGCAGTTGCATTCAGTGTTCATATTTAAAGCATATCTAAGCGTCGCTTATGAGTCTTATGTAGATGAAACGAGCATCTGGCATATCAAATTATCAGCTTGCTACATTTGATAACTATTATATCTAATAATTCATATTCTATTCAATTTACCTGATAAATAACTACGTAGAATTTTCAAAACGGAGTGAAGATTGACGCATGTGACATCGTTTAAACCCGCTGCATTTGTATGCACCTGGCTTAGTCAAAGGCCTGTTGTTCAGTGGTAATGATTTGTTGGTGTGGTTTATAAGTGTTTTTCGTTCCTCATTTTTTATATAGATTAAACAGTTGGGTTTCCTGTTTGGATTCTTTTTCACTAGAATAATTGGTGTCCTTTGTAGTTTGCTGTGTTTTTTTAAATGTGGAACTCTGGTCAGAAGAGCTCGAAATATTTTTAAAAAGGTCAAGTAAATAACGAAATCGAAGAGCATTGAGGACCCACATATCGAAAATTAGTGATAATGTTTTAAACATAAATATAGAAAAGAAAAATAATACACTTAGAGTCTTGATCAGAAGTTTCATTACAGACTACACTTACTATGCTCTGAAAATAAGGTCATCCCTTGACTTCGTTCATCTGGTCGTAAAACCAATACTACAGAGGTTGTCAATTTTGCAGTTTGAAGAATGCTAATAGTTATCAAAGGTACCAGGATTATACTTTAATACGCCAGACGCGCGTTTCGTCTACATAAGACTCATCAGTGACGCTCAATTCAAATATTTATAAAGCCAAACAAGTACAAAGTTGAAGAGCATTGAAGATCCTAAATTCCAAAAAGTTGTGCCAAATACGGCTAAGGTAATCTATGCCTGGGATAAGAAAATCCTTTGTTTTTCGAAAATTCAAAGTTTTGTATACAGAAAATTTATAAAAATGACTACATTATTGATATTCATGTCAACACAGAAGTGTTGACTACAGGGCTGGTGATACCCTCGGGGACGAAACGTCCATCAGCAGTGGCATCGACCCAGTGGTGTAAATAGTTATCACAGGTACCAGGATTATAATTTAGTACGCCAGACGCGCTAAGCTCACTGTTTGTTTATAAACCATTCAGCAAATTTATAAGGGGTCCAAAGGTGGTATCTTTTTAAGCATATATTCAAACACATTTCATGCAATTTCGTTTGCAAATCTATAAAAAGAAAAAAGTGGCATTCTCAGTTCAGTCTTAGATTACAATATTTCTCGCCTACTCTTCGATGTTGACATGACTATAAATAATGTGGCCATTTAACAAATTTCCTGTTTACAAAACTTTGAATTTTTCGAAAAACTAAGGATTTTCTTATCCCAGGCATAGATTACCTTAGCCGTATTTGACACAACTTTTTGGAATTTTGGATCCTCAATGCTCTTCAACCTTTTACTTGTTTGGCTTAATAAGTATTTGATATGAGCGTCACTGATGAGTCTAATGTAGACGAAACGCGCGTCTGGCGTACTAAATTATAATCCTGACCCTTTGATAACTAATTATAAATAATTTTGGAAAAGAACCCACACGGTTTGAAAATAGAATGAAGCATATTTTTTAATATTAAATAAGGAATAAGATAACGTTTTGATATAGCTAGTATTTTTGAGCAAATAGCACGTATTTTATTTGAAAAAAGTGAGGTTTAATGAACATTTATTTGTGAGAGGTTAAAATTCATTTCATAAGTATTTAGTTTCCTATATTTGTGAAGAATGAGAAAAAAGTAAATTCATTTTCTCAAGATTATCCGCAACTTTCAAATAACAACTTTGATTCTTTTGTTTTAATTCTTCATTCGTTTTATGACAATAATTCAATTTAATTATGACTTAAATCTTTATTCAATAGCCAGTTTAGAATAATGCGTTAAAATTTTAGTAAAACTTTTACTTATTCTCTTGATAATGCCCGTACGTTTTGTTCAAATGCATATACATATATGATAGAAAAGTTTTGTTCCAATACTCCATTGTCTAAAGAAAAACAAAAAAATAATCCTTGTATTTAACATCCTGACTTATTGTCAAACTTGCAAAAATAACACTTAAAAAATCCGCGTGTTTTTTTTTCATTTTGAATGACAACTCCAATAGGCGTTGCTTGCAACAATAATAGACAATAAAAATCTTGTCAGTAATTACAGATTAATTTAGACCTCCAATGCAGACTTAGGCGAAGCAATGCGATTTATCATTTGAACACACATGTACATTCTAATAATGTTAAATTTAATATGTGATCGAATTTCCGCGAACTGATGATTAAAGATCATATCTGTCAATCTTCCGGCTTCCGTTAGAAGAAATAATTACGCCGTCATCTGTGCGTTTTTTTACTCTTGGCGTTGTAACGTATTTTTGTATAATTGACATTGAAACAGAAGAACCGTTGTTTCGTTATTAAAACTGAAAATTGTCGGTTTTCTGGAAACAAGATCCGGAGCAATTTAAAAACCACAAGAAAGCAGAGGAAACTTTATACCATTGACAATAATTAAATTTTTGAGATATATGACGTGTATTGCTAAATCATGAGAGGTATTAATATAAAGACATGGCATATCGATATTGTGTAATTGTCAGTTTTTAATAGAAAGCCAAATTTGAAACGAGCACGAAACAAATTGATTTGTTGTGATTTATTATCTCTGTAAAGATCTATATGGTATTGTAACTATAATATTCTTAAAGAAAAGTACATAGATATATTTTATAATGTAACTAGACTATTCTTACAGTAAAGCACATAGAAAATGCAACATAGCATATACAATTGGTTTTTTTTGTTAATTTTAAGTTTTATTTAAACATATTTTTTCGCATCCCATTGCCGGTAAACAAAAGAAACTAATATAAATGATCGCTGAATATAAATATCAAATCAGCTATAAATTTCTATCTATGAACATGAAAGTTATAAGATAATATGAAAAAATATTGTATAATTGCATGATGTTTAAAATCTAAGGATTTGTAAGCATCGTCATTTTGGAAGCATAAAAAATTATAACACGATCTAAATTAAATTCAATCATATCTATAGACCAGAATGAGTAAAAGACAATTAGGAAGTGTTTTTTCATAACTGCAATGTTTTCTAAAATAAGAATATACATTCATTCAATTAATTGCTTTGTTTTAATTGTTTATTGTGCTTTTAATATATGTTGTCACTGATTTTTTATTCATCGATCATTTTCGAAGTAATATTATGATCATTTTTATTTAATAAGCCGATGAAAGAAAACAAAAGGTAAACAAAACAAAACATGTAATAAATAAAACACAATGTGATTCAAACAATATAATTCCTTATTTTAATTCAACTTCTCAAAATAAATAAGTTGAACTTTTATAAACAATCATATGTATTTAAAAAGCACATTTGGTAAATTATTGGTACTTGACGGGTAGTATTACCGAACTATTACAAGTTTGTGATTTTATCTATTTTTGTCAATTTTGCCTACAATACGTATGCACATAACAGAACGGGTATTACTTTAAACACGCATCGGTCATTCACAAACTACAGAAATCGTTGACGGTTATAACCGCTACATTAAATGCAACAATAATAAAAGATATATATTTTGCGTGACGGTATTTATTTCTTGTATATTTTAGTTGGACAATCGGATGCATTTCCTGTTTGGTACTCAATACCGGAAGTTAATCAAAGCTTGTTTGTATGTCGCGGCGCCATCTTAAACCTCTACGCTTTACAGTTGTAACTTGTAGAAAGCGTATTCATCATCATTCTTCTGTCTTAGACTTCCTTTATAGTTATGAATTTATACAATCAATGCCATATAATTACAGACTGCACCTGGTACCTTATACGTGTTGCAGTAATAACAAATGATAGTTATCACAAAACCATTTCCGATTTCAATGTATCATTCCGACTTAATCAAACATGGCGTCCATAAATTTGTTATTTTTTTTCTGGAGCAGACTATTTGCAGTTTATTTGTAACCGATACTGCTACATTTTTCATTAGGTCTTTAATTTAAGAAATGCTTTTATTCTGGAAAAAATAGATTGAAGTCTTGTATGTTAAATTTAGAAGAAAATGAAAAAAATAAAACCACTTTATATAAATTAGATGCATCTGACGCGCTTTTCTTAATTCATCAGCATTAGGAAACGCAAACAAAAAAGTAAGGCCAAGACTGAATTGTGAGGTATATAACCAAAAGGAACATGAAAAGAATAGCCAAAATCAATCTAAGGTCAACTTCCCCTAAGTCATCTGATAAATCTTTTCAGCACATAAGCCCTGATTACCGGGCTGATAAAAATTGCCATTTCACGATGAACGAACAATTAAAAATATCTTGCACGTTTATCTTTTTTCCGATTTCACGAAACACGGTGAATAACGAACCTTTTTCACGACTGCACGTGAAATAAAAATGGCTAAACACGTTGCACGAATATAACCCTTTATCACCCTCAACAGTAGATAATGCAAACAACATTTTTAAGATTTAGTGCGTATACCCAAAGAAGAAATATACAATATCCTCAGTTAACAGTTTATTATTTCGAATTATGTAACCTCAAATATTTTTAGACTCGATATTTTCAACTCATGTGTAAAAATAACTGCTCCATTTTGGCATCACCAATTTGCTTTGTGATGTCAAAATCAATGGCATATATTCAATGATTTCATGTATAGAAAGGTAGATAAGAATAGCGAATAGCGAATCCTTTCTATCTCACATGTGTCAATTACATTAAGAAAAATAACGTTTTGACTTACCCTTCATCAATTTTTATAAGCGTATGAGATAAGACCAAAAGTATTCACAACAAAAACAACTTCAATGTTAATTTAGAAAGGGGAAGTCCATAAAACCTGACAAACCCGACGTTCAACTATACCAACTATACCAACTACTGTAACGAATGAAAAACTACTGTTAATTGATAACTTGGTATGGAAATTTTCCCTCAGCAAATGGTGTGTTAACCTGTTTTATATCTAGCTAAACTTCTCACTTGTATTACAGTTGTTTCTTGCTTCGTCATATTCGCAAACCTTGGTGAGCAACCAAACAGATAGTATTGGTAAAATAGTTATCAAAGGTACCAGGATTATAATTTAATACGCCAGACGCGCGTTTCGTCTACATAAGACTCATCAGTGACGCTCATATCAAAACAATTGAAAATCCAAACAAGTACAAAGTTGAAGAGCATTGAGGACTCAAAATTCCAAAAAAGTTGTGCCAAATACGGCTAAGGTAATCTACTCCTGGGAAAAGAACATCCTTAGTTTTTCAAAAATTCAAAGTTTTGTAAACAGGAAATTTATAAAATGACCATATTATTTATATTGATGTCAACACCGGAGTGCTGACTACTGGGCTGGTAAACGTGACAATAGTTTGTATCCAAATGTGTAAATACAACTGACTTAAAAATTGAAACAAACATACAAATGAATCTTACAAAGACACTAACAGAGTTTGTGTAGTTGATGGTGTATACAGTACACTTAACAAAATAGCATATGCATATACGTCTCCAATTAATTACAAATTCAATAAATATACATAAAAGGGAATACAAAAAGAAAACAATTAAAAACCGCATGCATCCGAATAGCACCTCTGGACCAACCGTTGCACAGAACGCGTGCATACACACCAAAACGTAAAGTGTACAAATACCATTCCATTTTAAAAGTCATACGACCAACATGAGCATAATAGTACAAAGAAAAATAAAGTGAAAAAAATTTATTAGAATAATACATGATATATAATACATAACATATTACTGTAAATACCATCTTGTTTTATATTTTTACAGTAAGAGGGTAATCTAATAACAGGTGAACACTCACTACAGCAAAATATAGAAGGCAGTTTGACATAAACCCCTGCTGTTTGTTTGTTTGTTGGTGTCCTGTTCCTTTTAGCCCTGGTGTTGTCAGTTTATTTTCGACTATGAGTTTGAATGTCTCTTTTGTATCCTTCGACTCTCGTCAGCAAATTAAATATATGGCAGTCGATTGTCTCGTTGTTCTCAAATGTTGAGTAAATGAAATCAATTTAACAAGTGTATTTAACCACCATCATAGATGATGCTTAAGATTTTATTTGAAAATGTGATATATCATCCAGTTGGTCCTTGTGGTCAGTTGTCGGTGAGAAAGTGTCACCTGTTGTTAAAAGGACAAGGTTTATTTGTCTTTGTCATTTCATGTGGTTGTACATATGTATGACAAAAGTTAAATCAAAACCAAAAAGGAATCAAAAGCATAGCGAAAATCTGGCAAGGAATCGGAGATTTGCATGAGGCAAATATATTCCTCAAATAAAAATAATTTCAAAAATGTTGTTCTAGCAAATTTTAACAAACACAATAACCGTACCCAGAGGTATTAATAGAATTAATGCCAAATAAATTGTATTACACATACCGATGTCACTATGACTTTAAAGCATCCTGAAAATCAAGTGTCAGTAGGGTACATATTTGATATTCTCGTCAGTAACATTCAAGACGTTATAAACACTGGTGGGGAGATTCAAGATTGAAAGACTCTATTTTCACTAAGCATTTTATTTTTGTTATAAAAATATAATAATAATATCCCAGCTAAATTCAAAAGGTGAAGTAGTCGATTGAAACAAACAATATCAAGAATTATCAAGCAATGGAACGAGTGAAAAACAATTTTCTTATTTCTGACTAGGAAAAGGCATTTAGGAAGATTCTAATTTTTGAGGACCTTATGTACCCAAATGTTCACCAATATAGATCTTGCATTCAGACTTTCAGGTTTCTTTTTTTATGTCTGCTAATAATAATGACTCGCTCCAATACTGAGTTTCTTGTCTGTCTTTATGTAGATAATCTTATCATAGATACCAGGATTGAAATTTTGTATTTGTGACAGACGCGCGTTTAGTCTATTAAAGACTCATCAGTGACGCTCGAATAAAAAAAATGAAAATGCCAAATAAAGTACAAAGTTGAAAGCATATAGGACCATAAATTCCTAAAATGTTTGCCAAGTAAAACTAAGGTAATCTATTCCTGTGGTAGATAAAACCTTTATATTCCAAAAATTCAAAGTTTTGTAAACAGTTAATTTATACTATATAAACTCCGCCAACGGTGACATCGACCCAGTGGTTGTAAATAAACTCATCATGGATACCACGATTGAACTTTTTTAGTTGATGTCATAAATAAATGTGTAAATTTGTGTTATTCATTAAGTTAAGGCTTCAACCTTCTTATGTTAAGTCGAAAACATTTAAATAAAATGCCAAATTAGCCTCATTTTGATGTTTTGTCATTAATATTAAGGTATGAACAACAGCCTCACCTAAAGGTATTTTGGTACAGAATGGTTTTTTTTTTACAAAATATGTTAATATGTGTGGAATATATGTTTGGGACCAAAGGCTTTTACTCATGTATATTTTGACAAATTACTATGTGTTAAAATACCATTTAATGTTACCATCATAAGTTTTCAATTCATATCAACTGGTTAATTTATCGATACAACTAACAGAATTTTGAAAACACTTGGATAAAGTTTACTGATTTCAATACCAGGGGTCAAATAAGAATTCTTATCATACCTCCTCCATTTCTTTCAATATTTTGGTTGACCTTTGTTTTTCAACACGATATAAGAATAAGGTTTTCAGATTTTCATGCAGATGAGAATTGACATGTCAATCTATACCTCACCTCGAATCTAGACAAGATGTGAGTAGATTAAACTGAGGCTGAATAAAACCAGCGTTCAACAGCAAAAATTCGAAAAACCTACAAAGACCTGTCATCATCGCTGAACTATTCAAAGAAAAACAAGCCTTGAGATACCAGAAGATAGGGAACCAAATACAAAAGATAATCAACACCAAAAATAATAAGTTATATAGTGAAGCTTTGTAGAGTGTGTATACGAAGATGAAAAATTAACCGAAATTTTAAATGCCTGATATTGAAATATATGTATAATTTTTGCACTCAACTTGTCTGGCGTATTAAATTATAATCCTGGTACCTTTGATAACTACTATTAACTTTCTGACCATATGATAAATTGTATTTTAAACAAATTTTGGTATGCTGTCATGACCTTTAAAGACTTATCCGTTCACTTCACATGTACATAAATTATTTTTGATGATTTAACAATAAATGACAGTCAACTTCTCACACCAATAATTATTTTATTGTTTGCAATTGCGGTTCTTAGTTGTTTCAGACTTGATCTTTCAAAAATATGAAGAAAAAAATACATTTGATGCTAGTTCAAAAAATGTGTTCGCCTAGCTACGCTCTGTGCTATATGGTCTAGCTATAATAGAGAATTACGCCATCTTTCAAAGATTCTTAATCCGTACCTATAAAGAGGACTATAAAAATGTTTGGTGTCATTTGTGATCAGGTAGGATTTTTCAAGACATTCTAGTATTTTTATTCTCTCTTTTAAGGTAAATAAAACAATGATCTCTTAAATATAGAGTTCATTTTTATTTTACTATTTTATCAGAACAGTCGTTGACTTTTATTCAGATAAATTTAATGTTTTCAAAAGTTTCTTTAAACTAGTATATTCATATAATAAATTACCAGTATTAACCATTTTTATGACCATTACCTACATGATATATAATTTTCAGTTTTAAGAAATTAGAAGTATTATATTTCCAAATAAAGTCTAAGTAATAACAATACCCTAACACTACAATACACCAGAAATGAAATCTACATTTATAATCCTGATAAAGCAGTTAGGAATTCCCCAAACGGGAAGATAGGATGTATTTTTGTTATTAAAATGTCATTCTCACGATTCGTGCTGTAACTTGAACACCCCTCAATTGCTATAGATTACAAAATTGACGGTAAAGTAAGATGATACGTAATTGAAATATTTATTATAAGGATTCCGTGTCAGTGTCGACATTGAATTTCCCTGAACAAATTATAGTGTAGCGTTGACGATCAATTACACCAGAGCATTTCATGTGTAACCCAACACCACTTTATAGACACTTGATAAATAAACATTATGAGACATGTCGTATTGATTATCATCTTTTTTAATTAATTGAGTTTTTTAATTCACATCTGAGATGGCTTGAGCCAAAAGGCTGGTTTTAAACGAGTTTATGTCAAGTGTAAAAAGTGTTACAAGAACTTAAAGTAAGAAAGTAGAATATAACATAAAGCATTTTTACGTTAGATTTGTTGTTATCTATTGTCAAATAGCAAAATCTGTCTAACGTATCCCCTTTTAAAGCATGCTTTGTTTATGGATATACATAAATTCGTTTTATAATAATTTCGCACGCACGAAAATTAGAACCAGACAATTTAATATATAGATTACAATGAACGGTCAAATATTTCGAGAAGTACATGTATAACAGTGTTCCATCAAATTGTTACAACTTAGTTTTGATTGGTCAAAAAATGCAGCAATGTGTGTATACTGTAGTAGTATGTTCTGATTCGCTTTCGTACTAAAAGTTTCAAATAACTGATTATTATTCTGGTTGTTAAGCACTAAATGCACTCCTGATGACATTAGGCAAATGTCGTTTATTTGATTTAAACCGTGATATTATCGTAAATGCAAAAAGAGGTTTTTAAATCAGTGTATTTCGAGAGTAAGACATTATTTGAGGATATTGCATGATAAATGCAGGATGGCATTTAATAATCTAAGGGAATAGATGTGCATATCAGAATAAGTCCAATATGCTGCTGGAATGCTTCCGCGGAAAAATATAAAGTTTACAATAGGAAAATTGAGATCATATTTTTTATCATAAGGTTAGTTATACACCAGAACACGCTGTGAAATTAAAGATCTAAGTCAAAATAAGAAGCAGACTTAACTTTATCTCCGGTATTATTATTCAGATTCAATGGGATAAAATAAGAGGCATCCGTAGTTTTGCCGATATTCAAATCTTGCCAATCTATAAGGAAGGTAAAAACTGACGGAATTGCACGAACTCCACAAAGAGCGAGACGTGGATAGAAAAAACGAACAGTCAATTGGGTCAACAGCATTTGTTTTATTTTAGCTCGTTTAGACATCGAATTAATCACTCGGAGGAATCTGAGAAACAAGAAAAATCTTCATGATCTGATTATATTTATATTTTCAAAAATATCAGGATTAAAATTATGTATGCCAGACGATTGGTTTTCAAAAGACTTATTAGTGACGCTAGAATAAAAAAGTTGAAAATGTAAAACAAGCACGAAGTTTGAGAGCATAGAAAACATTTTTTTTTTCTTTCATATGCATCAAAGAGAATCACTTCCTGTCGTAACATTGAGTTTATTATCAAAGATTACTTTGTTATTCCATATTTTATGATTTTTTTTTATCATTTATGAAAACTATAAAAAGGACTCAGAAGGATTAGGACTTTTTAAAATCCCCGTAATATCAGTGTGGTCCCTTTGAGTTGATTGTGGCTATGGTGTTGTTGATGTCATTTCATGACAGAGATGTGAAAAGATATACCTTTAGTGGTTTAGTCTATCATCTTCGACATTTGCAAACAATGTCAATAACTGCACTTTTGTCAGCAAAACAAAATGGCGTGAGTAGAACATAAATAAATGACAACAGTAGTTTAATGATGATCAAATATTAAAAAAAAAAGCATTTGATTGCATAAATTTATATTTATGACTGAAAAATACTGCAGAGTTTCAACTTCTCTTCTTTGTTTAAGAAGGTAACCCTTGTACCAAACTTGCTGCATTTGTGTGCGGTTTTGATTTCTTATTGTGGGCTCCATTGTAAATTAATGTCATGTACTCATTCATTAGAAAGTTTATGCGAAGCCATGGTGAAAAGAATTAATAGGTCAGTATCTCCTATACATTCCAATACATATACGCCAATGGGATATTCAAATCAAACTCAAAAGTCGAAAACCAACTGACAATACCATGGGGAAAAAACAAATAAAATACTAATAAAGAGTATAGAATATAAAT